>NC_083496.1:12937604-13270484 GCF_905332965.1 Bombus pascuorum | reverse complement strand
ACAACAGTTTTTCTACAGCCTCTGAAGCGTTCCTCCGATCAACGTATTCCCAAAAATATCCTCCAGAACGCGTCTGAAAACTCTCATCACAAAACTCCAATCTACTGAAACTATATAAACCTATTGTATGTTCATACATCCTATCGACAATTCATAATCCACGATCCACTTCGCATTTACACACGATCAAATCAACGTATAAAGGATCAAACCAAATCAAACCTGACCAAAGCTAACCAGAAAGATAACCCAAATTGAACCGAAAGGAATAGAAGCAACGTTAATCATCAGAAGCAAATCTTCCTCGAATGTCTTGAACGTTCGAAGAAATACCTGCAGCTTCAGCGTCTGATGCTTGGTCCACTGTGCTAGCTGGCGCGGTACCGAGACGGACTGCAACGTCGGAACGGCGGTGGATGTGTTGAACGATGTCGAAGTGGATGGCGACGAAGACGACGGTACCGCCGCTGTTAGAGCCGCGGACGATTGTGCTTGATGGTGCTGGCCAGTGCTGTTCCCCACCGATGTTTGCAGCATCCCTCGGTTATTATTAGAGTTCACCAACGGTTGCGCCGACGTCGTTGGCGTCGTCAGCGTCGCCGGCTGTTCCACGCCGGCAACACGGCTGTTCGAAAACGTGGGAGGCCCAGGAAAAGGAGCCTGTCCACTACCAATTCCTCCACCGCCACCTCCAGCTCCACCTACACCGCTTCCACCGCTTGTTCCGCACGTCGACGTCGACGACGACAACGGGTATGTCGACGACGTAGCGACGTTCGTTGCCGACGGCGGGATCCTTGGCAACGGCAAACGGGAACGTGGACCGATGCAACAGCAGTCGGCGAGGCTCGTGCTCAGATCGAGCGTCGCGTTTTCCGGACTCTTCTCCGTCAGTCTTTCGCGAGAATCGCTCTCCCGAGAACTCCTTTTTCGACGTCTTTCCTGCGATTCTTCCCGCGAGTTCGATGGCGGCAAACTTTCCTGAAAAAAAATTTTCTATTTATTTATTTTTTATTTGTTTATTTGTTTGTTGATTTATTTGTTTATTTAAGTGATTTATTTGAATTGCTTTGAACGTTTAAGTCTAGAGGAAAATTGTGCTAAAAGAACTGTGGTTTTTATTATTTTTAGTATTTGGTATTTTTTGTCTTGAAATTAATTTATGTGAAATAATATTAGTTGAGAGCTTATGATCTGTACATATTTTGTAAAATTCTTTTTGTTGCGTTATTCTTTCGGAATACATTGGAGTGCATAATCTTTAATCTTATGCTGGAAATTAATTTATAAAATACATTTGCGAGTTATAATTTGGAATTTTTACATATTTCTCATAAAACTCAATATAGAACTCGAGAATTTGAAAGAAACATTTAATTATACTTATGTAATAAAGCAGAAGGTTAATAAAAAGTTGAATTAATCGGTTTTTGTCTTCTAAGAGGCTCAAATGTCAAGAGAATCATTAAAAATCTAATATTTTATTCTTGGTGACTTTATATCAAGGAAACTTATTGAAACAATGGCACTTACAGAAACTACGTTTCACATTTGATAAATTGAAATCCTAAAAGGCACTAAATTGTACACTTGACAACTCCAAGTTAAAACGACTACTAGTAGGCTAGTTTGATCAAGAACATATGTAAACTCCGAAAATAAACTCCAGAAAACTGCTGAATCTTTACATTGTCATGTTACATGTTCTACGATCAGCAAGAAACCAACCACGCACAGTTGCATTATCACGGCGTATAAAATTTCGTTTACAATTGAATACTTGACATTTTTCTTCCGCATCTTCCGCGATATTAGAAACAAAATAAAACTCATTATCACACTTATAATTATTTGAATCGTTCCTTATATATTTTTAAATAAATCATATTTCAACATAGAAGTAAAAGGAATTAGCCTTTAGGTATGGAGGTATTCAAAGACCTCACGAATATTTTATTCCTAATTTGTAGCGCGCTATGAAAAAAGGCGGCCTCTCATGCATGTAGATCAGACCACGTACTTATAGTCCTTTGTGTAATATAGCACGAAAGCAGCGGAACAAATGGGACCGTTAAAGCCTATGAAGTGGCTTCGTACATAAAGAGACTCAAAGACTGCTTCTTGTGATACCGTGTAAAACGAAACATAGGAAGTAGAACCTGCTTGTACAAGGTAATTTCACCTTGTCCTTGCCTACGAGGGAACACCTAATTTAAATATTTTTTCTATTGATCATTCATTTTCACCTATATATTTGCAATTGTACATTGTGACTAAAATTAGAAGAAAAAGATTAAAAAGATCTAACGTATAAATTCATATTTAATTTTAATTATAACTATTCTATAATATTATAATATTATATAATATATATTATAACTATTCAAAATTAATTTCTTAGAAGTTAAGAATTAAGTAAATTATTTCATTTTTCTCTATCCTTGACTGCAAAGAACGAAAATCTTCTTTCATTGAAATATTTTAGCATTCTGAGATGTTACTGAGAATCCGTAATGATTATTCGCGTCGTTTTATGATTATCTATGGGTTCGATTGATACGTGCATAAGGACGATTGTGGTAAAGAGGATAACAGAGGAGACAATGGCATCGAGGCAAGGTGACGTTGTTTCTTCCCACGAACGAGCCGGAGATAAACTCCTCTGAAATAGATCTCTGACTCTTGTATGCAACACGGTGTACGGGGGATATGCTGGAAAGTAGAACCATCTAATCTCCTTTCTGGAAATCCTCCTGAGATAGTGAGATACGTTTCGAAATGTCTGCTTCGATCTTTATTCTGACGTTTTACGTTGCGCGGCTGAGAACGAGATACCACGAGGAAATGCTAAAAAGAAAAAATAAAGAAATACCTGTGCTTCGTGTTGCAATAACACTATAAGAGACCTATATTTACACAGTAATCATGTATTCGAATAGAGAAGATTATTTGAATATATCGAGTAGCTTAAAGAAATCTTTTCTACTTGAATAAGCTGATCTTTCGGGGATTCGATATATTTATTTAGGTTAAGTATGAATTTAAATTCAAGTGTTTCTGGTGCTTGGAGAATTTAATTTTGCTTAAGTTACCTGGGACGTCTAATGAAACGAGTTTATCTCGAGTTCCTGGTATTTAAAATTCGTTGAATGATGATATAATGTTACTAAAGTTTACGATTTACTATGCGATTCAAAGGATTATATTCTGATACTAATAGGAATATGTAGGTATTTATTGTGTAATATTGTAGTATATTTATTTTAAAATGTATATATGTACTTATTGTAGTCAGTAGAAATATAAGTGTTATTTATTTAATGCACGTAGTTTTTGGAAAATAACGAATACACTAAATAATTTTGAAATTTGAAATTATAAAAATAAATATACTATGATTAAATATTATATTATTTACAGATTGTAAGTATATACATAACATATACATGTTTTTTTTATATAAAATTACTGTAACTTGTTGCTTCAACAATTAATTCAATAACATTATCATATATATATAGAATAATAATGTTTCATAACACCATGGTGTCCAAATATTAATGTATGAGAAATCTTTATAAAAATTCAGACTAAGGAAAAAAATAAATCTTGAAAGGCCACCATGTACAAAGACTAAGAAGGGTTGAGATTGAGAAAGGCGTTCACGAGGCGTCTAAAATCGGAACACGAGAGTCAGATCATCGGCTCCCGATCGGCCGACGCGACGTATTCACGGTGATTTGTTGGTGAAGATTCACGATTGAAGGACTTGGCAAAGTGTTCGCGGGCTCGGCCGCAGTACGTTTCGCACGAGATTTTCACGTCGCCGCTACGTGTGCGTATGATGTCAACGTGGATATTATTCCGACCGGACGAGGACGGGCATCGGTGAAAAATAGGAAGAGGAAGAAAGAAGGAATAAAAAGGGAGATGGCTCGAAATCGGTACGAGTCACTGACTGGCGGCATTCTATTTGCGCGATCGATTCTATATTTAGAATTTCCGACATCTTCATTTTGCTCACCGCGAAAACGTCTCTTCTCTGTCGCGAATCCGTCGAAGGTCGTCACGACAGCCAACGGAGTTTGGATTCTTATTTGGCTGGACGCTGCGTCGGTCTCGCGGCTCTTCATTCCGCTTAACCAATAAAATTTCGCTGGCAACACCACCGTGAAATTTCAAAAACTTCATATCCCCCCTTTCCCATTCCGACCTCTCGTTGACGCACTTTGAACAACAGTACAGTCTTTTTGAACCGTATTTGGATACGAGGAATGCGACTCGTAATAAAGGAACTGTTGTACGTAAGTACTCTTATAATATAATATGCTCTTTTTAAATGTTGCCAGTGGTAATAGACTTCGCGTCATACATTGTGTGAGAATGCATTTAGTTGCTTTGGTAGAGATACAAAAAGTTGTTGCGTAACTCTTTCTGTAATTATAATAGCACAAGGTTTGTCGTTGACGCTATTCTTTTTGTGTACACATTCTGTAGCTTGCTCTGTTGGTAAAAAGAATAGTGTCAAATTGAAGAGTATAATAATAAGCAAGCGAGTTATTACGGATTGAAACGAAAGATATCATTTAACCAATATTTTATATTCTCTGAATTGATACCGACTGCTTTTTGTGCCTATGTAACAAAGAATAGCTTTCACGCGTTTAGATAAATAGAATTTTAAAAGAATCTTCAACGATAAAAGAGTGTACAATAAAGAACATAAAAATTGCTATAATACAAAAACATAAAGAAACATATATATATATATATATATGTACAGAAATTTTGAACAAGTTCCTTTCGACGAACGAGGAACATTTCAAACACATCAAATTTTACTAGAACAGAACTATTTCATCATACAGAACGATTCATTAAAAGTATGAGGACACTTATGAATACTTATTGGGAAGTTCATTAAAAACTTCGAGAATTGTTATTTCATTTGAAACTAAATTATTAGAAACCCACGTATTCGATATTACAAGAATAATCTCATCAATTTTATATAACAAAATTAATTCCATTCTTGTTTACGTGTGACTGTCGTGTTTTTTGATCATGTTGTTCAATACTGACGTTCATATTATCCATGTATTTCTTGCTATCTGGATCTATCCAAGTCTCTTACCTGAGAAAGTCTGAGACCGTATCTGGTACCACCTAAAACCACGTAACCACCGCCGACACTTCCCCCTGTCATGGCTCTTGCTGCACCCCCAAGCCATCCTCCGAAACCACTTCCTCCTGCCTTCTCCGGCCCGCCACCGCCGTCTCCACCGACGCGGGGCATTCTTCATCCTCCCTTCACCCTGCACAGAAATACAAGGCAAATTACGTTACACTCTTCGGTAAAAATCCATTAAACGTATTATGTATTTAATAGTCCCTTCTTCGTCTCTTCCGTTAACAACCAAGGTCTCCGTTATTTTAATAGTGAGTTTGTACTGGCAATGATCTTATTATGGTGCTTTTCCATCGTGGTTTATGAACTCACCGGCCGCGTTATGACGTAAAGTAAACTTAAATTGTGTTTTGAGTAAATATGCCATCACGGTTTTACCGTCTGATTCGACAGGAAGCGAGCATAAATTTCGTGGCAACGCTTGACGTGCGATGTGTATTTTTCTTTCTCCTTTCCATTTTTATTCTTTTCTTTTTTTAACATTAGAATTATCTGGATGGTCCAATTTGTAATTTTCCTGAAAATTTTATAATTTTAAAACGACGAGTATTTAATATTTGAATAATTTATCGTACAATATGCGAATAAAAAATTTCATTACATATTTTTTCATATATCATTCACTTTGGTTTCCTTGCTATAAATATTGTACTTTAGTCGTCACTATGTCATTAATGTATTTTTTAATATCTCTTCTGCGAATAATTAGTTTGCGAAAAAGGTTACAATAAAATAGGTAGTAAAATGTTATAAAAGCTTGATGTTCCTTTGATGTAGAAAATTAAGTAAAGACAAGAATAATTTTCTTAGAAGCTTGACATTCCTTTAAAAGTTTGATATTTCGTTAATATAGAAAATGAACTAGAGGCACAAATAATTCTTTTAAAAGCTGCATACAAAAATTTATCCTTATCGTTATTATATCAAAAAGATTTAGCGTGACTTCTTTGACGGATTGAAATGTTTAATCAATTCAATTTAATAGAAAAAATGAACTATGCACTGATGATAAAAGCACCTAAATACTTACTCTCCTATATTTTACATCACATGACACAATTTTGCAACATTTTCAAGAAATTATATATCTCAATGTAATGATAACATCAGGATCTGTTCACTATAATTATCAATCTCACGAACCACTCTTCATCTTTAACCTTTTCAATGTACAGTACATAGAATATAGTTTGGTTAATATATGAAGTACTTCGGCAACTTATTATACTCTTTACGCTCCACTATCATAAATTAACCATGATAGAACAGAACACGAGCAATGTCGATAATATCGCGACTTAACGTTCACTTTGTTCACAAATCAAACCTCGTAAACGTTTCTTTTCTCACAGATTACGTTGATTTACAGAACTATTCCGAAGCTTTCACGGCGCGCGTACGCAATACGTCTTCGAGTAACTTTAATGAAACTTTCTCGGGAATCGACGAGAATTTCATTCAGTAACGGCGACGCGTCGTAAATAAATAAAATCGTTCTCCACAGCTATCGGGGAATGCGCAAACGTTCGCAAGAATTCAAGAAGCGATTGTGGTGCGTGAGTGCGTGCGTGCGTGCGTAACATGGGCGCGTGAGTTCGCATAATCATGGCAGTTCAATTAGATTTGTTTCTGTTATGAAAAATTTATAGAAACCGTTCAGACAGATGAAATAGCAGTTTTTAGATATACATTTTCTTCTAATTTATTTCGCATCGATTGTTTCAAACGCAAAGGCTTAATTTGATAATACATATACCATTTCCGATTCTTTGAGCGAAAATAAAATTTAATGACAGTACATATTATATTAAACTAAGTGATGTACATATGTAATATTTCATATACTCATGGATAATTAAATGTCGATTATTTATTTGTGATGTAATAAATGTGCAGCATCAAGTGTACTAATTTTCTTCATGATATTGATCATATCATTCATGTAAATAAAATTTTATAAGAATGTATTGGATATCTCTGAGTAGAAAATACAATTTTAGAAATATATGCTTTCTACGTTTATATTCATACGTCATGTGTAATAATAATTTGCATAGTAAAGGTTATGCGTTGAATTAGGAATATAATTGCCCATTCATATGAGAAGAATTTTTCGTATAAGGCCAAGAATTATAAAGTTTATCTACGTTTCGCCATATTGTATATGATTAATGTCAATCGGAAATTGACGTCATCGCACCGTTACATCCGATTTAGGTGTCACAAACGATTTCTGAACAGAAAAGGAAAGCATTTAAACTTTGCTAAATATGGAAGCGCCATTTAACTGTAAAATGTCCAACAAAGAAATATATCTGTATTCTTCATTCTTCGTTTAACACTTTGTGATAGAAAACAAACCTTATAGATCTGTAGTAATAGTGATAGAAATTTGGCACAATTTCGCGCATCTATAACTACAAATGTGTGATCTCGCGTAAACTATCCACCATGAATTCATCGTTTTATTCGGTGAAGCAACCACTGTGATTTGAACGAATAAATCTGGAGACCGGAAATTGCTGTTGATAATCGCAGTGCGCTCGTCGATGAACGAGCAATCAACGAATAAATTGAAAATCCCAGATGCCTACTATTTCAAACGATTCGAATGTTGTATTATTTACTTTAATGTCATTTGGATTCAAATTTATTCATGGAATTCGTGAACAATCGTGTACGAGAATCACGAACGAAAATAATAGTGCAAAAATTTCGTTTATCTCTATTACTAGAATTTTTGATGTGGAAAACATAATAATTAAGTTTAATTAACAGAACAATTAAAGTAATATTATTCGATTCTTACAATCATCAGGGATTTATTTCTACAATCATCATTTATTCCTAATATGCTTACATCTTTGAATTTATGAAGTTATATCTATCCTTCTTCAACTATTTTATATTAAAATACTTCTTCTTAGTCATAAAGTTATATAAAAGTCAAGAAACTAATAAAAATGGACTATCATATCTTTCTCCTGTAATCTTCGAATTATACCATATGTATTGACAACTACACTATCTTTGCAAAGCTGGCTTTCATCTAAACAGTATCGCGATGGAGACTTTATGATTGCAAATATTGAGCGTTTATAAATACCCGTGTATGTCTTTTCTATTTCCGAATGCTGAAGGCTAACTATATCGGAAATTGAAGTGGTTCGTACGTCTTCTCGGGACTAAAAAAGCATTAAGAGTCCATCATCCATCTCCAAATAATAATAATAGCGATTATATAAATCATATACTGTCGAGTAAATCCTATACTGTTAGGAAGGTCGAGCTTATTTACGTATAATGTTTTATGAAAGTATTCGAACACGTAGGAAAGTTTTATGAATATATTATATGAATTGTATAAAACATATAAAACATTTTCGCATATTTCATTAACACTTTAATGACGCATGACTCGTGATTATATTGGTCTTGGAACCTATGTATTTCTTATGTACTTCTATGTACTTCTATGTATATAGAAGTTATATACATTTTCAGATTCATCTCTAATTTTATCAATACGTATAATAATGACAGTTGTGTCTCTTTACAGTTCTAATGAAATTTCAAAAAGTTTCGTATAACACACATAATATATTCATAAAAAAATATCTATATAAGCATTCGTATTTCTACTTTTGTAAGCTATTGTATAAAGCAACGAGGGACATTGTTTCTCAAAAGTTGAATTACGAGGTTTTATTATCGCGAAAGGCAACGGTGATCGCGTCGTTCCGCTGGCTTTATTCTATCACGCAGATCGCGTGTTTCGTTGAACGCGGCTGGTTAGATTTATGGGACGATAAAAATCATTTTCTCTTGCATTATTTGTACTACAAAAATGGCCATTCTTTTTCGCGTATGCAAATTACCATCGAGGCATTGGACGCGGCATTGCAGAATTTATGAACGGCCATGGAACAGGTTGGGATTAACGAGAAATATTATTTCGATGCACCGTAAATCCTAGCCAGCCTATTCGATTTTCATCTAATGTGTTTTCTGTCAGATAGCAGTGATCGAGTGACATTCAATTCCCGGAGTGAGTTATTTCGCCGAACCACGAGCCATCACTGTTCCCGATAACGGATGTTGAACTCGATTCGACCGAATCCCGATAAACTTCATGATCAATGATATGCATTATTGTTGGGCGAAAGTCGATTCACCAGATCGAAAGAGTCAATTTTCGCCCAAAATGAGTCAATTTTCTGGCGAATGGTGTCAGGAATATTCCAATCTCCCAGTGTTTCGATTACGAACATTGTTCAAATCATTTTGTATAGAAAGAATATTTCAATCAAATTCTTATTCAATTATGTTTGTATATTTGCTAAAAGATGTGTCTTTTTTCGAAGGATTTCTTTAAAAATATACTCTCATTTGAGCCTTTTAGAAGCCAAACTACTCAACTCCACATTTTGTACGTTTCTCAACTTCATTATATGCATGCGTAATTAATATTAAACTTGTTGAATAAACAAATTGTTTATTTCCAAAAGTTCATTTATTACAAGAAAGTAACATAAATAAAGGTGATCTCTCCAAGGAAATTCTCTAAAAATTGTAATATTCTTTTCTTTACTTTCCAATTTATGAAGTTAAGCAATATAACTTCTGAATTAGTTCAAATCTACTTAAATATATTGTTTCTTTTCGGCAAACTTATGAGGCGATAAATATTAAATTTTGCAATTAGGTTCGAACCAACTTACAGTATACTTGATCCCATCACTAACGGCATCACTCAACAACAACGATCTAAATTAATCTCCACTAATAAACCGAGCTGACAAGGTAGAAAAAAAAAAAAGAAAACAAGAGGAAAGAGACGAATGATATTCACCCGACTGGAAGCTTTCGCAAGAATCCTAACGTAGCAAATGCAAATTTCATTACGAGCGTCTGGTTACGAAGCCGCGAACGAACCAATGCATTCCTCTCGAGAAAATGGTCGATTGGTCCACGGAAAGCGGCTCTTTTACACAGTCCCGAGTCCAATTGGCCGGAACGAATTGAACTTGTGCCAGGGTCGCGTTGAGGTGAATAAAAAGAAGACGAGGAAACCAAAGACGCCTGGTGCGCGGCAGGATACCCGAGGGCGTTTTCTTTCACTTTCTTTTCGTTCCTCGAACCCACAGCACCCGCGATATTCTCGAATTCCGCGACGCTCACGCGCTTCCACCTTATTCCAAGTTTTCATCTTGGTTTATGTCGGCACGTGGCATTGGTATCGCGGCAGCCGCGTATTAATTAAATTCGGAACGCGACATCGCGGCGCGGTATTTCGAATATCTTGTACACCAGTATCTTGAGCTGGGAAATCGTGGCTTTCCTTCTAATTCACAAATCCGTTCCACCTACGTACCTCACTTCACTGTCGTAATATAATAAAGTTTTCCGTATCGGAACTACATAACAGGGAGACGAAAATGTTCAGATAATAGAACACCCACCTTTTTGATATTACATTTCATTTATTCATGCAAAGAACGAGAAAATTGGGATATCATATTTTTTGGCCGTTAAACTACATAAATTTTCGTGGTGAGAAGATACATTCTCATTATTTTCACTTAGGTCCCGTGCAGAGAGCGACTTTCTGACGCTGCGTTCACGCTGCGTCATATGTCTGTCATTGTTGATTTCAACTGGGGAAACAAAGAAAGACATATGACACAGGGAAAACGCAGAGTCAAAAACTCACTCGTTTACACCAGCCCTTAATGTTTATGTTCTAATATACGTAGTAATACGTATAATAATAGTATTTGTAACAGAAAAAAGCACTTGTTTCTTCGGTACAGTGTTCAAACATTAGGGTATTCGACAATAGAGAATAATAGAGGTAAAGAGCTAGTAAAATGAAGCCCTTAATATTATACTTTACTTTAATATCTACTTAAATTGTATATCATATAAAGTAAATTATAAATTACCGATAACACGACATCCTTCTTTTTCCTATCTGACATCCTGCCAATAAAATACATTAATAATCTCTAATAGACCTGTTTTCCGGAAGCGTGATTCCATAAAAATACTATAAAGCGATATTATAGGATAATCTGGACAACGTCCTCATAAAATAAATATCGTAAAACTGTTCGACTAATGGTTGAAAAATACGTGAAATAGATTCGATATCGAGTAAAGCATCTCGCACGCAGGTGGTACTCTTAGTACAGCCATTTATTGGCATTTTGCCCACCATGATTTTCGTCCGGAATCCAAACGCCGGATTTGGATGATTCAACCGATCGAAGGAAGAGAGTGGTTTCACGTACAGCAAAGTGCCATGGCACGCGGAAAATATACGAAGAATTCGAAATACAACGAACGTGACGTAAATATCGACGAGGGTGCAAACTCGTATTTTGTCGCGTTGCTCACAAAGAACATTCACTGTGAAAAAAGAAATGCACCGCAATGCGGCGTCAGAATTCCGAGTATAATAAGCGAAAATCCGTACAGGGTCAAACACACCGGAGAAAGAACACTGTCGACGGGCAGCTTTTCTACGAACACTATCGTTAATCGAGCTCTTCTCGACGAAGACGAAGCTTCTATTTTCATTCGTCAGATTTCATAAGAAAAAAAAAGGGGGAATCGCCACGTCGTCTTCGTCGAAGCGGAGACACTTTCGCGGCTAATTTTAATCCACGATCTTTTGGAGAAGACCAAAAGTCTTTCTTGGCACATGAAGCTACGATACGAATAAGGAAAGCGTTGAAGAAAAAGAGGCAACCGCATTCCGTTCCAGCGATGTTATTTGCACGAGAGACGCAACGCGTCTCGGTGCAAACAACCGATAAACATGCACGTTGCTTTGTCATCGCAATGTGGCAGAAAGCGTCGTTGGGTTTATTTGCGAAACGATAAGCTGCTGCAACTCGCTGAGATGCACCCGCCGCTTTATCACGATATTTTTTTTATTTTTCTTCTTAAAATTGCTTAAAATTACTTAAAATTGCACGAAAGAACATAAATCCTAAACCTTCTTACATGAAAGAAACCAAAATTAATTCATCGAATTTAATAAACAATAAGAAGATGTATACGTGATCCATTGTAGGAATGTATACGCTCGATTAAATGAATATTATACTATAATAATTGTCTGTTACGGTTTCCCAGATGAAACTTTTCAGAGAAACGATCAAACGATTTTGTATTGCTCTATCGAAGAACGCAAACCCTTTTGTACTCTCTTTCTCTTTCTGTTGAGACTCTCTTTTCGGGGAAACGTTGCTAAAGATAGAATACACGTTCGAACCTCTTAACACGAGAACACGTTCATCGTTCGCCCCTACGCTCAGTCTCTATACGGCCCTAATTTGTCGCGACGATTCGAGAATCGGGCAGAGTCGCGTCAATCACTTTTAATTGTCTTGAACATCTGCGCGATCGCACGACTGCACACGTAGCCAGGCAATTGTACTCAATGATAAACAATGAATACACGCGAGATAAAGCATCTCGCGTGCCTTTCCCTCATTCGATCGATCGTTATCGCCAGTTTCTCTCAGAAACTCGTTCAATGCCGTTTATCGCTAATAAATTAAAAGCCCCCTAAGAAAATTCTTCCTCATGCCACCTTTTTGTTCGTAAGTTACTAACGTCAAGGATATTATCGTCTCCTTGATTATTTGAATAAGAAAGTATAACGCTTTTTTCTGTAGATAATAGAACCCTTTGTATATTTTAATTATGAGAGAAAAATATATAATGTGACTAATGCGATTTCACTTATTACCAATTGTAAATAAATATAGATAAAGCAGAGGTGTAATAAAATATTTATAGTACAAAGAAGAAATCCTAAGAAAAGTCAGATATTATTTTACAACAATAAATCTTCAACTTTTTCCCCAAAAATTACTTAGATAATCACGAAAAGACATAAGAGTAATCATGGTAAAGTAAAAATCATACAGCCTTCATTGAAACAAGAAAGCATTCCAACAAAGCCAGAAGACCCTTTTAAAACAATGAACCTGCACACGCATCATTAAAAATACCAAACTGCTTCGAGAACCGCGTATAACACGCTTCGCACGAGTCTAACTCCCGTTCAGCAAACATCCTACATTTTAAGAATACACAGGCGGGCCTATATCTACATAATCATCTGCCAGATGCGCTAGACAGTTAAAGGGTTAAAGGCGCGCGCCACAAATAGCAAGACCCACCTACATTCTCTTCGAACGAGAACAAAAATCTTTATACAATGCAAACAAAGAATCTGATCGAGAGATCACGGGGTCTATCATTAAAGCGCCATCGGGGCGATCACCCACGCATCGACGAGGCCACGAATCGTCGAAAGCGGACTGGTTCGCTTACCGATTAATCAAGGCAGCCGCATGTCGTGGCGACGAGACGAAATAGGATGGGAGGAACGTCCTGCGACCAGTCAACAGAGGATCCCTGGTCTTGACGTAGATCTTGATATCGTACCGGTGACCTGGCGAAATCCTTGAGATCTGTGGAGCTCAAGGTCACGTCGTCGAAGGTATTTACGAGTCACAGAGGCACGACGAGCAGGTTTCGATGGACACGGGCGTGGCGTTCGCCAAAAACCTCTATCGAACACTGGCCACCGAGACAACAGAAACGACGAAGAGAGACGAGAGCAATGTAGACGAGTGGAGAGAATCGAAGAAACGCGGCCGGTTCGCGGATCAGGAATATGATGCCACCTTGGTGAAAGCCTCCGCGAAGAAGAGGCTCCCTTACCGCACCGAGTGCCGCTCCCGCTAAGCGGAAGATTATCTAAATAGACTCCGTGCTACCAGGCAGAAGAGAGAGGGAGAACGGGACTGTGAGGAGAGAGGAAACCGAAACGAGGTGGTATTTATATGTCGTGTCTTTTGGAGAGCCAGTGAATCCGCGACCAGGAACATCCCTCCGCATACCTTCGTGGAGGGGACGCCGGATATCGTGGATCTTTCGTGTTTACTGGCCCTCCAAGAGCTTCGATCTTTTCGTCTACTGGTCTGCTTAAAAGAGTGACTGAAGAAGAAAGGATTTAGTGAGTGGTATTTGATTTTGCTCGATTCACGTCACTTTTGATCCAACTGGGTGTTTCTATTGATAAAGAATTTCTTAGTTTTCGAGCACGTATGAAAGAATTGTTATTTACATATACTGTATATTATGCGTTTCAATTTTATACTGGAATTCTTTTTAAAATATTAAAAAATCATTTTATTTGTTGAAACAAGAGCAAGATTGTAACTTAAAGATTCGGAGACCGTAGCAGTATTAAAGATATACTATGTACTGTGCTAAAGATATACTGCACGGTCAAAGATATACTATCGCTATTTTCTGAGAATGTTATACATCTTGTTTTGTAGAAACGTAGGAATTTCAAGTTTATTGAGTGGTTGTTGTTGAATGATTGTTGAAGTTCTATGAATGTTTCATCTTCTTTTACAGTAATTGCCACAGGTTTCTTGCAAAGCTATTTATAGCATTGCTCTTTTTAAGCTACACTACATGCTCTACTTGTGAAACATGATTATATTCTCAGAAACTCTTTGTCTTAATGATATAATAAAACACAAACACTTTCAGAAAATAATTGTAAGAAGCATTTTTGCGAAGAACTCAATAAAAAAATTTCATAAAAATGTAAGAGTTAAATCTTTTCACGAAGATGTACGAAATATTCCGCCTTAAATATTTCTACGTAACCAAAAGCTAATTAATACGTAATCGTACCAGAGAACCTCATAGAATTATGTTATCTTATTTCGACATGCAACTATATTCCTGCATCCTCTTAATAATTATCGTACCGTACGGAAACTTAAAATCGTAATATATGTATATAGTTCGTTCAAGATATAACGAAGCTGAACGAGTAATTAAAGGAAATTAGAATTATCGTCGGATAAATAAATTTGATACCGCGTAACTGGTTAAGTATTCGTAATTGGTGGATTATCGGAGGTTATGTTTTTGAAAAAATAGAAGACACAAAAATGATCACACAAGCTGGACTTGGTAAATTGATTCTTCACGCACGGTTAAGCAGGATACTGTGATAATGATCAACGCATTAATTTTATATAATAGCGGATTATTATTATTATTTTCACTACCATAATAAAATTATCAATTATCTACGAATATCGAAATTCGTAGAAGATATACTCCTCCTTCCTTATCTTTCCAATTGTTTTGTATATGTTAAATTGTAGAGAATATAAAATTGTAATAATTGATAATTATGGAACATAGTGCCCATGCTAATATGAAAAATCTTGAAAGAATATTTTCGCACCTGTCTTAATACAGCTGCCAAAATCGATTGCTTGGTCTGCCATACGGAATTCCTCGCTCGATGACGCAACAGTGAACGCAATCATCGAAAAATACGACTTGTGGCATTCGTTAAGCCAACAGCGGAAAATAATGTACATATAAGAGCAAAGGAATTTGATCTTATTTACGCTTATACTGCACGGAAGTCGAAGCAAGTGTTACATGTGAGTTTCGACGAATTAAATTGTACAAGTCGAAAAATAAGATAATTTGAGCATCAAGTAATACTTCGAAGAACTCTAACTAACTAACTAACTAATTAACTTAATGTTAAATATCATTTATGAAAAGATAAATTTAAAAAAATTTGTTAACTCTTACAGAATAATGAATTTATATAACATATACATTTCACTTCCTTTACATTGTCCAAACATTGCAACCAGTACATATTGCACCATAACTTTTACCTTGCCTCTTGACATCACTGTGCAAACATTAAGCTCAGATCAATTTGTTAGTCTTTATTACATCCAAGTCAAATATTCATTTCACTTCCATAATCAGTAACCTCAGCTTTATATACCAACACATCTGGAGGATAATCATTACATCGCGTGCCGCGATGCTTCCCTTTAATTACCATTGAAATTAAAATAATAGTAGGTGAAAAAAGATGAACATCAGAAACGATTCCCGTTCAACTCTCTAGTCCCCTCCGGTTTCGTACGCGCGTTCTTTTATCGTTACGGGGATCAAGATTCGTCCTCGACTTTCGCGCGATTTATCGTCCCCAAGATGATCCTCTATGAAATGAGGAGAAAAAACGTGGCTGTTACAGTTGGTCGTCTTGGTGCAACGTAATGGGCCACGACGTTAGAGAGACACGAGAGACGAAGACTGCACACAGTACACACGCATCCTCCGTGTACAATGCCTTCCGACTTCTTCTTTCCTCGCCCATCGAGAAACGACCGCGACGAGGAGTAAACTTAGGGCTTCCGGCATTGTCGAGATTACCAGCAAACTTCAACTTTCACCGATCGAGCAAAAATCGCGATTTTTCCCCGCTCGAACAACGGTTCGCAGAGCCGCGCAGGGCGATCGAACATTATATTCATAAATAGCGGCCCAACGTGCTCCATTGTAATACTTTCTCATGTGGTTATCGTAGCTGAGCTCCGTTCCACGGAAGGATACGCTTCGTGATCCCGCTACACACCAGCAGGGGAGATTTTAACAGGTGGATATATTTTGCTTAGATATTTCGATAGGTACGGAGAGATTGGAAAATACACATTTTATTTCGTGTGACGGAATTATCCGAAATACACAGTACGCTGTAAATACAGAAAACTGATGGTCGAATCGACGTTCGATCAACTCCTGTTGAGAATCCATCGAGAAACGATCAAGCTCTTGATTAACGTTTGGCTTCGGGGGAAGATGTATCGCGATCGGATTGCACTTTACGGGAGTAACTCTAGCAGGTGATTTGTTTTAATTGAGACGTTTCTAAGAATAGAAAAGTAAGCGTTGTAGTTTTAACCGTGTCATGTGGGCGATATTAAATTGCCATTTTTATGTGTCATTTATTAGGAAGTCCTTACTGATCGTTAAATATAAGTCACTTGCAAGATCTTGTACGGTTGAAGTAATATCATTAGCAAAGTTTTACAAGTCACAAATTGCAAGGTGTCAATGCTGAGGTAGGAAGTTTGACAATAACATAAGAGAAGTTTTATAAGCGGAGTTTGAAAAGTTCGAACTAGTTATTTATTCTCTTCGATGTATAATTTAAAAAATTGCAGCTATAAGGAGATTTCATTTTCTGACAATTTCAGTAAATAAAAAGTGCCGTTTAAAAATCAATTTCCTTTTTTTGGAACATATAAATTTATAATCAAGTAATGTCGCTACTAATTTCAATTTTTAACTTCTACATGAAATATTAAACTTACAGATATCTCTTTTTCATTTTCAACAAATGATTATTGATTTTTTGACCTTATAGAAAGAACAAAGTTCTTCAACAATCTAAAAAATTGAGATAGTGAAGAGATAAGTTTAAGTAAAAACATAAGATTCTATACACAATTAAAAATACGTATAAGAAAAGCTGTTTCCTTACTTCAATATTTTCTTTTAATATTCCAATTGTAGAGACATTTTGTATAATAGAAATCTACAATATTAACATTTATCATATGGGTTAACAAATTATCGTGAAAGATGATATCCAGTGCAAAAAGATTTTCAGTTTAACATGCCTTGACTTTGTTCTGAAATACTTTTCACGATATAAAAATACCAGCGAGTCTGACAAGTTATTAATACCAGTAATGTACACAAAAGTTCAAGATACCAGATAGAAATATTTGTCTTTAATAATTCTCAATAAGGAATTTTGCGTGAAATAACATATATACTCACTCCTGCAAGGGTTCGAAAACGCTTCCTTGGATGCCATCCACGTAATTCTGCTCGAGAAAGTATTCCCGTTTGATCGTCACGCAGATATCCATAACAAGCACTTCCTCAAACCAGGTGATGTTTCGTGCACGAGGAATTATCATCGACGGCTTTCCAGCAAACACAATTTCGTTGCATTGCACTTCAGGATGAAAATTTTCTTCGCTGTTAAACTTGTCGTTTCCAAACAATCGTTAAATCGACGTCGTTCGATCCCGTACATTACTCGAGAGTAACGCAGCATAATAAATGTTCCACAAATCTCGATGTTCTACTTCTGTTTGGCCGTTCGTTTCTGAGTTCGATCGAACCGGCTATTTCTAAACCGATTTCAACCTCGAATCGAACCGATTGAAAAGACACAACCAGATCATGCACAGCTACGGTTGAAAAACATTTATCGAAAATCTTTTATACGGTCAGATTGGCCAAGACAGATTCGAGTATTCGCTTACGTTCGTGGGAGTCTTATCGTTGCGAGATAATATTATCATAATATTGTGTTTACGAGTTTGTTCGTTCCGCAGATTGCGAACGATATACAGATCTTCATATCGGCAAACGAAATGTCTCTGTCCTCGTTTCGGACCACTAGTTTCAGAGAGGTAATCTTAAAGTCAATGTGACTAGATTAACAGATCACGAATCGGTTTTTTGCATAGAGATCGACATACACACACGCGCGCGCATACACGCACACGCACGCACGCACGCACGCACACTCCTATAGGTGTAAGTATCATACGTATAAATATCAACCTGAAGGCATTCTTCACAATTCTTCGAGCGCGCGAGATCGCTTTCCTCCGCTCTTAATTAATCACGAGTGCACTTGGAATTAAACGCACGGAATGCAACGACACACGGCTACTATCCGAGAGCACTTTCACTCAACCATTTTCTTCTTTTCTTTTTTATGGTAAGAACCAATTTTTGGCTGCTCTGTTAATCGATCATACCGAATCGAGATTCGAAAACATCGACAGCCGTGAGACGGTCAACAAGCGACGACGCACACCAAAGCATGAATATCTTTTCTTTCTACTGTCTTCGTACTTCGTACTTTTATCTTACTCGGTCGTAAGTGCACACGTATCGCTTTTATCAGTTCATAAGAAACGACACCGTGAACGCTTTGATTTGCTCGACGAACAGCTCGGCACCAATGGAAACATTAATCTCGTCCACTTACTCGACGCGGAATTGTATTCCGTAACAGTAGCATATTAAAGATGCTAATGCGAACCACTTAAACCAGTTTCGTCAAGAGAACCGACTATCTCTTTCGTACCAAGAGGACGATTAATCGATTAATTGCTCGCACACGAAAGCGCCGAACGGAATCTCGCGCCGATCGCCGAGAACGAAATGTCTGCTTTTCCCGTCATAAACGTCCGAGCTTTTCTTCTCCGAGAAGCTTTCAATTTCTAACGACCGCTGTTTGGTCCTCATACTCTGAACCACTTAACCTCTCTCAGTTCTACCTTCCACGTTAACCAGCCTTAAACTCGGCTCGTGCACACATACGAGCCTCGAACACTGTGCGCTCAGCATCGGAGGATCACGAATCTTGTTCACGAAAAACAAGCACGACACCAGCGAACCACAAAATACACCGTGACTTCTATCTAAAATCCACTAAACCACCCAGAAGATCTCTTAAATCCTGCTTCAATCAGAAGATCATCGTTGGTCTTGTGTAGATATTATATATCTTGTCCGGGTGGACGAATCCAGGTCCAATAAACAGGATAATTCCACGCACCAAGGATTGTGATCGAGAAACTCTCGATCGTCGATCGTTCCACCGCGAACGAATCAAGTCGATCGCAACGGTGTCCAGTGAGCTCACCAGGTTTAATTAGCAGCGCGATCGGCAGAGGAATCGGCGCGTGAGAGAACACTGCCGAAGCATCGAAGACGACGAGGACGACGACGAGCAAGTGCGCTTCACGGATCCAGACGTTGGGACCGCTCGGCGACGCTCAACCGTTCTGGTGTAATCGAGGCGATATACACACGGCCGATGCGGTTTCACGGCAGGGAAAGAGAAGGAGTGACTACGCGAGAGTGAGAGCCTGAGTAAGGAAGAAAGAAAAAGAGAGGGAGATAGCTAGAAAGAAAGAGAAGGGTTACATCAGATCACCGAGACACGCTGCACGTTTCACAGCCGAGACGACAGAGCGATCGAGAACGGATCTCCGGTGGGTACGAATGGGCCGCGGCGAACGTCGACGACGACGACGAGTTGGAGGCCGACAAATGGGTGTACAGATCCAGCTGGGCAACACGAAGCTGGCCCGATTCGATACGAGAGACCATGGCGTATGTGCACGAGCCGAGCCGGACCGCCACGGCACGAACCGGTGCGAAGGAAACCTTCGACGTCGCGAGAGAGTGTGTGAGAGAGACCAGAACGGGGCCCAATCTCACTAGAGGGGACCTCTATAGCGCCTTTCCCCTAACTCCAACGCCACCGTGCTCCGCTCGCGCGTGCAATTGTGCACACAATCTTCGTTGTGTTTTCTCAAATACGTTACATGTTCATTTCCTTATGTTATGTGATTAGAGATTGTTTTCTTCGAAATATTCTTTTGATATATTATATTTATTAATTGTGTTAATTTGTTTAAGAGGTAATCCTTTTTGAGAGGTGAATCAAATGTCATCGAGAATTTTGGAATAAAAGTTGGTTGAATGGTAGATTTGATGGATTTAGAAAGAATTATGTGAATGGAGTTTACAATACAAGGCCATTTAATGTATCCATGTGGATTTTATTCATGGTGAAGTTTTTGGCGGGAACGTAATTAGATTCAAGCATAAATTATCGATGTAATACGTGGATTAATGTGAAGATGTTTTTACGTGTTTATTTTAATTTCGTTGCGATAGCGTTACCTGATCGATGATGGTAGAGTGAGTTTGCATGGTGTCCAGAATAACAGAGGATGAAATAGGAGTGCGAAGTAACGCGAAATCATCGACACAAAAGGAGTTGACTATATCGCGTTTCCGATAACTGTGATAGCTTCGTACACGAATAAGTTCGCTGAACAGTATAAACATTCTCCCGTTTCAAAAACAGTGTCCATAGCAAGTATCTTCATTTGCATTACAAAACGAAAATCAATTTAGGATAACTTTATTAGTTAGCAGAAATTACATATATATATTTTTCTTTTTTTTAGTAAAAATTTATTTTGAAATAAGCTCGATTCCCCAAATTAATGCAAGAATATGCGTTTAATTTTAAATCCACTGTATGGCATTACAGTTTTTCTCGAAGAGCATTCAACGCGAAACGCAAAGTTGTTCCAACAACTTTTTGTTGATCCGATTCCTTTCCTGCAACGCGCACCGCGTTAACCCGCTTGAAAAGCGAAATACCAATGCACAAATTTAATTACGGTTCGGTGATTTATTTGGAGCGCCTTAACATGACGTAAGTAACATTTTCCTATAGAAACTTTGACTCTTTCGAGTAATGTTTATATTAAACACTTCGTGCTACCAATTTGTAGATTTATTCATCTTTTTATATTCTTCTTTCATCAATATCTTTTCACGCAAATTGTGTTTTAATTCTGCACGTAAGTAATATCTTATTATCAATCGTACGTGCGAAATCTTTAACTTTAAAGTACAGATAAATCACGACTGAATAATTAAAAATAATGGTAAAATTTGTTTTTCCTTCTTGTATCTTTTACTATAAATATTTTTTTTTAAACAGCGAGCCCAGTCTTCTTTTTGTTTAGAATTAATTTCTTCTTTTTCAAATAAAATTTTTCCAATGCAAAAATTACATTGGAAACATTAATCGTTATTGTAAGAAAGCGATTACCACTAGTTAATTAGTTAGATATTCAAATTGCAGACCCTCGGGCTCCTTTTTGCTTCTGTATTTCTACCAATTACAATGGAGTGATGCATCGACTTATTATGTCTTGATTCGCCCATTTTCCGTAAGCATAAGCAGTCACGTGCAAGTTGTTCATTGAAAATCTATTGGTGTTGCCTTTACTAGCTACGAGACTTACCATTCACAAGGTCGAGATATGCCTTCAAGAATGGATACAGCGACAACGTTGTACGCGCTGCTTTTGACTGACACCTAAATTGAGAGCCATTTTAAAGCTAATTCACAGTTACGCGACGCTAAAATGAACTGTCACATTATAATTTCCGAAACAAACATTAATCTTCTTTTTGGCTTCTCGTTAGCATCGAAAGAACCAATCGAGTACTGAATGTGCAGATGTCTTCAAGGTTTCCCTCTCGTGTCTTCATATCATCAAATGTTCGTACTAAAGATGATAATAGATGAACAACAATTTCTGTTTTATATTATTTTATTGAATTAGGTATGATTCATTTCGTTATATTTCTATTATTATATTCGTGCATAATTCAATAAACTAATATAAAACAAAAAACATTGTGCGTCTATTATTTTCTTATGAAACGAAAGAAGTTTTTCGGACAACCTAATAAAATCGAAAGATTTATGATATTCATACACGCAAGCTCTTTCATAAGTTTTTTTTTTTTTTTGTAACATATGATTAAATATACATTAAAGAAGGAATTACTCATGTGTGGACATTGCTTTATAGTAACTCGCTGGAATTATCAAGGAACCAACAAAATGGCGAACTGTCTTAGAAAATGATTGAGACGAATAGTCTAAGTGAGCAGGACAGAGAATTTTGATGGTCCAAGGGACTGAGAAGAGTTCCAGGCATTCATACTTACATATTTATAGCTTTTGGACTAGCCGGCTTCTCGAGTCAATGAAACGCATCTGTCGCTCTACGTTTACGTTGTTAAAACGAATAATACCCGTATATTTTTTCCATAAACTGTATGACAACGTAACGATCTCCTTCCCTCGAGAGTAGCAATGAATGCAATATCCACGATCCCCTTAATACTAGATATGCCTACAATAAAGGACCGTTCTACGTAAGTACTTGCAGATCGAATGCCAACTATGAGATAAATTCTTCTCGCAGCAGTGGCTCTGATCAAATATACCATTACTCTATATTATTCTGCAAACCAATTTTCTCCTTCCTTGAAGCAATCCCTTTGCGATTTTTTATTTTTAGTCGATGGTTGCTGTCGCTTTATTCTTTTTCTTTTCTATTTCTTATAATAGATGAACACAATCAAAAAGTACGACGTAAATAAAATTCAATAAAACGAAGGTAATAACTTTTATCGAAATTATTGAATTATATTGATACAATTGAATTACGATGTTTTATTACGCAATCGAAATACGAAGACTACGATCATCTCGTTGTCCCGAGAAGAATACCTCATCCATTACGCAATATGCTATCGTGTTCGATGACTATAGGAATTTAAGAGGCTCGCGTGAATTCTACAATGTTCTATTCAATTGTGAGTCTTCTGACATTCTGTATTAGCGTCTGATGGAAGGATTCATCAAACACGTATCATTTAAAATAACAAACGTTCTGTTGTTTACAATTGCGCCATTTAAATAGAATGAATTACGTATTTTGATAAGCATTTGTACTGTTGTTTTAACTGTCGGAAATTAGTTTGCGAAACAGATCTCGCAATCCATGTCCTTTGAACATTGTTATTGCATCTACAACTCCATTGTTTCATGCGTTTCGTTACTAAAGGTATCAGCATATAACAGATCAGGTGAAAGCTTCCTGTCGTTGTATTTAGACAACTTTATAGGACTTAACATTTAGCGCAGTCAAAGGCTATCGGTTTTGTTTTGTGACTGCATTATCAGATCTTATCTGGTTTCAGTCGGCTTATTTGCATTTGCGGTACCAAAATGGCTGCTTCCCGCGGAAACCGCAAGCAAGTAATTCGAAACCATTGAACTACATTTTCCACGGGTTAATCACCGACAACGTTCGATAGTTGATAATATACATACATTAATTACGATACTTCTATCCTTGCGTCGCCAAGGTACGCTTTACTAAACAAACGTGTTCTTCCGTCATTGCTTACTATCGACGGTTGTAAAACACGTAATTCTATTTATTCTTTGATGTAAAAAAACTTCACGTAATTCATGAGTAACACATTATCAAATTTCCCAAACAACAATCTTTATCATATTATTTTATCTGTTTTATTAAAATATATTTGTAATGTTGAAACTGTATCGTAATAAATATCTTATTTAAAGTTTGCAAATATAATTATTGCGTATTTTAGTAAATAAATTAGTTTCTTAAAATGTGTAATGTTGTGATAAAATTCTATTTTATATTATACATAATAAATTAAAGCAATTCAAACTTTCCAATTGAGGAAAACTGTCAGTTCATTATACATACATTAAAATAAAAAAATTTTTTTTCGACCTTTGATAAATAAACCTACTAGTTATACTCTAATTGTATATATCCGATACTTTTATATTGAAATTTGAACATTACTTACAAGAACTAAGACAATACATTTTATCAGGTTACGCTTGAGTATTGAGGGAACCGCCATAACAATCCTGCAGCAAAGTGGAGGGGAAGTAAACGCTGACACGGCGCCATTAACAGTACACTTACTGACGCGTGCGTGACATTGTTTCTTAGCAGTGAAACATTCCAAATGATTAAAATATTTGAACTCTGGTAACTGGTGACTACCTATTATAATAAGGTTTTAATTTAATAAAGCTATTTTATTTATAAACGTAAGTAAACTTGAAAATGACGTACCTTCGAAACCTGATAACCAATCACGTGAAGTAGGAGATAAAGTAAATGTTTCATAGAACATTACATTAAAATATCAAAATACGAACTCCAGTTTCACATTTGTATGATTATAAAACTAGCAGTTTTTTTCTTAATTATATTCTCGTTCAAGATTTGGATGTTATACTTTCGTATGTATAGATAAAATTTTCATTCGTAACAATAGTGTTCGACATTAATGATTTTAATATCTTTCTCTTACACGCTTCGAAATATATTAATATGTTACTTAAGTTGAAAGTTTAAATTTCAAAGTGGCATGCAGAAATGAATAAAAAGTAACATTTTCATTGAATTCGTTCGCTAGTATTTTCTAGTTTCTGGAATTTGTATGTTGGTAGACCTTTTACGTGTTGACGCCCAAACCATGAATCTTGAATACACTAACAAGTGGGCGGTGTTTATTAATCGAATCATCCGCGTTCTCTAGTTAATGGACACTATTATAATTATTACACGTAAATTTTTATTTTAACAGAATCATGACCATATTGGAATCCTGCTGGTCACCATTTGTTTGGACCAATAACATCAAGACAGGATGCAAAGCTATTGCTTTTTATACAATTGTATGTATTTTGAATTTAATATAACCGTTTCACTATATTTAGTTTTATATGATTTCAAACTGCTTATCTCTTGTTGTAGGCAATTAGTATAATATCCATTACATTGATATGTTATCAATTAAATGGAGGCGATTCATCTCAATTGTATAATCCTCTGTTTGAGGCTGATATTAGAGGATGTAAGTAATATAATTGTGTATTGGTAATATATATATATATATATATATATATATATATATATATATATATACCAGTTACTCTATTATATTTATGCATTATATATATATGATTTTTTAGCAATGCAAATTGGTGGAGGATTTATGATTATTTATTTTATTCTCTTGATAATATCAAGCGGTTTGATGATACATGGATTAAAAGAAGGAATAAGGGGATGGTTACTTCCTTGGCTTATATTATGGTTCATTGTATGTTTATTCCAATTAGTTTTTGGACTTTGGCTTATAGGAGGTTATTACATCTACGTAAGTTTTGTATATTCCATTAATGCATTTTTTGCAGGTTTGTAAATTGATATCTTAATGTTATGATTATAGCTTGATGCAACATTTGCAGCAATGTGTATTTGGTTCTGGATGTCCTATAATGTAAGCATAAAACAATTTATTTGTTGATACATTCTTTTATTTTATGATACAACGTATTTTGTATTTATTTATTTAACGTAATTTATTCAACATAATTTATTTAATGTATATAACGTAAATTGTATTTATTATGTAATTGTTGTTTCAGATATACTGTTGGTTAGTTGTGTTATCAATGTACAAAATATTTGAAGAATTACAATCTCCAAATATAGAGCTTTTGTGGCCTTAAGTAGGTACATAATACTAACTATAAGATATTAAGTACATTGATTGGCACCAAAGTAAAATACAGTATCTTGAGAGATACAGATATAATCTTCTATATTTATATATTTTCTTCAATCGAAATTTATTTAGAGAAATAATATTATTTAAAAGATAATTTAGATCGAACAAAAACTTGTGTTCAACTTGGTTATGATTATTTATTTTGACATATCTAATATTAAATATTATAAACACATAAGTAACATACTCACGTGTCAGTAATGTACGATTAGTTTGAAGCTTGGAACTTCTTACATTTTAACAAAAAGACTGATAATGGTCTAAGGAAACATCCGTCCAAATCTTAGAGTAGTATTTTGAAATTTGTTAACAACTGTAAACAAGATAATAGGTGATTGCTCTACATGACCAAAAATATTTGAAACAAATAGACAAATTTATTATGAATTTTTATATAAGATATTCTATAACATTTGTAAAAATTTTGTATGTTTGATATAAATAAAAAAAAGTACATTAATAAACCTCTTAAAGCATTATAATGAGATACACAGTAATATAATATGTAAAATAAGAATTTGAGGTTATTTGTGTGTATATTTAGACATAATGAGTTCGATTGGTATTAAAATGAGCTACATTATAAAAAAAGGAAGTTGATTCGTGACTGAAAAGTATACAATACAACAATTAGCTATGAAATAATTAAATAATTATTTAACTTACATTTTTAACATTACCTCTCGTCGTTAAACAAGTATGTCGTTAAAGGTATGCGAACGTCATCTAGCGGGATATTTAGACATGAGAAAAGCATATGCAGATAAACGCGCGTAAAATATATTTTCAAATATTAAACATTCTATTCTATCAAAAATTACGATAAATGTTTATTTTAGAGAGAAAAATAGAGAATCATGTTTATTAATTTGTAAATACTCACTTGTCTTAGATATACGGTAATACATACTTGATGATCTTAAATACACTATAATTTGAAATACGTTCATGATAGATGGCGTAAAGATGTACTTATTAGTAATATACTTATTACTTATTAGTATATACTTATTACTTATTAGTATATACTTATTACTTATTAGTATATACTTATTACTAGTATATACTTACTAGTATACTTATTAGTATATCTTAAGATTGTTACGAAACATTAAAAAGATGTATATTATTAAACACTTAAAATAATTACGACTATTTCACAATTACAATTATTTAGGTAATAATTTTAAAAAATTTGATGTATTTTGGTAAAACATATCCCTGTTTTAAATCAATCATTTGATTGTACCATCTTCTATGATGTAGTAAAATTTCAAAAGATATAATTAATGTATGTTATTAATATAATCGAAAAAGTTTTACATTAGATTTCAGTAGCAATCTCCAAACTGAAGAATAAATGTATATATGCATATGTATGTGTGTGTGTGTGTGTGTGTGTGTGTGTGTGTGTGTGTGTGTGTGTGTGTGTGTGTGTGTGTGTGTGTGTGTGTGTGTGTGTGTGTGTGTGTGTGTATTCATTAGAATAACTCTGTCATAACAATGACCTTTTTAATTTAGCAGTAACATATTTCGTACTTGATTCGAGGATGTAGGCTTTCCTTTTAATAGAAACACGTGAAAACGAAATCAATTATATATGCATTGACCTATCCTTAAAGTTACGATCATAGTCAGATCAAGTATGTAAATATAAACTTGGTGGTATTGCAATTCAGTGATCACATGGTAGCGGAATTATTGGAGGAAACCAGACGCTTTCTAAGTCTCTCTTAAGTTGTCCTGTTCTTGATACGGTGATTAATGACAACTTCGAGAAATCCTCCCTCAGCGGACCACCGTGTTCGTGGTCTGTCGAAGTTGATATTAATGGGCTGGCGCTAGTGAAATGTTTCGTATCTTACATGTAATTAGTGATTCCGGCGAAGGAGAGAGCGCGTGTCTGACAAATTTTCACGAAGCAACTGTTCGCCGACCATAGAAATTAAGATAACGATCATCGACGATGATGTAAAACATTTTGCGAAAGTTTTATTTATTATCGTAATTAATAACGACACCGAAACGAATAATCCCGATGAAATTAAATTAAACTGGTTACTTATTTTATCATCCTTAATTTGAACGTTTCGTAAGTTTCAAAAATACGGAGAATTCAATTGTACCTAACAATTACATTCGACAAAATGAAAGTTAACTGTCGCGTTTCATAAATTCGTCAATAATATTATTGGCTGAACTTTATTTTACATATTCCATTAGTTTCAAGCGTCGAATGATTAACAGAGCATAAATATCACCATTTGGCACCACGGAATGGCGAACTCCAGCAAAGTATCGGACGAACGAAATTTACAGCAGTGGATATTTTTTTTTCGATGGGACTTTCGACTGTCGACAATGGTTTCACGAAAGATGGTAGGCATAATAATGTAGAATCTTTATTGTCACGACGGTACTTTCACTTCTGGACCGACCACACCCGAAGTAATCGATCGCGATGATCATAAGCACCTATAAGCATTCGAATAAATTTTATAGGGATACAGGTCTGTACGAGTAACGAAATTAAATGCAAGGTAGAACTGATTCTTGTGCAATACCTTAACTTTATTGATTATTGGAAAGGAAAGTATTCTGTACTGCAAATATACAAGTACACGTTAGTTCGACTTCGTTAATATTGATTTACAATTAAGGTTTCTCAGCTAATTTGCATTATTGAATTCTATTTCTTAACATTGCGGTTATATTTCTTTTGCCGCTATTTTTTCTACCATTTGAATCCTATAATCTTACGAAGTGTAAAGAAACCGAAATATTTAGAGCAGTATGATAAAATATTTATTAAATTATGGACATTTTTTGGAGCTATTATTTCCTTTTTTAAATAACATTGCATTTATACAATTCCTATACATTTCTTTGCTACTCGATCCATAGATTGATATCTCAATCGTAATCTGATTTTCAACTTGTCTTAATAAACATGTATTCGTAAATATTAAAAATGATTAAATACTACGTTATAAAATTAGCAAATATTACAAATAGAAGTTCTTAGAAATTATTTTCATAAAAAAACATTTCGCTAATAAAATTTCTATCTGTTTCTTGTAATAGGTGAATATAATACTCGACTGTTTTACATTCTCGTCATAAATATCGAAACTGTCATGTAATAAAGGACAAAGAATTAGAACGATATTTGAATCCCTGGGATTGGCATTGAATACTCGTCGACAAAGAGTTCCACGATTGTTTGCTGCGCAGGTAGCATTTCTTGCAGCGCCGTCTTTCCTTTTCCGATAGCTCTACATGCGCATACAGCCGCATTAAATTGTAGGCGGCGTAGAAGTGCTGATAAGGCTGATATCGCGCACATAAGGCGTCCATAAATGGTGTGTAAAAGTATGAATGGAACATTCTTCTTCAGCCGATAAAGCGACGAGAAAATAACCCTATGCTTTTTTATGGCTTCCTTCGAACTGCGTATTCCTATATTTCAGAGCTCTATAAGCACAAAATACGGAATGATGAATTATTAAACGTTTCGTAGAATGCTCCATTCAAGAAATTAGTAGATCTTCATTAATAACTCCATCTGAAATATCTAGATAACATAATAAAAGGTATTTTATTGCAAGATAATGATAGTGAGGTATGTTTTACAATTTTTTATCTCAGAAACCTCAATAAGAATTTTTGCACTTATTTGAATTATAATAAACGACACAAAGTAACGTAAAATATGATATTTAAAAGACAACTCTTAAAATTCCTATTTTTGCTTTAATTACAATGTACTTTTCTATTTTAGGATTTCTATAAAATCACCAGCAACGGCTGTGTTAAGATTTTACTTAAGAATCGGAGAACAACTTTATTAATTACGTTTAATATAAATCCAGTAGGAATACGAAAGCGAAACATTTTCTCGTATTGCTAATCCGTAATCGACATGAAATAAAGAATCGTTATAGGTACTCGCGGATCATTGTAAAAGTGGTTACAAAATTATTCGAGCATGGAACTTTGAATCAGTTCTTCAGGCCGTGTAAAGGAAACGACACGAATTCTAATGATGGCACTCGCTTGTTTCATAGGTCTACTGTTCACTGATTCAGAGTGTCAGATAAGCTTTCGAGGCTTGAAAGTTTCGCTGCCCGCTCGTTGCGTCGCACATAACGAAACGCGACAGAGTTAATTATTGTTTCAGTTACTGCGAGGACGCTTGACACTCGAGATCGTCCGATCGTACTTCTAAAAATGCAGGACGCGCTTATGGTTAATGCATGTTAACGTGTGCCGTTCAGTTGAATAGATACAACGAAGCAAATGTAACGAGAGCGTGTTGTAATCGACTTGTTAAGATCTCGGAAAAATAGGAAAACTTTGAACGAATGTGCTCTGTTGAATAAAACAAACGCAGTTCTAGAAACATGTCTGTCGCAACGATTTGCATAACGTAGCAATTGCTACTTCATGACAAACGTATTTTTATTTTACAGTTAACTGTATTAATTTCTAGCCGATGTAAATCAGTGATATCGATGTGATATCAGTTATATTAAAATCCAATACTTATCGTATTTGTGATGAAGCTGCACTTCGATTATGCATGTTTTAGTTTACATTTTATGGGATGTATAGTATTTCTCTCTGACTTTTCTCTGTCACGATACTACTAAAATAAATAATTCACAATTTATAATATATAACAAATTACAAATAAAATAAATAATAAATTTGAATAGATAAGTAAAATCATTTTTTACAAGAAGATCTTTAGGAATAGATTTCATAAATATGAGATTGTTTAATTAGTTTAGTTGAAACAAAGCAGAAAGTTATATTTACATATTGTACAACGTCAGAAGTCCTTTAAATATCAGGCTACAAATGTTTCATTGAAATTCCATGATATTAAATCTACGTAACTTTTTGTTTAATAACGGCTGGGATAGAAAAAATTAATTTACACATTTTTTAACGAGACGGTGACAGAATATAGTTTCTAGTTGACATCGCATGATTGTGAATGAGGATTTAATACCTTATGTTCTCCAAAGTATTTTAAGTTACTTGACAAATTTCACTACGTCATCACATCTCCTGCAGCAACTATACTACCATGATCGAGACAGCCGACGTCGACCTCGATCAACGTTATTTTTCCGCGACAAGGTTGAATACCGTGCGTTAACGCGACGCTGATTGCGCGACGCGGGTCACACGCAACGCGTGTCTCGCACTTTATGTACGCGCGATCTAAAGGAAGCATGATCATCGTCGACTTCCATTCGTGGCGCGACTGACCGTGATATTTTACGAAAGCATAATGCTCGGCCGCGGATCGACCTTGCAGGGATGCTTCACAGTCATTACAGGCGATTCCGCTCCTTGTGTCATGCGCTACGTGCCCCGCCGCGCGAGATCTTTCCTTTTTGCCTCTTTTTCTCTTGATTATTCGCGCGTATTTCGCACGGTAAAATCGTAAATCGCGAGACTAGCCTAACGAGCAGTGGACAACGAATCGTGAAACGGTCGGCAAGGGGAGTCACGTGCCACGATGAAACGTGCCGATCATCGATCGGCTGTGGTGATTATAATCGCCTGAGACGAGGGTGAAATCCACTTACGCTCCGCCAAGAAGAGATACTTTTACGATGTCTACTAGTCGAGTCTGATTTGTGCTCCTCGTTTTGGGTTACTTTGATGAAGCAACAAGGGTAGATCCTGAACGGACTGGTTTCGATTTGAACGAAGTTCTGTAAGCTCGAAGAACAATTCTTCAATGAAATAAAAGTTTCGAATACAAATTATGAAGATCTCCAAGCACAAAATAGTTATACAACATTTCAGTCAACTAAAAGTTGCTACCAAAAACTTCTTTTCATCATTTTCAATAATAACTACAATAATAAAATTTTAATATATCGTATTTTAAGAGATTAGGAATACGAATTGCAAGTTACATTACAAGCGCAGATTATCTACAGAATTCTTCAGGGAAATAAAAATTAATAAAACCTTAAATATAATTTACCAAAATACAAATTATTTGCACAACAATTCAATGAAGTCAAAATTGCAATCAAGAATAGTTCTCCCTAATTTTCAATAAATTCCAACGATTTTCAGTAACAGATCAACCAAACTTTATCTACAATCTCGTTGAAATCCCGACGTCCGTCACCATGTTTCAACCCGAAACGTTCAACCACACGTAACTACTTACGTGACTCCTCGCCAACGAAAGAGACCCGTATTTTCGGGGTACGTGTTTTCATGCGTGCTATTGTCATCGATGCCCGTTCAGGAACGTCGCTTCGCGAGAAATCGGAAAAATTCATCCGCGGTTCGCACGCAAGGAAAGGTTTCTGCTATTCTCTACTTTCTAGCTTGGCACGGGTTCGCGGGAACAAATGCACGGCTTGCACAGAGTCTCCTTCGACGCGGCTATGATTTACGACGTGCCACAGCAGAGGTCGTCAGTCAAATTGTTTCACATTGATTTTGAGGTCAAGAGGCTCGTACCGTAGCGCGTCTCTGCCCACACGCGACGTCCCCGCAAAAGCATTGTGGTTTCCAGCCGCTTATTTATGCGCGACTCGGCCGTTTCCGCCCCTTCCGCTTCTCGCGGGCCGTTGACTCGGTTCACTTGGTCGCACGACAGTTTTGTCGTCGCGTTGTAACTTTTTACCAATCTGGCACGACATTTTCGAGGGAATTATGCAATTTAGCGAACAATCTTCGCTATTTAATTTCAGTCTTCTTCGAAAGCTTTATTATTTCTTTATTTTATCATTAAAACAACGAATCAATCGCGGCTACCGAGAAAACAAATGTGCTTTAAAATTCTTCCTTATTTCATAGAAATGAATAGAAATATAAAATTTTTTCAGTTTGATTGGCATACTGTACAAAAAGTAAGAAAGCTAGATTAGAATAAGTTAGATTTGAATTAGATTTGAACAACTTTATTTAGATGTGCTTGTTAAATTTCTACAAATCTTGGCACTCTGTGACAAAATTAAATTTCGTCTCGCTAAATCACTGAAATGTCACACTGTCGGCTGGATCTCCTGTTTTCTACCGTGCTCGTTGTCAGCCCTCCTTCGTCTCTTCCCCTTTTTGGGGCGAGGTCGTCGTCGGTACCACACGCGTTTCGTGCGATTCTCTATTTTTAGGTGGCGTTCTTTCCACGTTCAGCGTAACCTACTGGATTTTCCTCTTTGATGCTCGTCAACCTGCACAAGACAGGGTTAAATATGCCTTTCCACACGCAACTCTCGCTGCTTCTTTTTGTGTCCTCGACCGGAGAGAGACTATCGTGGACAATGATATTTCTGTTGATTCGCAGACTACGAGCTCTGAGAAGAGTTTTCAAAGAAGAGTCGTGTCGGATAAAAAGGTACAGGTCGGCGCTGGTGAACTCACTTTGATGTGCGAGTTCCGGGGACATAATGCACCGTTCTGCGGCTGTTCCTTCACGCGAATTAGAGAAAAGTGGGACGACTTGGCTTTTTGTCGCGCTGTAATCTGGACCCTCCAGACGATGTCTACTTGATATGTGGATTTTAAGAAAGTGTGCATATTACGGTACCTGGCAGAATGACAGACGTATGATAAATGAGTCGACATAGATATGCTTTTCAGTGTTTAAGATGTTTCTTAAAATAATATCATTTTCTCTCCACTTAGGATATAAATTAAATATATTCATTTTTCCTATTACTATTCAAGTAAAAGAATAATGTAAACATGAGCAATGCTGTTAAAAATTGCAGAATAGATACAATCTACAGATATGCTGCGATTATTTCGCTGAAAAAATAAAATACAAAGGCATATTTGAGTTTATCAGGTTTCGTATGACTTCCATATTCCTACTTTAATGGCATTATATATTGACTACTGTTGTCCATAGAGAAGCTCAGTCATCATAAATGATTCTTGGACTATATAGAGTATATATTTCATTGATTATGTTTCAATGAATCCTATGATGGATGCATTTATACATGTGAATGTTTGAATAATGAGGGTCATATGAGAGAGAGACGATTTTAAGTTTTAAAATGACGTGTAAAAAATTTACGAAAATAAAAGTGTGTATTGATTACAAAAAAGAAGTTTGGAAAATTCATACTACACACGTATAATATTTTATGTGCTGCGATCTAATAGATTGAGTCTGTTCTGTGTAGACCTTAGCAACTTTAGAATTTACTTAACTTGTTTTAGACCATTTTAATATGCCTCAAACTAACGGAAACTCGAACAATGAAAGCTATCGCCGCTCACTTGATCTCACAAATGTTCACAGCGATCTTGCTGTGTTTCAGATATTTTTTGTAGATTGAATTTTAAATCGTGACTCGTCGACCCGAGGTCCACGCTTGAAGTTCAATATTTATCGTTCGATCTCCTTCGGAAAAAATAACACTTCACGAAATGTCGGCCCGATTTCATCTTTACAACGAGCATAGCTTCGGGAAAAGGTCAGTTACTTTTTAAGAAAGCACTCGAGCTATAATCCAGCATGCATTCATTTTTCTATCCATCAAGCGGATCGACAATGACCGCTCGAAAGGGTAACGTTAACCAAACACGTCTCGAAGACGTCTTTTGACATCGAAAATTACGCGGCTTACGTCTTTCTCGTTTCGCTAAAATCCGTATTATCGGTGCAATATAAATCTAAATATCGTATTATTATACGAGATGATTTTTTGCTTTATATTTTTATTTCCTCAAACCTTCAAGAACGCCTCAAAATAAACTTCAATTAATAATTCGATTTCGCCCGATGTACTGGCGGAAGGATAGTTAGCTTAAAAGTTAGTTGCACATGAAAATAAACGTACTTGAAATTGAAGAGTCGCACAAAATGGATTAAAGATGTAATTATATTAGGTCTGATTTGCCAAGGATGGTTTTATAAGTTCTAAAAACATAGCTACGGTACGTTATGACGGATGTTTCGCTATAATAATACAATATTACGCAGAAATGTTCCAATTAATAAGTAGACGCAGACACGACGCAAAGGCTAATATAGAACCGGACTGCAGGCGGTCGTTGCAGTTTGCGCAACACAGGATGCACTAATATGGTTCCAGGGGCTCCGATAGAAAGCGAGATACATACGTTATGAGGCCGTCTCGGCCTCTCTTTGCATACGCGCCTCGTGTGCGGCACGACCAAGCAAAAATCTCCGCCGATTCTCCCGAGAAACCTCTTTTCCATGGAAGTTTCATCTCGACGTTGTACGCCTTGTACTTGGCGGTAGGCCTCGTTTCTTGTTCTTCTTTCGGTCAATTTTACCGTAACTTTCTCGCGAAGCGTGCGCCAAATAAAAATTTGCATAATCGACAGCCGATTAATCGACCGCGTTGCCGAGAACATTAATCACCCTCCTCGAAAATTCATTTGGCGCCTCGATGAAAGAGTACCTGTTTTCGATGAAACGAAATTGTTTTACCTTTTACCTGATCGTTTTGCTTTATTTTTCGAGTCTCAACGGGTTTGGCCATGCGCGAATTATAAATGATACCTGATAAAATTTGGAGAAGAAGAGAGGAGGAGATGCTTGTGTTGAACGTGTGTTAACATTGGAACTATCGACGATGAATGTATTAAACTTGTAGCAAAGAAATCAAAATGGAAGGTATATGGAAGATATATGTACTTATAAGTAAGATGAGAAACAAAGTTTTATTCAGATACGAATATGTTGAAAAATATTCAAATCCAACAAATACGTATAGTGCTAGAAGGGAACATAGTTCAACTTAATATTTCATATAAAAAGGGTATCTAATATATTGTATAAAGTGTTAATTAAATATTAAATACAGAAAGATACAGAAACTTTATTAAAAACAAAGTGTCCTAAGACTTTACTACAGGAATGTATGAGTATCCGTAATAAAAATTATTAAAAACTATAGGAATTAAGCTACAAATAACTCATGTGTAAAAACGATTAGGAAGACTAAATAAATGTATGTTACAAATGACTTGGGTAGAACTACGGAAGACCATTAAAAACAACGAGCAGTAATAACTTTAATATAATGTACCTACTGTTATTACTGACCCCAGTTGAATCGTTGTTATACAATGTGTATGTGTATAATATGACCGTGAAATGCAGTTACGCTATTTAATTTTTTCCTCGAAAATAATTACGTCGTGACGACCGGATGTTTGTAAAATTGAATTGATCGCGCGAAATTGGAGAACTTCGTGGTGTTTGCTCTATTACAGATGAAATATAGAAGAAAACAAGTAGTGCTAATGTCAAATATAAACTTCGTCACGTTTGTGCAAATATAAAGTTACAAAGTAACCTTGGTATTCCGAACACATTTGCTCATGAAAAAGTTACGTAGACATACGTGTTGCGAATTATTCGCCAAGCAAAGAAAATTACATACAGACAATTCCGAATTAAAAGTACCGTATATCTCCAATGGCGCGGAACAAAGTCACGAATTGATTCTCATTGACCTGATATCAAAATATACCGTTGTTCTTATGACAAATTAATATTGAAATGACTAATTGTTGGTAATTTGTACTCGGAATTTGTAACAACAATAGATCTATTGATACCGCGTTGGAAAAACTAAGATTATTCCTAACAATGAGAGAAATTTTAAACGATATACCTGCGTCCTTAGTATGTGTTTTACGTTATTTGCGGGGAAAGTTTCTCTTTCAAATTTCACCAACACAATCAGAATAGCTGGGTCTCGTTCCAGTGCTAATGAAATTCCAAAATGTTACTTCTAACGTTATTAATTCTAAACATCAAATGTAAATTCCAAACACGTAATATATTCATAAAAAAATTCCATAAGTGTTCGAATACTTTTGCGAGTATAGGAAATCAGAAAAAAAATGTTCCGTGCCTTTATACTTGTAGTCAAAACAAAGACATATACAATAGGATAATAAGATGTGTATAACGAACAAATATAAACATTTTAATTTTCGTGTCATATAACGAAATGTTCTTCCAGCTGAAGATCTTGCAAAGAAAGAGGAGAGTGGAACACAAAGGTGACGGGAAAATAGCGAACGGTGGGAAACGCGGAGGGACAGTGAGAAAACAATTGGTGGCAATTGAAGCGACGAGTTGGACGCAATTATCGTGGACGGTGCGCGACTCCCTCGCGTTACTTGATAGCGTAATTAGTGTCGTCTAGCCGGGCAGCGTGTGAAACACGCGCCGGTAAACGCGGGCGATCGTATTAATCGTTAACTATCTTGTACCGTGAGAGGAGCGCGGTCCGCGCCGCCTTCGAGTTCGCCGTAAAGGCCGTATAATAGTGACAGTCGTAAAGTTAAAGCCGCGTCCAATTAATTGCCGCGCCGACTCGTCGGAGGAACGATCGCATTCGCCTGCTTCGCTCTGGTATTGCCTCGCGCACATGGAAATCCATGGAAATTAATTTGAGAGTGTGTCTGGCTGTCGCCACGACTTTCCGTCCGAAGGTTTCACGCATAACGTAAAATGGACGCTAGCCTGAAAGGGTTAGAACAGAGAAAAAATCATTTAATCACAGATTATAACCACATGGATTTTCACGCTCATTTGATAATTTACGAGATAAAGCTCGTGACGAATAGATTTTATTCCGTGTAATTTGTATTAATCCGAGTGGAGAAGGAATGTAAACTGGTGTGTATATTATTGATTTTGTTTAAATGATTTGGAAAGAATCTTTTGAATGATACGATTTCTTATTCTATTTGGTGAGATTCAAGCATGATAAAATACACATATTTCGAAATTGAAGGCTCGAATAAGAAAACATTATAAAGAATTCTCCCATCCTTTCCAAGAATCTCTTTTCACAGTGGAAATGAAAAACTGCCTGTAACTCTGCATGAGAAAAGAACGATAAATAAATCGAAGGATTCTTTTCGTGCTCCTATGAATGAACCAGAGTGCGTCGAAAGGTCTGGAATGTTTGAAGAGTCAAAAGACACGGGGAAAGACTGAACCGGTCGTGATTTGCTATTAATCTCCGTGGGCCAAAATCCCTATTATTATTAAAATTATAGCGCGCCGGAGGTTGTCACGCTGCATTAGTGCTACTATGTTCGCGGATACCGTGTCATTACACGGAGGGTGCACGCGCGTCAGGGATTGTTTCGCTGATACGTGTGTGGTCCGTGCATCACGTGGTCATTAATACCAGCTGTCTGAACGTGTGTTTCCTTGAAATCATTCCACTCGTTTCAGGTACATGCCCCTTTCATTTACCGTATTGCATCTCTTTTATCTCGCACACATCGTATCCGATGTAAAGTATTATATTTAAATATTCGTGCGAACAGAGGGCGACTCCTATTGAATATTTTTATTAAAACAAAAAACCACGTTCGATGTACTTTCTCTTAAAAATCCCCCGTCTTCGTATACTTATAAATTCAAATATAAAACGCACAGGAATCGTGAACAAATTCAATTCTCTTTCGAAGTTCGAAGCAATTTCATATCTTAGGACGAAACAACTCCAGTTTGTTCGAATGTTTCCTCCGAGGCTATTACACTCGGTCAAACTATTCAATTCGAACATCTTGAGTATCAAGTGCAGGGCATCAACGATCTCGTAAAACTCCTGGATCCCTGACACAGTTAGATTTCTCGAAGCGAGCCGGATTGCACGTGTGCACAAGGGGATAAGACTGCATTGGTAGACCAGATTATGGAGTTCACGTGTCGTATTATCATAGACAGTGCAATGTCACGAGCTCCTCGTATCGTGTTTGCACGTTAAAGGCGGCTGTAACGGCTTGCTCTAATACGGTGATCCATATATCGCGAACATCGTGGTTGCCACATATATTCATGCACGTCGACCGAATGAAACGCGGATGTAAGAGCATGAACGTCCATAGTCGCTGCTAATCCTGATCGTGCTCTGCTATTGATCCTTTCTTTTCCTAATAATCTGGTTTCCACCGTGACCATTAAACGTCGCTTTCTGTTATTTCCATGGAAATTTGCTCCTCGGTGGTCTTTGAATATTAAATACATTATGGTGTAATGTCAAATGATGGAAGGTAGTTGTGATTTATCATAATTTGTATGTTGGGTGTTGATATTTTAATCGATGTTGGAAGGTTAATATATTTTCTTTAATGTAATGTAATGACAGTCGTGTTTCGTTATAGCGTCTACTAATACAATTTCCTAATTTCGTATGACGAATGATATATTCATAAAATTTGTTTATAGCAGTGTTCAAATACTTTGATAACTCGCTATATTGTGTTCAGCATACACTAAATTATTATACGGCAAAAGAATAATCTTACTATAGCGAGTTACGTCCAATATTACTTGTGTAGAGTCAATCTATCCTGTACTATACGGACACGACCACGGCGCAATTCTTAGCACCAAAATAATTTCATGCAATTTCTACCAGTTATCGTCAGTGTCGTACACATCTCGCTGTTGTCATTTACGCAATGCTATACTGGACGACGTTCTACATTCATTACAATGTCGGATTTCGTGTGCCGCCAACTCGCAGCGTTCTCCATTCATTTTTCAAACGCGGTGTTCGTTGGAAACCGGTGGACTTTGACAAATGTCTGGGGCGAGTTGATCGCGACAGTTCCCTTATCCTTCGAAACGTATCGATCCTGTAAGATTTAACTCAATTTCGTCTTCTCACGAGTGGCAAGCGTTGCTCGGTTCATGTGTGGCGCCACTCGCCGGTAAAATACCACAACTCGACAGCAACTAGTGTCGGACAAAGGCAGCACAGTGGCTAGCGCTTTAGATTTCCAACGTTCAGAACCCGGGATCGAATCCCGGCGACCGGAGTCCGATTTTTCGTGAAGAAATGAGAAGAAAAAAATGCAGCATATACACCAGCAGGAAAAAACCAACAATCGCCCCCCGGCGACCTGCTCCAGAAGCTTCTCACTCTACAACTATCAAGGCTGGCCAAATTCATTACAACAAGAACTTACATCTCCGTCGCGAAAACTCTCACCCCGCTGCCTTTCTGCATGGTACCAATCCTGCCCGCCGCATGAATGGTTCACAGCTACTGAGTCGTAAACAAACAAACACCAGCCGACCAACCTGATAAGGCAGAGGGGGATGTAGGAATGGCAAACAAAGGAAGGAAAAGGAAGAGAGACCTGCTACTAGTATAGGACTCACCATCTAAGGACTTCAGTAAGGCCTAGTAGCAGATCTCTATACCTTGGACTCACAATGGAGGAAGAGAAGAGGGGATACAGGAAGACATATCGCTCTCTTCACTTCGCTTTATTAAAAAAATATTTTTTTAAAAACTTTTTAATAAAAATCGATAGACAAATTTTAAAAAATTAAATAATAGTAATTTAAAAACTTTTTTAAAGATTATTTAAATATCTATTTTATTTTATAAGGAAATTTTCAATATAAATATTTAATTATTTATAAAGTAATTGTAGAATAATTTATGTATAGTAATATTATAGGCAACTTAATTTTTTTTTAAATAAAGAAAATTTTTTTATAAAAACTGTTACATAATGATTTAAACTAAAATTAATTTAAATATTTTTAAATATAAAAGAATATTAAAATTTAATTTTTATAAATTAACTTTATATTATACATTTATAATAATACAAAATAAGAATATTTTTAAAAATAATTAATTCTTATATATAAATTTTATAATAAATCTATTTATAGCAATATTATTAATAATTTATTTTTCTTTAATAAACGTATAAAAATTTAGTTCATTTCTATATTTTGATTTTAAAATAATATATTTACAATAATATTATCGAAAAAAAAATTTTTTAAATAAATATTAATAAATTTTGTTAGTTTTTATAGTTAATTTTTAAATAATATATTTATAATAAAATTGTAAATAATTTATTCTTTTGAATAAAAAATATTTTTAATAAGTAGAATTTTTGTGTTTTTGAGTTTAAAATTACATTTAAAAAATGTTATATTTTTTTAAGTTAAAAAATAATATATTTATAATAATATTGAAAGTAATTTTTTTTCTCTTAATAAGAAATATTTTTAATACATAAAATTAATTTTTGTATTTTTAATTTTAAATTATATTTAGAATAATATTTATAAGATTTATTTTTTTTTAAATATAAAAATTTGTATTTTTAAATGATAATTAATTTATATATTTTAAGATTATATATAAATAATTATATTGCAATTACTTTATTTTTTAACGTAAAAATATTTTTAATTTTTTAAATGATATAAGTATAATAATATTAAAGATGATTTATTTTTAAAGATGAAAAATAATTCTTTAAATTGATTTATTAATTCTATTATTTTAATTTTTAAATAATATATTTTAATAATATTATGTGTTGCTTTTTAGGATTAAAATATCTTAATAATATATTAAATTAAAGAAGATTATTTTAATTATGATTAAATTTTTAAATATTTTATTTATAAAAATATTATCAATAATTTTTTTTAAATAGTTTTTAATAAAAAATAATGTATTTTAAGTTTTGTATAAATTTTATTTTTAAAATTAATTATGTTTAATTGTTTGTTAAAATTTAAAAAGATTTTATATATTATATATTAAATTTTAGTTTGATAATTATTATTAATTTAATGTTAATTGATTGATAAATTATTATAATAAATAATTATTTTGGGCGTATATTTATTTATTTTTAATAATTTTAAATAAATTTTAATTTTAAAATTATTATTATTTGAATTTGAAATTTTATTTATATATTATGATGTTAATTTTAATTAATAAATGAATAAATTTAGAATTAGTTTATTTTAAATAAAATTTTTATTTTTATTTTAAATTAAATATTTTTATACATTATTATATTTTATGTGATAATGAATATATATATATATATATATATATATATATATATATATATATAATTTAAAATTTATTAAATAAATTTATTTTAATTTATTTTATAATTGAAATTTAAATATAAAATAAAGATTATTTAATTATATTATATTTATTGAATAGGGGATATATTATATTTTTAAATAATGATTTTATTAATAGATTGTAATATATGATTTAATTTGTTTAATATTTTTTATTATTTAATTAGTATATAAATAATAATGTATGAATTTATATTCTCGAAGATTGAAATTTAAAATTATATAATATATATTAAAGTGTTTAAGTTATTTAATTTAAATTTAATTTAGATTTTAAAATTTTAGATTTTATCTAATAATATATTTATTTATTATATTAAAAGTTAGTATTAAAGTAAATGTTTAATTTCTATAAAATTAAATAATATGTTTGTTAAATTGAAATTTTAAATTTTAAGTTTTTAGGTATTTTATATTATATTTTAGGGGGAAAGACGTATTGGAAAGTGCAGGAAGTGAAACTATTCTTTTCTAAAATCCTGGAGTGAAATTTGTATCGTGAACATGGTGTTATATCACAGTGCACTATTTGCTGGTAGAACCTGAGAATAAAGTACTCTTAGATTGAAATAAGACCTAGAGTTTCTTTTCCTTTCTGCGCAATCTTTTGCTCACGAAGACTATATGCATGAATTTATGTTATAAAAGAAGGAAAACCTTCCACGATGAAGATACTTTTCTCCTACACGATTTCTGGAAACATGAACAGTAAGAGGGAAATGATAGAAATATAAAACTCGTGGATCTAATTAATTACTATGTAGATAATATAATAGATACACTGATATAATAAACTGGTATTGAAGTGGCATACTAAATATAACAAATTAGTATGTAAATGACACAATAAATACACTGATATAATAGATTAGTATGTATATGATATAATATATACAATAATATATCAATACTTTTTGTGGCCACTGTGGGCATTAAAATTAATAAAAATACATTTTTTCTTTCTATTGAAAACCTTTACTTTCCGCGTTCACGTCGTTCATCCTTTCGACTACTCAATTTCGAATGCATCGAATTTCAAATTCTTATGCGAAGTGTCAACACGACGAACGGGGCAGATCGATACGTGTCGAATGAGATCGAATATGTTAACTAGGGCTGATCTACATGCATGCTGAGCGGAACGTATGCGGAGCTGAACTATTGGCAAGGGATCTTGATCTCGTTCATTCCTTCGACGCTTCGGTCGAGTGTGGTGTGCAACGGCCCGGCGAAACACAGCCAGGATTCATCCACGTCTTTTTCTCTTTCGTCGGTTGCGACGATCCTCTCAGGTGTGGTGTACCCACAGGAATCTATTTGCAAGTGAAAAGGAACAACGTGTTCACGTGAACAAAGAACCGTCGTTACTCCATTCGACAAGTCGGACATGCAGCCAGTCCCGTAGATCGTTCCGTAGTAAATTCCTAATCTGAGCACTGGGAAATCGAGAAAGGGTCGTCCTGTTTCTACTATTTTTTGTATGTCAATGAACTTGTAATCGTGCGATGTGTGAAGTGGAACACGAGGAGAATAAGAATAGACGATTTGTGGGTTGACTTTCAAATGGTATTGTTAGTATACATTGTGTAGTATATTACGACGCTTTGGGACAGATTTTAGACAGATTATTTGATTGTAATTTATGTTATATATGTTAATGATTTATTGTATTGTGGCACGTACAAGCATTAGTCATTAATCTGAAATTCATCATTTTGACCAAGTGTGGTCGTTCTAACGTTAACATTTAGGAAATAAAAATTTTCTACTATATATACTATATATAGTATTAGCTATAGTATTAGCATTAACGAATAGAAATTGTGGAGTATTTTATTCTATAATTGGACGAAACATTTTAGTCGTTTTATTGGTTCTAAAAAAAGAAGGAAATTATCATACGTAAATAACAGTTGGTTATTTTGAAAGCTTCGTTTTTGTTAAAAGTTCATGACAACGTTATATTGTGATATTACGTATAATTATCTAATATATAAAATATAATTATTGATTTTTAAATGTGAATAAAAATTCTACACAAAATAAAACGAGTTCACGTATTCGAATTTTTTAGCAAAAGAAAATGTAGCCGTGCAAAGCGTAACAGCACGAGATCAAAGAGGAACGTAAGAGAGAACGTAATCGATAACACGACTACTTTACGCGTGTCGCAATTATCAGCGATCGCGTCACATTTATCAATGCGTTTCGATCGGCCGTGATCACGAACAGCCGGGTAGATTCTAATTTCCAATCAGATTAATATAGCCGCGATATTTTCTTTCGCGATGAGCAACGACAGCTTTATTGACACGATGTCAGCGTTACTTAACTTGCCGTGTAACACGTTTCCGATTGGTACTGCGACTTATAATTACGAACCAGTCGAATGCTCATTTAAAAACATACTGTTTAATAATTCCGTTGGGATACAGTTTATGTTTTACGTAACGTACTGCAGCAATCGTGTAATCGTGATTAGAAATTAATTAAACACGTGTGCGCTTTAATTTCTCAAGAACACGCACGTGTAGGCTTAGTTATTCTTTAATTCATATACGATGAGAGTGTTTCTTAATTCGCAAGAGACAATGGAATTTAGCGTGCATAAATATTTCAAAATGTATAGAATCCTTTTATAAATAGCTAACTTCAATGTTCAAATGTACATCTACTTCTGTACAATTTGTAACTTTTCAAGTCACCAGTATTATTAATTGGTAAGTTATCGTGTAAGAGGGATTCTGGAAGTAAATTTTACGATTTACAAGTTATGCAATCACACTATCGGACAAAAGGTTATAAAACTGTGGACAAGAACTCTATAACCTACACCTTATGCAAATGGAATCAGAATTTCAGAAGAACGCTATAGTTCGTTCCACGGCGATCACTTGGTGGAACACGGGAGTCCAATTACGTAAGGGAGTGAACGAGAGCGAGCCGAAAAGTTGTGCGCACGAACCGCAGGGAATAATGTTCTTCCATGAACACGATATCCTCGTGGCGTTTATACGCGAAGCGGACAGTGTTCCTTTGAGGAGGATACCAGGCACCGACACAGTTTCGAGGATCACGCACACCAGAATGAAGGGGTTCGAGAGAGCAAGCTACTTCGGTGCTGACGTCTCAATGCAGCCACCGGGTGGACCACCCAGTCGCGATACTTCCTACGACCGCCCAAACCAGAATTCCCAAGAAAAAGACGACGCACGAAAGGAGCAAAGAAAGAAGGAAAGTAGACAAGAAGAAAAAGAGAGACGGAAGAGGAGCTTGGGAATCGCGGCGCAACAGAACTCGCGGTAAAGAGAAAGAAGCGAAACTAAGTGGAGGCTCGAGGGAGGGAAAGAGGAAGAAGGTGAAAGAAGCGAACGCTAAGCGGAGAATGAGATACGATCGCGGCTCGAAATTTACTCATCCGGCCGTAATTGCTTTCGGGATGCGCACGTACGACAGGTAGAGAGGTCCCGGTGGGTACCACCTGCGCTCACGCGATCCACTTTCGAAAACAACGCCGGTATTACGCCGGCCCGATTGTCAACGAGCAGCACAAATGAAAGTCAGCTGCCGCTTAATGAGTTCGATCAGACCAGCGTTCCCTTTCGCGAAACCGGTGACGATCGTGTCATTATCGTTCGTTTCTAACAGGAAAGGACCGCCAACGGTCTCCCTCTGATTTGGATGAAACTTTGTAGGTTCGAAGAATAGCCAAATATGCCTGCGATAACTCATATTAAAATTTAATTTGATTTATTGAATCATTTATATGATTTTCAATTTAATTTGATTCCTTAAGAGCTAACTTGGAAATGGTTACAAGTAGGAAAAGGTTTCGTTAATAAAAATTGAATGCTTTTTATCGCGTTAAAAGAAAATCTAACTCAGAGTTTCATCTAAATATTTGAGGTTAATGTTTAGGTGGAGACTTGGATGAAGGTGTAGGTGAAAGTTTTGATGGAAGTTCAGATAGAGGTTTGGGTGAAGCCCACGTATTTATTTTCCAACGTAATATCCAATAAAGAGTTTCGAATATAATTGTGGAATTTAAAGTCATTTCGAGTATTGTTCAACTTTTCGACATTTAAGGAATGTCTATACCTCAAAACAGTTACGTGTCATTAGTTGAAGATACGTATTGGGGAATCATGGATGGAATTCGAAAAATCTCGGTCGTTGAGTTTTGTCGATTACTCGAGATCGAACGCAGCCGAGCCGACAAGCGATTATCGACTTCGAGCAAAAAGTTCGCACGCGAGACCTTTAATTACAACGCTTGTAAATGTCAACGAGTTTCACGGCTCGATTTCGGGGATCTGCATTCTCCAGATACCGGCGCGCGATCGTCAGATCGTCTGACACCAGCGGATTATAAATCACTCGGCCATTTCGAGAGCCGAATTAAACACGCTGGAATGCTATAATTCGCTTCTATGGATTTAAAACGTATCTTCTTGCCCGAGAGGATCCCGTATTAATCCGGTGAAATATCATGCCGGTTGCTCAAGCGTCTCGGTGATTAACATAAGCTTTCGTTCATTGACAAATTCAAGACGGCAACGAGAACTCTGCCATGAATAATCTGTCTGTATAGAAATGCGAACAAGTTGCCAGACACCGGATGAAATGTTGATAATTTCGCTGATACGCCTTTGATGTTTTTAGATCTGCTGATGAATTCGAAAGTTCTTTATTTCTCTTTAATATTCTCGAATATTAAACTACAAAAATTTCATCTCTATAGAGGTAATATTATACCAAGATATATATAATAACATCATTGAATGATTACTGTTAGAACATTCGAAGCTTTATCTAGATCTTTCCTCGCATTTTGAATGTAAAACTAACTAAAATGAAAGATGTTGAATCTTTGAGTGGTTCTAATTGCTATATATGATTGTATATGTATGTAATTATTTATGTATTTGATGGTAATGTGGACAGTTAAACATAATTTGCCACTTATGTGATATAACATGGGCATATACGATATTTGAGTGTAGTTGGAAATTCTTGTATGTGGTTATAACTTGATTAGAGTTCGTTATTCGTCGATTTCATGATTAATTTATTATTTGATACAGAAACGAAGGTCCACATGTTCTAACTGCAATTATTCAACGATGTTATTGTATCTTAATTATAACAGAGTTTGCTCGTTAAAAACTTGATGACCAATTTTTATCGTTACCAGACGACCAATTTTTATCGTTACCAGACGACCACTAGACAACCAATTCGTTTAATTACAAAGGTATGCCGTTCGCGCTTGCCATCGTTGAACTTCCACATTTGACCCAGCCACTTAAAACAGCAAACTACTTCTGCCACGCGAACTTTCGGAATATTCCAGTTGCCAATGGCCAACCACTTCGATATTATAGTATTGAGTAACAGCATACATGGTATCGAAATGACATATCTAGATTGATGATAAAAATCTCAATATTATTTGATCATAGAACTCAATTGCTTATGAAACTAAGGGGATGATACTTTTAAAAGAATGACAGACACGACTACATTCAAATTCGTAGAATCTTGACACTTACCCCGTTATAATTTTCAGTCCGTCGTATGTAACGGTATGTGGCGTATAGTAATATACACTGTGGGCAAAAAGTATCTATCAATAAGTTCGTTTGTTTCCAGTGATGTGAGTGAAAACGATGCTTTCGCATATAGAGAGGTACGAAAGGCAGTAGAGTACCTTCGTATGTGGATATCATGAAACTAGAGGGTGCACTCACCGGATGAGGCAGCTAATGACTCAATTCCGAATACATTCGGTTTGTCGTTGTTAAACCACCGTGATTCACCGGTCGGTCACGCTCAATGACATTATTATGCAGCGTTTGTATCGGTCGAAAGAGGCCAGGCGATGGTGGGGCATGTACTTACAAAGGCACGAAAGTTGTTGAGGCCATTGTGCGTAGACATACTCACGCAACCTAATGCATTATCTCACGCAATGGGACACTGACACCCCGTTTGTGGTCTTCTCTGCGGCGTAAAGAGCCACACAAAGCGACGGATGGACGCGCGGCACTGCCTACGGAAAACTGATAAGCTGTTGGAGCCTCAAAAGGAAAACGAGCTTTGTTTGTTACGGAATCGAAATCGCTTGCCCCGTCTTCCCTGCTGTTAAGACTAATGGGTGAGCGCGTTTCTTGAACAGTGGAATTTTAGCGGCTTGTGCTTTAATTTTCTAGTTTAAAACGTAATAGTATAGCGTAGTTATTGTAAAGTTGGAATGTAAGACAGAAAAAGTAAAAAAAAGATTTCTTATCTTACTTTTATTATTATTTTTTTTTTTTTTTTTACTTATTGAGAAAGGATGTAAAAAGCGACAAATGTTAGAATAATTTAATTTGGATCCTAATTGGCGATTGTAGGTACCGTGAAGTATACGCCTTTTATCATTTATCGAGTAAAATCTACTGAAAGTATGAATATAGCATTTGAAGAAGTTTATGTAAATGTTACGGGACTTCAACGTTGATTTATAGAATTCAAGACTGATGATCTTTCACTAGAGAATAAGCTGGGAGAAAGGCCAGGAAATGCCATTGACAATAATGTTTAAAGAGAGATCATTGAAAATAATCCACGTCAAACGACAAGGAAGATAATATTTCAAACGAAACTAAGCCACTTTACAATTATTAGTCATTCACAAGGAGGAAAAGTAAAGAAAATGAACAGATAGTTCCGCATCAGTTAAATGGCATGTGGAACCCAAGACGAATGGAGATACATAGTCACCTTGCTTCAAAGAAATAAAGAGAATGCATTAAAATATAGAGTTTTCTCACAATCTTTCAATAGTTCCTCGATCTCACATTTATCGTATTATTTTATTAGCTCGAATTATCATTTTTAAAATAACAAGCAATTTTTGCAGCGCTTAAATTTTTTTTAATTTCTATACCGGATGATTATTAAATTAATTTTAAATATTCCAAAGAGTCTATATGCATTTAAAATTGAAAATTTTATATGCATCAATCTAATAGGCATTTAATTTACGAGAGTGTCTTCGTAATTTCATAACAGGTAAAATCCAGAACAATAATACTAAATTAAAGCAGTATTTTAAGAGAGTATTAAAGGCGAGCTACCATAGATATCTGATGGGAAAGGACAAGTTGGTTAAGGGAGTGAAGATCATTTTGAAAGATACCCGTTTGTAACCTCGTCTACGGACCATAGTATGTCACTGTGACGTGCTATGTTAAAAGGCATTACAATGAGGTTCGGGCTTCCTTGTCGTGTACAAGCATGACGTTCTATGGACCCGGAACGGAACAGTGTCAACTATTGGATGGTAGCTTAAAGGTGCTTGTTGAACTCGTCTGCATCACAATGTACTGAAATTCTACGTAGACTACTGCAGTTCGTAGTAAAATATTCTCTACTCGTGTTTCGCTATACAAGGTTATAATCTACTCGAGTACCAAATATTAAAGTACCGATCTTACAACCTAAAATTACAAACATAAACAAGGTTACAATACAGAACTGTAATACAATAATGTTCGCCTCTGCTCATTAATGATTTTCCCCTTCTATCGTCTCCCTCTTTCGTTCTTACGATCAGTCAAAGAGCTAATATTATACAATCCGCATGATATGTAATTTCAAAACGGGAAACAGCATCCGTTTGAAATTCGATCGAAAGAAACATTTCACATTTCGTGTGCACCGCAATGCAATTCCAATGAAGCCCTAGCGATTCATTGTCATCCAGCCATCCCGATAATACATATTTCATAACAAGACGCGATCCGGGGCCTCTCTCTACCACAGGCTGTCGTAAGGCCGCAGAAAAACGACTGGCAACGAGCTGAATGGCAGCGTAAAACAAATAACAAATATCGCTACCTGCGTCGAGGTAATCGTAACATTTATTTCTTATCATTGGTGTGGCTGAATGTATCCTAGTGTAACATCGACCGCGCTGGACCTCGCTGTAATTAAATGACTCGGTATGAAGTCCGGAGAACGAGCCATGAAGAATGAGGTCTCTGGTGCGAGCGTGTTACGATCCTTTTTTCAAACGATACCGACGCGGTACTCGCCGTTCATGGTTAAAAAGTTTCACGGTTCGTTCGTTTAAACGCTGCTCGAAAGGCTTGGCCAGCCAACATAAAGGCCTCGTGAAGTTACATAAACTCACGAAGAGAACACACTAGCGTTACATCGAATTCCCTTCTCTCTTGGACTGTTGCTTCTGACTCACACCTTGTTACGACTAGTTAATTGTGGGTTATTCCTCGTGACAACCGGAATTAAACGAACTGTCCAACAGCACGGTCCGTCGATTCGGCGTTACGGACCTCACCTGACGGCGAGAGATCAAAAGAGAACGAATCTCAATAGCGCAGCGTTTCCCTGTATCCTTCTCACGACTTCGATTATCTTTCGACAGGTTTTTTATTCCAATTTGCTCGAATACTTTGGTGAAATTGCTCGTTTACCTGTTTAGGAAACCGAGTTTGAAGCCACTTACGTGTTCGACATGATGTTCCAGCTTGTTCGAGTGGGAGGAATGATACGGTGAAACTGCATGCGGAGTATCTTTTTTTTGTAGTTACACAATGTAGATCTTTGTTCAAGTAGAATGAAGTAACGGAGGTGTATATTTTTCACCGTAATCCTCATCTGTTTCTTGTTTTCACAACTGTTGATTCGACACAGTAGTAACAGTACAATATTAATACAATAAATGATAAATATTGAAATTTAGGAATTCTCTGGTTGAAAATAAGGAAATGGAATTTCTGCTTTCTTATATTTATCGAGATATATCAAATTGTGATATACGCGATGAACGAGGGTTAAAAAATAGAAAATAACAAATTTATTTGATAAAAATTACGAGGTTACGAAGAAATGAGAGATGAAAAATAAAAATTATCAAAAATATTCGACCATACAAGCTTTTCTACTTGTTCACTTTTGTAAATATATTTAGGACAGTCTGTTCTCTTCCCTGACACGTTTAAAAAGTTACATCGCAAATTATTTACAAATATTTTCTGCAAATTAATAAAAAAATACTTACGTCCCCAATACATAATATTCTCAACAACAGTATGAAGAAGGGCATGAAAATTAATAAGAGTGTTCCAGAAGGATTAACCTTAGAGAGAAACAAATGGACGTACCAGAAAAGGCGGAACGAAAAAAGGTAGCTCACTGGGAAGGCAGAGAGTGTAGGGGTAAAAAAATGGCAAACAGCTGAAAAGAGAAATGCAGAACACACTGAGGTGGGGAAGATGCAATGTGAATGTTGGACGCATCAAACGTACCGCTGCACGGTAGGAAACGCATTTCGGACTTGAATGGTAATGCGGGGGGAACAAGTTCTCGTTTTATGTTGACATAATCGCGTTTCCTTCCGCTGTCATGGACGATTCAACCGGGTCGCATAAGACGTAAACCTCCACCATGGGCCAAAGAAGATCCTTGTAGTCAGTTCCAAAAACTATGTAAAACATCCACGGGATCTGCATTAAGATGTACTAATTATCATATTCGTTATAAATATGATAATTCAGTATACATTGAATCGACGGTGTGGCAAACGTAAAAAAGAAAAGAGATTAATCGGTGGGCGTAAAAGGAACTTTGTAAATGAAGCCTCGCGAGTTTTTATAGAATAAGAACGAGACGTGTTTTTAATATAGGATTCGACTGGTTATGTTTTACATCATATTCTTTTTAATTTTGTTTTGATGTAGATGTGCCATAGAAGATTGTGTCTCATTGACTCATTTTTTTTTTTTTTTTTAATTTTCTTTTCACTATAATTTTTGCATGATGATATCAGAATAAATTACTCCATTTTTTAAATGACTCAAAATACGAGGGTGACTCAAATATAAACGAGACTTTATTTTTAAAATAATTTTATTCAGTGAAATAACATAGCCAAGCACATATTATTTTTCAACATAGTCTCCTGCTTTGGAAATGCATTTTTCCCAGCGGATTGGGAGATTTTTGATCCCAGCATCGTAAAAAGAAGAGTGCTGTGTCAGAAGCCAATTGCGCACAAAGGCCTCCACCGCCGCGTCGTCTTGGAATCGTTGTCCTCCTAGTGCTTCTTTAAGCGGTCCGAAGAGATGGAAATCGCAGGGCGATAGGTCAGGACTGTAGGGACGATGATCAAGTGGAGTCCACCTTATTTCCTCTAATGTTGTGCAGGTTAGAGCTGCTGTATGAGGCCTGGCGTTGTCGTGGAGGAGAATGACGTCTCGAATCGGTTGGTTACGCCTTTTCGAACGATAAGCAACCTTTGCCTCCCTCAAAAGCTCACAGTAATAAGCAGCATTTATTGTGCGAATGTTCTCCTCCGTAATGCTGGTTCGAGGACGACGATCATGTTCCACATTTTCAACCAGTTCACGTCCTTCCTTGAACTTCTTATGCCAGGCAAACACGCGAGCCCTTGACAGTGTCTGATCCCCGAACTGTGCAGTCAATCTTTGCAGAATTTCTATTGGTTTGACGCCTTCATGTGTGAGAAATTTAATAATAATGCGTTGCGCAACTGAGAGGTGTACTTGTTGCTCTGACATCTTGAATACTACCGCCAAACGTGTCTGAACTGGACAACGGCCTGCTCTCCCCACTCCTGACATCCCAACCAATGCACACTAGAAGCGGCCGCTCGCTCCCTTTAAATTTACGCGCTCAGAAACAAAAGTCTCGTTTATATTTGATTCACCCTCGTATTATTGAGAAGTAAGGAACATTAGGATAGAAAATGTAAGAGAAACATATAAATACACAGAGCATCGTTAAATCCAATTTACGATTCATTGACCATTCAATTCATGATATAAATACTTTTCATTGCTTTCATTGAGACCTCTCATATGTTTTCTTTCATACTAAGGATATTTAAATATTTTTTCATACAATTTTTATCAAACTGATTTTCAGAGAAATAAATTCTAATAGAATTAAAATCTTCGCAATAAACTACCAGAAATTCTATATGAAGTACTCAAAGAGTAAACGCAAAAAACACTTGGTACATTCTATATGGACTTCAAATGAAGAAGAAATGACATTATCTTAAAAAATATCGGAGAAAAATTTCATCATATCTGCGTTAAATATTTTCTACGCTCTTTCTTGAACACTCTGTATAATCATCGCTCCAATATTGCTTCAAACTCGGTTTGCGTGTAAACCATACGCATCATCTACAACGCACTTTTCTCATCCGTTGTTCTGAATCATCTTTAAAATTCCCACAGTGGCCACGTGCAGAAGAAGAATGGACGATCGTGTTGAAAGAAGAGAAACGATCACGAGGGGTTAGTTTAAGGGCCTGGTGGCACGAGTCAAGTGGAAGCTCGTTGCCGCAATTATCGCGGAAACGAAACGGCTCCGAGAAGCCATGCGACGCACGCCACGTAAACGAGCAGAAAAGCGAGGAACGTCGGAAAGATAGTCGGTGGAAGGAATGCGTCTCCGTTTTATGGAAATTAGAGGAAGGAATGCGCCACGCTTGAAGAAAATTGTCGTCGCAGGAACTCGCACTTCCATGGAAGTCGATTGAATCTGCTCGAGAGTTGCTTCCTGCCGCGTCGAGAACAATTTTACTTCGTCAAAACGATGATTTTACTGTTACTCTTCTTCGTAGTTCTCACGATATCAGAGATATTTAATAATTTTCAAAAATTCTCATTCATAAATTTCTTTTCAAAGAAACAAATGTTTTGATTTTAAGTAGGAACAATTTTGAAATGCGTAACAAAAGTTTCACATACATTTAATCAAACTAATACGAAAGTAATACTAAAAAGTATCCTTAAAAAGTTTTAATTTCATCGATATCATATACTTCAAGGGGGTAAAGGTTACAAATTTGAATATGAAAAATTTTGGAAGGCATAAGAGAAGTTTGATGAATATTAATTATATAGCCAGCAGTGCTTATGGCAAAGATTTAGAATGATGAAAGACGGAGATACTTGAGCTAATTGATTCGAAAAAAAGGACGCTGCCAATTATCTTCGAGTTTAAAACACATCACGCAGTGCAAAAGGCTGGCAATTAAAAAGAGTTTACGACGTGGTGCGAGAACTGAAACGGTTCACGATGAAGAAGAAAAAACAGCCTCCAGGCTTTCTGGCGCACGATATTGTCCCATGCAAATTGAAGACGTTATAGAACGGCTGAAAAAAGCGGACGATGAGGTAACTCTTGGGTTCTGGAACCTAAGATCTGACGTCGTCTTTTGGCTGACGTCTGTCAACGATGAAATAACTTTATAGACCCTTTCAAAGACCTCTGTTCAACGTTCCAACCGTTCCTCTTCTTTCTCTTTCCTCTTTTTCCTTTGATCCGTGCGACGCATATTTAAACCGTGCGTTTCCATTGCAGTTTTTATGCATGATACTGTATGACATTAATTCTGGTATGTTACGTTATGAGAAAATCATTCGTTCAAGTATTCGTCTGTACGCAAATAGCGTTTCGTCATTGAGATATAGCTTACAATCTAGTATAGAGTGTATCATAATTTCGAGGAATTCTTAATCATCGATAATGCATTATACCTATCGTATTGAACATTTTTATGGAAATTTCTAAATTGCTCTAACATTCCAAACGAACATGTCAATATAGAGTTTCACAGTGAGCAACGTTAATGCTAAGATTGATCATTTGTGTATTAACTTTTATAAAGGAAGAAAGATTTAATATTTTGTTAGACGCTGCCCGTATCAAATGACTTCTTTCAAACATTGAGGCATGTCGCATTTTACTTTTTCCTAAATATTCTGTGTTCTTATATTGCCGCGTTCTTCTTCCAGGCGTTGTTTCAAAATTTCTTTCGACACTGTTCCTTAAATTATTACACAATATCAAGTATTCAGCTAAGAAATATCGTGAGAATAGAAAAAATTTAGTCCTTCGTTTTATTTGTCTTTGGGAACATGATTGCTTATTGGAACTTTCAAAAATTTCTATTCCCGTGTATTCATGAAAATATTCGAATATTTTTCATCGAACAGCGATTCGAAGTCCACACCAATCATCCAGGGAATAAATACTTTGTAACAAGCTGGAGATCTCGTAGAGGACGCCGCGCCGCACTAAAAAACACAGTGGGTCTGTAGCCACCCTTGGCTTCGTTGTGACCGAAGATTATTCTTCGTATGTGAGTCGCGTCTGGTCCCTTCATTAGAATAATTGCGTACCGCAGGATGATTAAGTACTCCCTGTGCATGCTTAGACGATGCGTGTACTGTGTACATCGCCTTTTCTTCGAGTGGGCATCGATGTCTTTTTGTTACAAAGTACAGCATACGAGTTACGTGCGTGTTAGTTTCTTTTCGATGCTATCAACCCCCATGAAATGAGATCAAATTGTTTCTTGTAAATTATATATGTTAATTCATGTGCCTTAGTTCTTGCGAAATACGAAAATCTAGAACAGTTTTTTACGTTTGACTGTGAGAAACGATAACTTTTTTTTAGGAAGTTTTACGTACTCGTATTTTTAGTGTTCTCAGTTAAAACATCGTTCCATGATATTATGCAATTTATTCATCTATTCCAAATATAGGAAAGATACTCGTGATTAAAGTTACGGTAGATACGAGCTCATTTGCATGTAACTGTTGATCTGAACTACTGATATCATTTCTATTATTACCATTGTCTCGCGATGACATCAGCTCATTCACGAGCTATTGCAACGATGACCTAGTATGATGCAATTTTAATCAAAGCCGGAAGGTTGCCTGTCTAGGCAAGTAAAAATCCCTCGATTATACTTGAAAAGACGATAAAAGAAAAGAATGAAACGCGTTTCGGCACATAAAAGCGATGCCCTTTACAATAGATTCATTATGTGTGTCATATTGTAAGCCCCGCATGTAAACGTTTCTTTAGAATTATACTCAATGAAGAAATGTGTAAATGAAGTGAGCTTTCCCACGAGTGTTTAGTCGTATCTATTTCAATTTGACTGAAGTAATTTCTACTCTCAGCCAATGAAACTGCTGATTTTCAATTAAATCCATTAAAGTTATGTCGTTTTTGTGGATATAAATTAACAGATCAATTAACATTTATTCCTTCCATGCTTTTAACATCAAGCTTCTCTTGCTCAATAATTTACCAACTAATGGCGTTAATAAATCGTCAAATTACAAGTTGCGGGACTTCTTTACGATTCTATAATTTTTCTACAACCAAATAAGATGATCAATTAACTTGTAATTTGTAAAACTTATTCGTAAGATTACATGCAACGTATAAATTGTGACCTGTAATATTTCACTAATAATATTATTTCAATTGTGACACTCCAGTCGATCTCGTATTAATTAATAACTAATTAATAAAATCAAGTTAATATTCGACAATTCTCACGATATAACCACTTCGCCTATATCTCCTCTTTCACAAAACACCTCAAACTCTAATTTCTCATTCAACCTTACTCAACCTAGGCTACGCTTTCAATGACGCCATCTTCCCGCGAGAAAAAAGGAGGAGGTCCCATTAATTCTCTCCTTAAATCGTCGCAATGACGCTTCAGCCGCGATACAATGTGAAACCATAAAGATAAGTCGGAGCGGGACCCGCTCGGTACACCGTGTCATAAATTCCAACAAATACTTATTATCCTGTCCGGCGTGACACGTCCACGCACCTTCCCGACTGAATTCCAGGCGATCGCCGCGCAGCTGCATGTGCATCGGCCCGGTTGCAACGCGCGCGCGCAAGAAATCCAGAAAAGTTTCACTGGGCTCGTTAAAAGCGGCCACTCGCGTCGTTGTTTGTTGCTTCCGTTTGTTCGTCCATCTTCCTCTAACGTTCTACCGTCCTCTGGCAGTCGTCTCACTTTTACGTCCTGGTCTCGTCCAAGTGTCATTCCTTCCTTCTTCGCGTGCACAGATGCACAAACCTGTACAAAGCCTTTGTTTGTTAATGTAACGCGCTTCTTCTCCGTCTTCGCTGTACACGCAACCGCCACGCTCTCGATAGGCCCCTTTTATCCTTCGAATGATGCGTTCATGTCCGACGTCGTGTGTGGCGATTTTTCATCGTGAAAACCAGCATCGAACATTCTCAAGTTTTTCGGTTACCTGGGCTCTGTCTGCCGAAACGTGATGAGATTTAGGAACGATGAATATGTTGGAACAAATGACGCGGTGCAGACAAAAACACGGATGCATGTACCTATGATGTTGGTGGAGGAGTATAGAGCTAGAGTAAAGTTGTTGAGAAAGATTTGTAATTCTATTCAAGTAACAACGTTAACGAAGATCACGATTGTACGAATTAATTCCTAATTGGATGATGAGTTGTAATTTTTTGTTCGTTTTCAAGCACGATATGATACAGCATCGAATAGTAATATTGTAAAACAAATATAATGATTTTCATGAGCCAATAAAAATACTAAACGTAGTATGTTTTACAGCCGTGATGATACTGAAGTTGTTCTCTTTATGCCGCTTTACCGTATGCAGGAAACAGCTGTGTAAAGATTAACATTCACATTCGCGATCCGTTGGTCTCTATCAGATGAAGAGTGGCAACGCGATGTTCACTGCTCGATCCTTCTCATCATGCATTTCCAATTGCGTTGCTCAATAACAGTTACTCGATACTCCTACGATTGTTCGATCAAATTTTTTCATACCATCGTTTTCAATGGTTATAATGAACGCTTCAATATTCTTACATCGTATTATATTCCCAAATTTAGACGTTTTCATTCAGAACTGTCACACCTATAGTCTTGTCAAAAGGCAAAACACAAGAAATTTGAAATTGAATGTGATGACTCAATATGTTAAGTTTCTTCGTATCTGATGGTAAAGTAAGCACGAAGTCCATAAAATTCCAAGAATGGATACCATGTTCGAGCATTTACCAGATAGCGGTCAATTATGATCTCTCAGGAACACCGTTCGCCGAGTGACACTCGAAAAGCACTGGTTCCAGTTACTTCTAACAACAATGTCTACACGAAAGTGCATAGGTCGAGACATTGTACCGTTGGACCACCTCGTCGCGGCAGACCACGAAAGTGTATCGTTGCCAACGGAAGACAGCCTGCCCCAGTGGCGAGTTTAACGTTTCATACACGAACCATAGAAATCACGATCTTTAAAGTCCTTTACGTGCAACATACGTCCGTGCTAAAGTGTAGCCTGACGTCTAGGTGGTCTCAGTGTCTCCTCGATCTCGAACCGGAGCCAAACATAGGCCACAAAAGCTTCCCTCGTTTCACGATCATGCTCTATCGTTTTGCTGTTATGAAATCGGACCTTCCTTTTGTATCGTATGATTTCATAGAAGATCTCCACTCCAAACACGGTCCTCGTTTTTCCCAGCCGTTTACCAAGATTGCACTTTCTTTACCGTGTTTTTCATTTTTTCTTTCTTTCTTTGTTATGAACGAGTGGTCAATTGTATTATCGATAGGACTTTACATATTGCTTACGTTTAGGGAAATCGATGAAAACGAAGAGGTAATTTTATGGCGTGGATTTGCACAAAGAGAATAAAAATGAGGCTAGTAAACGGAAAAGGAAAGTCGATTGCATGGTAATGGACGAGTCAATGAACAAACACACTCACTGCCAGTCATATTAGAAAACGAGCTTATTTGACTTTCTAACGCGGTGCATAAATTTCGTAAGATCTTACTCATTGTTTGTAACGGGAGTCGAAAGTTCATTGCATTCGTGATAACTTGGAGAACAATATGAATTTCGATGGATGTATCGAACTACGCGATTAACGTAATTTTAGCTCATGTATATTCGCTTACGTGAATCATTTCTTTAATATTTATCAGTTGTTACATAAGAATCGTTGGTTCCAGAATTCAAAAAAGCCGCTCTTACAATTTCTTTTCAAATAGCATTTAAAGAATTACCTAGAAATGGACATCCTTAACTTTCTTCAAATGCTATATTTATGTTTTCGGCAACTTTCGTACCATTTTTTTCTGAATTTAAATGTATAATCATTGGCCCATTAAATTTACAACAGACAATAACGAAATTTGGACATTTCTATGACGAATCTTTTTAATACTAAATATACGCGATTTGTAATAAATTTCTTCTTTTATAATGTGGCTGATAATCGACACATAAACGAATAAGTGGTATCGAACCGTCATATTCAGACTTTGCAGAAACTTCATATACGCTAATGTAACAGAAAATAATATGTTCGTGCGTGCATAACACGTCTCCTTTCACAGAAAATATCTAACTCATATATTTTTCCCCATGAAACACAATCGAAACACTACCCTTCAAAGTAACAACAAAAGGAAAAAAAGGAAGGTAGAAAAACCAAATTACAGACGTTTATCTTTTTATAACTGAAAGTAATTGAATGTCATTTAAGACGAGCTAAAATGTAGCGTCGTGTTTTCAAGAGTGTAAGAGCTAGAACAGAAGATTAGGAATGTTCGGTTGGCGATGATAGTTAATCTTAATAAGAGAACCTCCAAAAGCAGAGAGATCATAAATTTTCCGGAAAAGATAGATGAGTATCTGACGAAGTCGTAGGCGGCCCGCTTATCACGGCTGCTTCATGAAGATGCAATGACGCATTAATGCAACGACACGCTTTGCATCAGCGATCATTTCCTTGCAATACTCCCGAAGGAGGCGTTGGGCGTTCCCGATCACGGTGGCTGTCGAGCGGACACCGACCAACGCTTCCACGTTCGAACCACACAGCGTTGCAGTTTCCAACGCGAATGCATCGCCAATTATTTAACATCCTTTTTCTTGTGCGTGAAAATCAGCTCAGGTTTGTTCAAAGTTTGATTGCACGTAAATACAGGATGTCGCCAAATATGTAGGAACTAATCGAATATTATTGAATAGAATATATCTTGAATGTTAATTAAATTTACAAATTTCTTATAATATAAAAAATAATAAATATAGGAATAAAAAATATAATTATTAAGATAAGAATAATAAGATAAAGAATAATAAATTTAATTAGTAGAAATGATAGAATTATTAAGAAATAACCATTAAGGCACGAAATAAAAGAATCAGAAAATATCTGATCGTGTAGTGTTTTCTACTTGTCTGCTTTTAATGATTCTGTATAAAGATATATGGATAGAAGCTTCTTTCTTTCCCTGCAATACATATATTTGTACATGTGTGTATGTGTCTTCACTTTCATTCTCATACCTCTGGTACAAATTTTCTATTTTAGTTACCGATAATTCTAGCGTTAGTTGTCTCAGGACTGAATGAAAGTTAATAATATAATATTGATTGCAAGCTTATTAAATATCTAAACAGCCACAAAATATGAGCTACTATACTTCTACGCTACAATCTTTAAGTAGCGTTTGCTGTTATAATTGTATGAAATTTAACGAATAAATATATTTAAGCAAATATGAGTACGTATTTTAACGATCAATTTGAACATGTGTTTACCTCATACTTTCTTTGTCTAGAATAAAGTTCAACTTATTTAATGAAGTTAGATGTAATATACGATATTACCTTGAACAAATGTAAAAGAAAATTTAAAGAGAATAATAAGACTTTAATTTGGATTTTATTATGATTTAAGCATTTACCTAGTTACGAGTTAGGGTTATAAATATGACATCGAAAATGAAAGATATTAACATGTTAGTCATTACTTCACGGAATGAGTCATATAACGCGCAAAGAAAGTAATATATTTATAATGCATCCGCTATGGCTATGAGAAAGACTGAATAAACAATGCTCTTTGTCAAGCAACCGTGCCAATCTGTCATTGCTGTCCATGAACTTTGAATTTAAGAAACATCGAGTATCTCGCCAAGTATAATTTATGTCGAGGGCAACAACCTATACTTTATAACTCACGTAAATCATCAGTGTATTCACTAAACTTGATTTAATGGCTAATTCGATTTAAGTAAGTACCTCGACCCATTTTGAAAATTAATTTACCATGCTGAACCTTATTAAAAATCTTTCACCAGAGATACGAAACTTTCGAAAGTATCCCACCTTTTGAGTACTTTCACGTCGCAATTTGAAAAATGGCTTGATTTGAATTGGTTTTTGTTGGCTTATCCAAATTATTGGAAAATGGAGCTATCTCTTTATCATAGCAATCCTCTTAATTATTTCTTGCTTTTTCATATCACCTATCCTACAAATTATTGCTAACTCATTGTCACCTCTTCAACCTCAAAATTCATACATAAATTAATGCACAAAACGATTTGTTTAATATTATTCGTTCTCCTTACGTTTCTTGAGCGGCTTGTGTGTCGTATTATCGCATTGGAGGACAAAATTAGAGCTGCTTCCTTGAAAAGGCAGCCATTAAGGAAAGCTCGTCCGCTAGTCGTGGGAAGGTTTAACGTTCCTTCGTTGTAGTACCGTGAAGAATCGTACAAAACGTTCGCAGTGAAATTGGTTTCAGGGCTCACTCTCTCACCTCTTCTTTGCCCCCCTTTTGGCACTCGACCCCTTTGCTTCTTTGCCTGGTTGCTCTTCTTGTCCTTCTATTTCCGTTTCTTCTCGTTTCTTTGCCCTCCTTCCTTCACGCATGTCTCTCGACCTTGTTTCGTTTCTATCTTTGAGACGCTTAACCTTTAATGACGCGACGCCGTCAGAGAGCAATGCATATCTGCAAGCAAATATACATGTGTATATGAATAATTTTGGTCATATCAGCCGTATGTTGGTGCCTTTTTAGTCTGGAAATTTTAATGTGAGAGTCTCATGGACGTACAAATTTCAATCGATGTATAGCACATAGCATGAAATCTGGATTCAAAAAATAGAAAGGGATTTCTTTATGTTTTGTTGCGTATGCGAATCGTTACGTATGTAACTCGTGTTCATGTAATGATTTACGAGAGACTAAAAATCCTTCGTGCTATTATTTTGTACTATTATTGCTTCGTATCTGATCGAGATCTGTTATAATTGAAATCGAGTATTCGAATCACCGATCACGTAAGCACGAGCTCGGCGAGAAAAGAAAGAACTAAAATATATTCTCTTTCACCTTCCACCGACCCAATTCCTCGTAGTTCAAATCTTTACTGCTCATAAATCTAAGTCAAATGCCCTGTGAGTTAAAAGGATGCATATAAAATGCGTTTTAAACTTCAATCCTTCCGTTAGAAATATTTAAAATAGGTCGACGTCGTCCAAAAAGGAAAGTCTTGGCTCGTAAATGTCTAATCCTCGAAGATCGGTTCTGCTAAATTCATCTCAGCGACCCCGTTTACGAAAAATGGTTGAAGTACAGGCTTTGAACGCGGAACAGGCGTTTTCAGAAACGGGAAGGTGTCGACAAGCCCGCTCGTTCATTATATCTTCACCGGGGTTAATGCACCGTCCACAATCACAAGATGCACGCACCTACGTGACCGGCTTCCACAAGCGTTGACACATCCTGTCGCGAGCCACACCTGCGATGCGATGGCTACGATATGTTTGAAAGCGTTACGATAAAATTGCGGGAAACGATCGGAGGCAGGAAGAAAATATTTGCCTCGTGCCGTTCTATATATTTTTTGGTCCTTTCGTTCCTTATTCTGTACGCTAGAGGAATAGCGTTTCTATGGTGTTTCTGAAGAGAGTTTTAATCTGCTCTACGGAACAATTCACATGTGTTATTTTTGTTGATTTAAAACAAAATTTTTGTTGAATAAAATATTCTATATTTTCCTCCATGCAATTGTACAAAGCGATACTCGCGTTTATTCTTTCCTTGTCTTTCATAAATTTTGCCAAAGTCTATAATTTCGTTCCACAAGTAACTTTTCAATTTATAAAACTCTTCCACTTCTATAGCACTGTTCAATATCATTTCATTGCGTCTAATGAAATCTTCCTTTCATATTTTATTATCTTAAAATTATACTTTGGATCAGTTCTACGAGATACCAATTTTTGAAACAATTAATATCGTATCGAATTAATTAAGTTTCATAAAGTATCCATTTAGAAGTTAACACTAAGCTTACCAGGTCCAGTCAAATGACCGTTTCGCTCATCTAACTTTACGTAAATTCTTACATTAACAAAGTCAAGAAACTAATTAATCAGATAATATATTACCGGGCCTGGTAAGGTTAATGTTAAGAGTAAAACAATTTTCCTTAGATTCTGGTGGAGTTATCTCTAAAGAAACATTTAACTGCATTTCGAATGTAAAATCAAAAATATCTAATAAATTATTCAAGCATTCCACTTCACTGGAGAAGTTAATAAAGAAAGTTCCATTCTAGAAGATTATCGTCAACATTCTTGCATTTTGAAAAACATGTGCAATGTGAAGGTACGTCGGTATGTTAGTTACGAGTTTATCGCGTGTTCTTCTACAACCTTTATAAACGAGGAAAATGTACGAGATCGCTTCGAATGATACGATGGTAGCAGGCTGTTTATTACCTGTTAACGGGTGGCACTTCTTCATTCTTTCGATCATTCATGAGCTCATTCAACATCGCCATTGTCGTGCTTGCTACACCATTCAGCTCTCGTTTCACCAGGTTTTCCACCGCGAGCTCGAGAACGCTGACTGGTTTTTGTCACGCGCGGATCTCGTTAAATTCCATCGTCAGTCTGCTTTATCGAACCCTCGGACGAGATCCACCAACTCGATCTTGCTTTACATGTATATTATATAATCTTGTCTTCGTGCTTCTGCCTTTCATCCAATGAACAATGTTTATAGTATTCCATGATGTTTGCAAGCTGTTGATAATGTGTATGCAAAGAGCATGCTACCAAATTTTTAAGAACATATAGTTTATTTACTTAGAATGTCGAAATCTTTATACCTAGTACATTATACTTAGTTTGTAATAGATTCATTGTAAAAATATAAAGAAAATTATTAAAGAAAGCTTTGTCTCTATAAATCTAATATACGGATGTTTATGTAATTTCATATTTTTTAGAAAGGAGTGTCTTATGTATTTTAGATATTTTATGTACTTTTATGTTTGTATTTGCTCTAGTATATTTTCGCACGTTTATATGTATTTGTCATAGATGGTACTCTTCTATGATCTCAGATAATGATTTACCAGCAGATTCATAACATTTAGGCAATTCGTTGGTCACCTACATAAAAACCAACGATATATTTTCGACGAGAATATTTCCAATGAATTGTTCTTGAAATTCGTTCCTTTCGATGTATATTTCTTTCTGTTCCCCCACATTTTCAATATTTTTCGCTTCATCTAAACGCATACAACGTCCAGTTACAAGTTACAACGTTTTATCAATAAAACACGACAGTACGTCAGAAAATCTATCTCTTCCTAATTTAAAAAATATTTTACTCGATATAGGACGAAAGTGATGTTGTTACACGCCCCGTTGCGACAGAAACGCTGGAAAATGGACGATAATGGCGGTCACGTCAAGCCGTTGATTAGAAGTGGCCAAGATTTTTCGACTTTCGACCATTGTGCAACCAGGTCGGATGAGATTGACGATACCTCGTCAGCAGTTACTAGTGAGACAATAGAACGTCTGATGCTCGCCTCCCTTCGATTTCTAAACACCTTCGGAGAACAACGGCATCATCGTTCACGCCTACACGATCCATTGTCGTACAGGGGACCCGATGATGACTCGTATACCGCGGAAACTGCCTTTCGATGGAGACCCGCTACTCATCCACGATATGTCAATACTTCCTTCGGAACTAACCGATGTCGTTCGATACGCGAAATATCTCGATACACGGAAACTATCGGCCGGATGATTCAGAACGAACTCAGTTACAGATCGTCGTGGGTGGTTCTTTGTTGCAAAATCGTACAAACTTTAAGGCGAATATTTTAAGGCACTACTGAAGATTTCTTTTATACAATACAATGACCGAAAATTCCGTAAAGACGATGTACATATTTTTTGGTAAAGTCTTATAATTATTTCATTTTAATGATATGTTTGTGTATAATAGCATTTTGGGAAAAACTAGAAAAAACATATACGTAAAAATGGTTTAGAATAGAAAGGATTGAAGATAATGATTTTATTTATCGATACCACAACGCTCTGATTCATACATCGAGATATAGGAAACAGTATATTCTACACGTAAATAATTTTAGGAAAAGTTCATGCCAATTGCAGGCAATATATATATTGCTAACAAAAACGTAAATAAAATTTGATTTTGTCAATGCTGAGTTGCAGTTTTAACGTAATTAAAAAAAAATGGCAATTATGGACGCTGCTAATATGAGAATAGTGAAGAAATTATTGTTAATTTTAATTTTATTCTCACGTTTCTTAAAATAAATTTTACTTTTGTTGTTACAACCGAAGTGTATGTTTCTTTTTTGGTTTTTCCAAAATGGCATTACACATAAAATTCTCATTAAAATGAAACAATTAGAAGATTTTTACTAAAAAATGTTAGTGCCCTTATGGAAATTTCGGACATTGTAGTTTAGTTTATTTGATTAATTTAGTAATTAAGAAGCATTTTAAATTTCCTCCTCCTTTAGATAGTGAATAGTATAAAGTAAAAAATTACATGTAATAATATTAATACTAATATTTATTTAGAATAAGACAGAGTGAATTTAATGTAATAATGGAGTACCATGTGTTTTATTTAAAACTTCATACATATGTCTGTTTAAAATTTCATATAGGATTACAAATAATGATTTCAAACAATCATAAAAAATTTTATTGAATAATATTTTATTACATTTTACAAATTAGAATGTATACACGATCATGTCACAAGTTCTTAAAAAATGCAAGTACAGTTACGGAATATTATATGCATAATATTTAAGAACACATGAAAGGATATGACCATATTTAAGATACTAGTTGCACGTAAAAAATGATTCCATTGTACATTTTAGAGCAATCTGCAACGTTTAGAATATTTGAAACGTCGTTTCATTTGCATAATACAAGGTAGATAGGTGCAAACTAAGTAATCGAAGAAGTATGCGAGAGAATTCAAAGTATCCGTAGATTTTAATGCTAGGCAAAGTTCAAATGAAATTGAAATTTACGAAGACAGCGAGTTTTAAATCATCACGGGTTTACGGATACGCAATCGGGAGAATATTTCACTTACCACCGGTTGCTAGTTAGCGGATCTCTTTCGCAAAGTTTATTACAATCTTCGCGAGAAACACGGCGGAGAAATCTCATTTGAAACTTTTCACAAGCCATCCTCTCCAACGTTGTGTAGGAAAGTTGTTTCCGTTCTCTTTCTCGTAGGTTTCGGTAAAAGTTCTGGAGAAAATTCTCGTCAATTTTGCCACATATCATACACTTATAATATGTGACCATCTCGAAAAGTCCAAAGGATATTTCTTCCAATTACCATAATTTATCCACGATGAGGCCGAAAACTCCATTACCTCCTTCCACACAAGGAATCACTCCCTCTTCGTATATTACAAGCGAAAATTACTAATATAATCCTTCAACCCACACCAGCTGTCAGCCAAACATCAAGTTACGTCTCACAAAATAGCAAACGAATCCTCTTTGAACCTTTCTTATCGATACGAATTTCATTCGCACTTATATTTACAGGGTGGTAAAAAAAGAGGGTGCAGAAGCGAACGAACGAAGTGATTTAAAAATCCTCGTAAAACGTAGCACTGGTCCCATTGCAGACAGGGTTAATTCACTGTCGGCGATGCGAGTCGGTTGTCGTTTTACGAGGCACGATCGTCATCGACTGTGAAGGGTCCGGGGACGAAATCGCTTTAATCGTGGACGGACGTTAAAGCGTGTCCCCAAAGCGGTTGGAGCACGAATTGCGTAGCGCGGCACGGTCGTAAACTGTGAAAGTCGTATTTCGATCGTCTGCGGTCTGGTAGGACGCGCAGAATATGGACGCGGCGATATTCGAGCGTCCATAGCAGCTGTCCGATCGGTGATATCGACGGCTGACAGGTCGTCAGGATCGAAGGGGGAGCCGATCGACCGCGTTTAGCGTGTCCGCGTGGCGTGGCTCGCGCGAAACCGCTGCGTATTTGCATAATAAAACAGCCTTCGGCCAGGTGATTCATCCTGATACACCGTCCGGACGACACTCGAGGCTCCAGGGGCCAGCGAACTCTTTACGACTCGTACGGAACCTGTCTCGCTAAGACGCGAGTGCACACCTTTTCTGCCTGGTTTGGGCCGGATGCAAGAGAACAAAATCAGACCAGTTCGATCTCTTTGAGACGGTTTGAGTTTGCTTGCCGACCACGTGCGAACCTGACGTTTGTTACAGCATGTGGGAATTGTTTCGTGAATCGAAGTGGAATAGTGATGCTTGTAGATGTTTGCGGTTATCGATAGCGAAGGTGGTCGAGTGAAACGTTGCAAGCGCTTGAGTGACAATATGACGGAAAGATGGCACTCAGTTAACGAGCTTTTATATGGAGTGTCCTTTTGCCATGAAGTGAAATTGAGTGTGATATTTGGTGATTTATGAGAGTGGAATAGAAATTTATTTATTTTAATCTTGTCAAAGTGGTGGATTTGTGTGTAGAAATGGAATAAAATTTTAGCGTAATTGTTACGTACAGAGGTATTATATAAAATTGTTTAATGGGAATTTGGAATAAATAATGAGGAGGCCATTAAGATCAGTTATATTGATTTTTTATCGAGCACAGAAACAAAAATAAATAGGAAACTGAAAAGAAAGTATAGTCAAATAGAAAAAATATTATGATAGGAATACTGTTAAAAATCAGCATCATTAACGTTGAAAATAATTTCGATAATCCTTAATTATACAGAAACTTCACAGCTGGATATCAGGAGGCTCGCTGACGTTCTTTCGTTATCCACAAAAGTATCTGAATAAAAGTCGGAAGAAAAAAGTAGTAAATTGACTCGAATGCTTCATTAATTAACTGCAATCGATGTGGACTATCGCAAAAAAGCAGCAAGAGTTTGATTAACAAACGTTCCACCGTATCAAATTTTACCCGATATGCGATAAATTAAATAATTTAGAGAAAAACGAACGGCCTTATCAAACGGATGGCCACGTGCGAAGAAAAAAGCTGACTCTCATACGTAGATGGATCGCGATAGCGGATTAACTGGATCGATTGCGTAAAAAAGTGGATCAATGTAAAAGGAACAAAATCGAACCAGTTTCCCGTAGTTGCTCGCATTTTGAATCTATCTATGAACGTACACGTCTTTCACTATCTCTGACAGCTATATTTTTTAAATCTGAACAATCTTAATTCATTAAATTTATTGAACAAAAATCCTCAACTGAACTCGAGACTTCCTCTACTTTCCTTCGAAAAATCTTCTCATAATATAAAATAAGAACAAACTATGTACATTGCTATCGACGATCTTTATAATGCAATATAATATTAGATAACATCGCCTCTACACAATTAAAATTCACAGCTTTAAAAAGCATAAAGTTACAACTATCGTACATTTTTATGTAAAAAGCGACCATAGTAATGTTACCAGGTGTGCCTTTTTTCTTTTTGTATGATATTCTATTCGCGATATTCTATGCAGTATCACTCTCTTTCTCTAGTGCAATTTTTTATTCAATACAATAATGATATATTAACTAATATATACTACTCTTTAACTAATAATTATTTATTTAACACAATATATAACGTACAGTATATAACATACGATGTGGAGGAGATATATTCGTTTTGCGTACGTTTCTATCGTCACTAATACTATTAGCTGGTAAATTACTATGCAAGAGGACTTAGATATCGGTAAAGATCTCCTTAATTTTCTGTCCCGATACACATTGGCTTTAACACTCTCATTGTGGCTGTGAAATAATTGTAACAATATCTACCTTTCCTTGATCATCAGCCCCCCTTGGTGTTTTATATTACAGTCAGCAGAAAAATGATTAAATCCCCTACGTTTTCCACATTCAACTCCCCAAGGTATGCACGGTTCTATCCAATGAAAAGACTAACGACCACCCCTGGCACGCAGCAAGCCGCCGCATAATTCCGATATTTTCTACAGTGGTTTTACAGCATATCGATGCATCTATATAGCAACGTGTTCGTGGATAAATGCGCGACGAAGGCGAACAAGCAGGAACAAAGTCACTTTTATGCCCGACCCGGCGTCCCTGGCGACGGAAGTCGAAGAACCGCCGGCAAGTTTTTGTCGAATTGGCCGAAGCATAACGAGTGCAAAGTGTTCCTCGAAGACCGCGGCGACGTGAATAACATTCTCCTGGTTTTCATTGAAAAAAGGAAGAAAAAAGGAAGGGGGAGACTGGTTGCGAATTATTATTCCCTTTTGTTCGATCGCGAAGCGACGATCAATTTTCATCCGGACGAATAGATTCTGTAGGATGTTGCAGAAACTCGAGAAAGATTCACGTGGGCAACGTAACCGTTGGTATACGTTCCCTCTCTGTACTGAGAGGTCTATCAGAAGTCCATTAAGTCCTTTCGCTATGTGGGCACACGCACGTGGGACACGCGAACACGCGAGCGCACCCACGCGTCGCGTTTCGCGGATTCTCCAATCGAATCGCGATACGCGTTTATGGTACGTAGAAGAGGATTTTCTTATGCTCCGGGTGATCTTTCAAACGGTTCTTGAATCAGTGCTGCTGCGTCATGTCTCGAGTTTTTTTCAGGGTCGACTGTGACAAATTAGCGTGTCGCGAGATTTTTCGCGGACAGGGTGAAGTCACTTTTTTCTGCCCACGTATCTAGGTTCTTGAAAGAGCATACTACGACAAGTGAATGGAAGTTCGTTTCTTGGAATAGTATTCAGTGATGCGAATGTATTGTCGTCGAAAGGTGAAATGCCGCGTCCCTCGGAGGATTATGAGTAATGGTATTTTAATACAGTAGGTGTAGTGAATGTAGAAATTTGATACCTTTGTAGTTTCTCCTTTAACGATATTAACAAACAGTTTTCTACATTGTACGTGATATTTATGACTGAGATCGAAGTATAAATATATCAAGAGGAAATTAGTTCCACTTCAAACTGTCTGCCAGACAACGTGTAATACCATCTTACCCTTATCGATATGAATTAAAATTGTATTTACTCGTTTCTATGGATATTTACAACGATATTGTATCGTTAAGACGTTCTAAAAAACGCGATTCATTGCCACCAAAATTTCTTCATTTCCAAAATCCTCATCTTCGAATACAACGATCCCGTTTAATCGAAAAGTCAAGATTCAATATCGTTACTATCGTAATTACTGAAAACGCATAGACCTGCAATTTCCATCGTTCCTCGGTGGAACCATGTCCAAGAGAAGAACAAAAAAATCTAGCTAGGCGACGCGCTATTTCATCCCTCATGGTTCTCTGTTCAGAATCGATCGTACTTTCCAATCGACTTAATCTTGCGTAGGTGGTGCGCGCGCGAACAAGAAATTTGCTGCACGCCGGCCACGCGGACTCGACGATCATATCGAGCGAAAGCAACACGCACACCATCTAAGTTGCAAAGCAACGAGGAAGCTATTGACGATCGACAGGGCCGACGTGATCGTGGTGTAGCTTCCGGTATTACATTTGCGACTATCGAGCCCGAGATATCGACGGTGGCACGTATCGATATTATGCAGCAGGAGAAATACGAGACCGCATAGGTGTTCGGTCTCGCGCGCCAAGTGTACCAACGTCGTCGACGACCGATATCGACGTAATAAAGGATGTCGTCGAGACGCTAGAACAGGTAGCGACAGCTTCTCGATACCCTGTCTCGCGACTTCCCGATCGAATCGCGCTTAAATCACCTTTACGCGTGACTATGCTTGGAAATTTGACTTCTTATCGTGACATTAGATGGTTATTGCGGTTGAATTGCTCTTGAGAGGTTTGTGCAGTGTGTAAGCGTGGTTTCCCCTTGAAATTGGCTGAGGCTCTATTACATTGAAGCTTCTCCGATATACAATTTAAGTAAGTAACAATATAGAATGGTGGGATACAGGTTCGTTAATGGAATTAGCGATCTGGAGTATATGTCTCCACTATGGAGTTGTATGTATAAATGATAATAATTAAGATAGTAGGATAAAAATAAATGATATGTATAATTTATCTTTGTGTCCTTTTCCAAAAATGATTTGTAGTAATTTTTCTATTTCATTACTATGGTTGTTTGTAACAAAACGTTTTTTATACGCTTCTACGTTAAAACGATTTTTATCAACGCCAGTCTACAGAAACAAATTTTACTTTCGTATAATTTGTCCAACGTTTTGACAACGTTTAATGCTCTTAGGAACATTCGGAGATATGTTATAAAGAAGAAAAATGTGAAATTCCTGCTAGCGTATAGCAAGGGGCAGTTTACTTTATTCTTCAAAAACAACGAAGATGTTTCAGATTTCATTTTTCCTCGGAGGCTCTTCAGATGTGTTTACATCTCGTTGAAGAGAAAATTTCCTATTTTTACTAAATCACGCAACAACATCCACCGGAACAATGTAAACTTATTCACACCTACGCGAATATCACCGTAGAAATTTCGTTGGAAAAATCGGCAGAAACTCTCTCGAAACAGAAATGGCAGCAACGTGTATAGGAGCTCGAAGTAAGTTCAGAAATTATAGAGCCACGATGGAAGTTTCCTGTCTCGGTTACGTGCAACGTCAGTCTCGGTTCTCCGGACAATGGAGAAACATGGTTTCAAGGCTTCAAGAGTTTGAAACGTTTTAATGATATACAGGAACGAGACGAACGCGGGGGCGTACGGATCTCCGGTAAATTGATCTTTCTAACGACTAATCCGACGAACAGTACTGTCCTTTTTCCGCAGAAGGATCTGTGACCTTCTATGGAAGCTTGTGCTCGACTGTGGCATTTCAGGTATCTCCGAATGGAACACGACTTGCATTCCCATTAGCCGAGTTGCCTTGAACTTGATTCGATCGTTCTTTCGTGTCGCATGAGTTGCTCGAGCTATCGATTCATCGTTACGCTCAACTCGTTACCATCGTTTCATTGTACTTGTACGATAATACCCTTTGAAATTTACTAAGGTTTAAGAATTGATTGATCGCTTGCGTGAATGGACTTCATAAAAAATGTAAGCCTCTTAGAAGCCAAACTGATCAACTTCACATTTTATAAATTTTTTAATTTTATTATTCAAGTACATACATATTTAGTATCCGCTATCTTAAGAAACAAATAACTTACTCCTATAAATTTAATTCTCAGTAGAAGATAGTACAAATAAAAGTTTCAAAAAATAATTTGATATTATGAAACTTTTGATAACGATAAATAAATCGATATAAGAGAGGCAGTTGTTGATATGGATGAAAATGTTAGTAAAAATATTAATGTAACGAAAGACGAGATTCTGTGAAAATATATAATAATAAAAGTCGCAAGCTTTACGTAAAAATAGTAAGTTGTAACATTTTCAATGTTTTTGATACGTCTGAAATTACGTCAACTTTATTTTTTTTAAATTGTTTATCTTTCAACCTTCTTTACACAAAACCTCTCATTATGAATAAACCTTCCATAAAGTAATATATATTATTGTTACATATATTCTATGCTTTCTCTAATAAAATAAGTATTTCGAAGGCATTTGTTACAAAATTAACATAAACGACTCTCGATGCTGAGTTGCTCTCCTTCGGAAAGTTAACGATCGTTTAACATACCATACGGAGGGTTTATCTTTCAACGCGCGTGATTTAAATACGCGCTCGCGTGGATATTAAAACTGTAACAAATTAGTCGTTGGTATGCGATACGACGTCATTTCGCCGATCTCTTCCCTGTCATTATTCTCTTCTTCGTTGGTTAATCGCCGGCTCGGTTTCGAGGAGCCATTTCGGTGCCGCGATTTTCCTTCGATTGCGTACTGCGAATCGATGCGTTAAGGCTCATTTGAGCGAGCCGCAGTTCGTTGTCGATTGTAAAAGCTCGCGTACGCCATTAAAACGCGAACGGGGAAAATAATGACGTTGCCCGTGAATGAAAATTGATCGTCGGTTAAGGATCGTTCCGTTAAACAACAAAACAAGATGGCCTTCGAAAAAACGGTCATACGCGAATATATTATAGTCGCCTCTTCCGGGCCAAGTGCAATTCTCACTTTGCAACAAGCTGTGTGAAATTTATAAAAATTAACGTCGCGCCTTCGGATTACCTCGTTTCGTTTCGTTTCGTGGAAACGAAGTAAAATCCTTTAAAACCTTGCATGGTTATAAATTAAGTATATCCTGTAATATTGCGTGCTCTGTTTTAAGTAATCGAAGAGATAATAACAATGAAAAGGCAGCTTCATTTTTTCGACATTTTTACACCTTTGGATATTTTGTTCCTTTTTATTATAGCAGTTATTTGGCAGTATAGTTGTTACAATGCTCTCAAGAGACAAACAAAGAGACTTGAAGCTTGTCTAACGCTGATTCTCACGTTGCATTCTAAACAAGGAAATTGCTTCGAATCTCAATAGCAAGATTCGTAAATTAAACGTTGAATCACGAACGTCTCAATTTTGGAGCATCCTGCAGCTATCGATTCCTCCCATGCACTGAATTTACATCACGAACAACGTTTACCAGTGATTGATGCAAAACATCCGTTGTACGCTACTCGAGATAGCTTCATACTCCCATGGTACCATTTCATTTCAAAGTAGGTACATGGTATTATCTTCCCTACAAAATACTCTCGTTCGATGAAAACGATTTCTAAACGAGTCCGTACAGACACGGGAATAACGCAAAAGTCCGATTCTTACGATTATTATGGTATTACTTTACTAAACGAATTCGTTTAATTTGACCCAGTACATAATTGGTATATCACGGTGGCTTTCGCGTGTATGCGTATTGCAATTACCAGGGGCAAAAAATCTTTATGATACGCGTGAAAATTGTCGGTATAGCGTAAATGTGAGAAGTAAACGCTACAAAGTGAACGTCTCAATTTAGTTGAAAGGATGCCCGCGGCTGACTAACGATTTTTCTTTCTGCTACGCTATCACGAAAAGCGTTTACCGTAAAGTGTCCGTTATTCAGGCACTGTTGCTGGTCAGATTCCGCGGAACGATGAAATTAGTAACGTCAACGTGGCAAAAATCGGCAACTGTAAAAATAGAAGAATCACGTGGGTGATTTGATCAACTCGAGCGTGAAGTATAAATCCGAACAATCGCGATAAAGCTCTGTGGTTATTAGATTTGGGTGGAAAAATACGTGGCTGAGTGAAAGGAAGTATATTGCGTAAATTTATAAGACAAACGTGGATAGATCTTAAAAGATTGAATCTATCTAGCGGATAATGTTTCTCCCACCTTTTCTTTTTTTTTTTTCTATGGAAGTTATAACATTTATGTATTTAACTTGGTTATATAAAGTATAAGATAAAATATAGAATAAAAAGGAAAGGTCGGAGATTTTATGGATCGTATTAATTATTTTTTAAACTACTCTAAGTATTCGTTTACTTTCTGATGAATCTAGAGAAGACAAATAAATATGCAAGTGGGCGAAGCGTATCGGCAATTGCGTTACACCGAGGCAATTCTGCCCCCATGTTTCTCGACGGTCCAATCGATGGGATCGCGTGGGACTGATCTGCCCCACAAACCGTTAACGGTCGAGGCTGATAATGATGGCTGATGAAATGATTGAGGAAATCTCGAAACAGTAGTCAGCCAATTTAGTCGTTTCGTACGAATGACGCTTGGCGGCACTTGTATCGTTAATTTCAACGAACATTTTGATTACCTTCACCCCGTGGATACTCGTTAAGTGTCGCAACCTAAATATCTGATTACGGTTGGCGTATTGAGCGTGTGGGGTGACATGTCTTGTTTTATGCGAAATGTAATAGCAATGTAGAGCCAGATTGCAAGTTGTTTGATTCGAAAAACGAAAAATAAAAATATGACATGAGAAATTGTGTTACTTGTACTCGGATTTAAAGAGATTCGGAGTATCGTCATTTTTTGTTGAAAGGAACTTTTCTTGTAATCTGTAGTGCAATGTAACACGAAATTGAGAAAGTTAAATAGCATGTAGCATTGCCACATTTCTATTCTCTTATTTTTAATTTCACTGACCACAGAATTCTTATTACTGTATTTTTTGTTGTATTGCAAGAACTTTCACCTTTTCTTTCGAATCATCGGTAATTCCTATGTGTTCCTTCGATTTCCAATTTGTTATCTGTTCTATAACACTCGACTGACAGAGAACACGTTACTTATTCATGAACTTATTTCACTAGGATGAAATACATCTAGTAAAGTCCTGAATTGTGAATCACTTTCCTTATACTATTATAGTTAAGGTAAACTATATTGTACGTATGTAACAATTGTATGTATGTGTGTGTTTCACGTGATTCACAAAAATTTCTATTATTATAAGTAAATTCATTAAAATAAATACATTTAACATATCCGATGTATTTTGTATTATTTGTTCTCTCTCCGAATCTGTAAAGATGGCAAACGCCGAAAGTCCATAGCATTCAAATGGTAACTCTATTCGCATCATTTACCATTTCAAGTCCTCACTTACCTTAACAATCTCAACAAATCACTCCCTTCCCCTCGTTATTTCCAAAGGAAAAGTGTCAAGATCGACGTTTCCTCGGCCTTAAAAATTCACTTGCGACGTATGTCGATCGATTAACCAGATATCAGCTGTATCAGAGTTAAATTGTGACTCTTAGCGCCCTTACCGCAGGAATATCGATTTAAAATCGCGATTGGTGGGCGCAAATAAGGTCAGCGGCAGTTAACAAACGGCGGTTCCTTACTTATCCCACGGAGCCTTCGTAAATTCCGTGGTGGAACGATTTCGCGATCGTCGACGATGTCCGACTCTCCCGCACGACGAAATGATTTCGCGTCTGAGTAACCGGCTCGCGCTCTCGCCCATTAATCTAATCGATAAAATCGCCGGTAATCGATAGCTGGCTGCGCGGTCACGCCGCAATCGTGAGCTCCTACGTGTACGTACGTTTGTTAAAGCGACGCGAAACTGTATCGAACGTAACACGGCTAGGTGCTTTCCATTCGGGCACACGCCTCGGATGGACGCTCCTAACGTTCAAGTTTATGGATCGTTCCTTAATACGTTTCGCGCCGCAACTGTCAGCTACGAAACTTGCTTAATCTTTTACAATTTGATTTTTGATCGATTAGGACAGAACTAATTGTAATTAATGACAGTCTTTTGTTTGAATTCGAAGTTTGGGAATTACTAATTGATATAAGTGGGTTTTATGATATTTGCCTGACGATACAATAATCAGTTTCAGTGAATTTGTAAGATATAAGTACATGAGAGTGTAACTTTTAAATTACACGATATTTAAGATGGTTATCGGCCAGAGAAAATTCTTGAATTTCGATTTAAAAATGCGCTTAGAGAAATTATTATGACTAAAAATGCGTCAGAGATTGGTATAGAAATGAAACGTTTTACAAGAGTGACACGATTAGCAGAATTGGCGACGAACGACATCTTCGAGAAAAAATTTCAAACAATAAATCTTCCAACTAATCTAAAAGTTAAAAATTTCATGTAGCTGCAAAATTAGTTTGCAGCAGGCGCATATATGGTTTAAAATACACACACGCATACGCAACAAACTGACCAGGCTGTTGCTTAAAACCGCTTCAGCAGTGCCATAAAAATTTCTTATCTCGCCAAGTCGTAAACTCCCTTTAGTGGCAATAATTGTCGCGAAACGTTGGTGTAACTGCTGCAATTGACATTCGATTATTTGCGAAATCACGGCACGTTTCGAGTTCTGCCACGCAACGAAATACGGAATCGGTTATTAACACCTCGGCTGATTTTATTGCCGCGAAGCGTTCCCTGCGATTATGTCGTTACACGTTTTCAGATAGCAATCGGCCAATCGATCTTACTCTTGATTGCAACAGTCTCCGACGTTATCTGTGATTTCTATTATTTCAATCATGCCACGAACCACCGCGAATCATTCGCAATGCGTGATTTCCCGTCGATCTATCTCCCTCGTATTATGCCTTTGCGTTTCAGTTTGAAGTTATTTGTAGTATCGCGCCGTCGAATTTCTCACAAGAGATTTTATCTGTCGACCGAACCGATCCTTGGCGGAGGGATTACTATAAAGATCTTTGTTTAAACGAACGACGATCGTGGGTGTACCTGACAAAGAATCGTATTGTTATCGATCGAGAAAACTGCTCGTTCGTTTAAATCGACGTGTCCCGTTGCTCCTTTGATATTTACACGATCGATCGGCCGAGGTTAAAAACGACAGGATCATTAGGGATGTAATTGAAAAGCAAATTACACAAAACCTCGTGACTAGTTTCTATTTCTTTTCCTCTTTGATTTTTCTTCTGCGGCGTAGCGTGATTTATTTTGCATTACGGAGGAAATGTCAATAAACCGACGTTATACGACGTTATAACGGTGTAGGTTCGCGACGTGAATAGAAAAATAAGACTGATAAATCTGAGGACACGAGAATCAAACGAGGAAATACGTAACTGTGGAACCGTTCGAATGACGAAATAATCGATGCACGAGAGTTTATTAAATCTAGCGGCGAGCATTAGGTTTAATAACAAAGTGCACCACCTAATTCCTTCGACTTTTGCTTAACGATTTCTCGATAATTACGTTGTAATAATGATTAACGACTAGCTTTCGGTCCCCGCGTATCTCATTAATTCTCGATCATGCACGGAAGTATAGAAGTTACTAGTCATTACTAGTGGACATAGCGGCGAACGCGGAATCCTCTGGGTGATTAATGCTCGATCCACGTAGCTATGAGCCAGATATATATTTTTATTAAACGCGAGGTGACTATCTTTGAACGAAATCTTGATCGTCGCAAAACTCATGAATGATCTCGGAGAACGGTTCGTTCCTCAATTTTTGATAACTGATTCGAAAGTTTCGGCAATTCACCACCGTTCTGCGCACTTTGTTTATTTTGCTTTATTACCTCGACTTATTTCAAGAAGACAATAAACGTAATATAATAAAAATGCATGCGAAATGAAACTTTCAAGCTGCTTTCTAAAGGTAGCAAAGTCACAAATTACTTCCGTTATTCATTAAGACTGCGGACAAAACGGAAAAGCGATCAAGCGAGAAAGAACGATGTTTGCGCGGTTCTCTTTAGATCGTAACGTCATAAATCTATGGAAATATTCGCAAGGAATCAGCGCGTGAGCCGTTTAATCGGGCCGGGACGATAACCATCGGTGACAGTGAATTATTACGGTAGAATCGCGTAAGGCAGTGTCGATGAAGGAGCCGGTTGTTGACGCTCATTGAAATCGCTCGTCCCCGCCATTCTTCCGCGCGTCCGATGAAATTCGATCGGAATGCGGCCGAACTAATGGCGACAAGTAACCAACCCGACAGATACTCGTGTCCTATTTTCTTGTACAGTTGAATGGAACAACGCCTTCCAACAGACTCGTTCGTTCACGAATAATTCGAATTTCACCGTGACTTTTTTCACTCAGCCATGTCGTAAACGTTCGTTTAATTCGGTCGTTTTAATACCATCGGAACAGGGTTTTTACGCAAACGTGAAACTCGATCTATCGAAACTGTACGGTATTACATGGCACCGTGTACTAGCTCAATCTCGAAACTTTCTTAACAGCTCGAAACAAGCCGAAACGATAAAATTGCCAACATATTTCACGTGGTTCGTTGGTGTCTCCGAGTTTCGCGATCGCACATTGTGAGGCTGGCTCGATCGTAATTTTGTTGCGTACGGAAAAGAATGCATACGCACTTTCACCATGACCAGATGACTGTCGCGTGTTATTTGTTTCGGGATACGTTTAACGACGTACTTTCCGCCGATAGTTCAGTTACGGAATTGAAATTGTGCATAGTGTGGATACTAAAAGCTAAAGAACGATTTTTTAGTACAAAAAAAAAGTGTAAATCATGAGGAATAGGATAACAAAGATTGTGTAATAAGTCTTGGAACAATTGAGGAATATTCTGAACAACTTTATAATGATTCAATTATTTGACTACAAAACACATTTGATATCTATATATGTATTGCCCACACATATTAGTCCTTCTTTACCATTTATTTTCCTCGTAAATGTGTAAAAGTGGTAATGGTTGAAAGGTCTGCAATACTCAAGCGATAAATTAGCAGAAATAGGTTTTTAGTTTGGCTTCTAACACACACATCTTTTACTATTTCAACTCCTTGATTCCGGAATACGAATCGAGGCTAGAAACGGGTCAAAGAGTTCGGTTTCATTGGCTGAATGATCAGTCGGTGACGCTTCTGGGAACGTTCTCGCGACGCCACGATGACCGTACTCGTTCCTATGACATAACACTGCCATGGTGGTCTAACGGTGTTAGCCGACGAGAGGTTCACGTAAGAAGAACATAGATGAAGTTTTACGGAAATTTGAGATGTCTTGGAGTGAATTGAAAGACTGTATCAAAGATTGTATCGTACGTTGAAGTTGAAGTTGATGCGTGAGAAAATTTGGCGAAACAGATTGGAGGAACATCCCCTTGAGGTAGGAGGAAAGTTAACGTGAGAAGATTTGTTGAAATTGATTCGAAGAATTTTCCCTTAAGGTAGAGGGAGGTCAAAGAAGGAGAAGGTTAACGTGAGAAGATTCGTTGAAACTAATTCGAAGAACTTTCCCTTAAGGTAGAGCGAAGTCTAAGATGAAGAAGGTTAACGTGAGAGGATTTGTTGAAACTAATTCGAGGAACATCGCTCAAGTGGGAGTGGTTAATGTAGGAGAGAGGTAAAAGCTTTCTTTAGAAGGAAGGTTAAGTGAAGGCGAGGCAAAGTGAGGCAAGATCAACATTTTCATTGGGGTAATTTATGCGAACTACGATGACAAATTACAACACAATGATAGCGGCAGAAAATTTCACGGTGTTCAACAGATATCACTCGATTAATGTCAAAGATGAAAACTTCAAGCATCTAATCCGTAACAGCTATTGAAAGTTGTTTCTCTGTATCATAAGATACCAAAGAGTTGGATACCGAGTCACAGTACATTCCTGCACGAATCATTAGTAAGTCACTGATTCGTGTCGAGCATATACTTTGTCCATATCGGCGAATTTATCTGATTCCTGAGTTAACCGAACCACGCAATAACCGTCAATTATTCTTTTGTTGTTCTTAACGTGTCGCAATAGAAAGTCACCAAATACGTGGGACGATTTCCAGCACAGAATTTTCCTATTAAAATTCCAAGCTGATGGAAAACGCCTGCCACCAGACGTTACTTTATACGGGTTTCACTTCGAAGATTCGTAATTTATATTGCCGATAGTATCACGCAGTGTTAAGTTACTGATAAAGAACCGAACTGCATCACAGTCAACCATTAAGTACGATAGTAATGCAAATTGAACTTCGATGACCATTTACGATTATCTAACCATCAATTGCTGTATTAGTCGCAAAGCAAATTGCGAAGTAATATTAGCAATTTAAAATCGCTAGCAAATAGTTACTTATTCGTTTCCTGTATAAGAGTAAAGAATAATATTTCTTTGAAATGTTGACTATATTTCTATAACTATTTTTAAGAGGTAACCATTTTAGAAGGGAAAAGAAAATTCTTTAATCTTCAACTTACTTTTTATCACTCTACACGGTGAAGAAGCATAAACTTTAATAGTATGTGAAGTATATAATCAAAGTGGACTAATAATTGAGATGTCTGAAATCATATTGATCAGCTCTGTGAATCCAAAAATAGACAAAAGTGATGAGAAACATAACTTTCTTTCGAATAAACACCACTTCCTTAAAAAAAAATAAACTTATTTATAAGAAAAGGTACAAAAAATAGAGTTAATTAATTTGGCTTCCAAGAGAGTCAATTGTAAGTCGAATCTCGAATAAAACGAGCATGCAGGGGCGTTCGTCGCAGCATAAAGATTAACCTAACTTTCGTTTCCCTTTTCCTGAAAGTTCGACGATAAAGTCCGGGTATATCAGAAAAATCTTCCATCTCATCGTGTAATAAAAGATCCCACAAGCAGAAATTCAAGACACTGTATATCTTGTTTCATCTCAACTCGTTTCCATAATTCGTTGCTATCATTACAAATCCGCCTCTTAATGCATTATGGACCAGACAGTGAGGTAACGCGCAGAAGTTGCGTAAATGCATTATTAAAGAAATGACATAACTTGCATATTGCCAAGATAAATGTATAACAAAAAAATTTCTATAATTTAAAAGACAGTAATGTCTTGATTGAATCTATGATTTAAAAAACAATTATGATTACAATGCTGTAAATATCACAACTTCTTTAAATTTCATAAAATATCTGAAAACTTGGGAAGAAAAAGATATGTATTAAGCAAATCCTTGGAATTCCCTTTCATAACTACGATATTGCAAAATAATATTCAATATAAATCGCCCGAAGAAAATTCTAAATGAAATGTTGCGTTAACGCAACGTTACATTGATTCTTAATGTCTTTAAACCTGTTAGATCTTACCAAGTCCGTTTTATATCGAAAGAAACTGAGTATTTCCTTTCAAGCTAACGACTTGATTTTTTCTATTATCACCCAGCGACTCTAGGCGACCTAATTTTCGCGGATCCACGGTTGTCAATCAGAGAGAAGCGCATGCTCGGTGGGCACACAGTGAGTAAGGACGAAGGTGGCCACAGTTAAACATACGATTTCCTGATTTTCGTGGCAATTTACCGCAATTTAACGCCCACGCTTGAGCTAACTGCAAAGTGCACGTAGGCCGCATAATACAACCGCATCTTTCAGCTCTCTGCGCATCGGCCAGCTGGACTTTATTTAACCTACAAATCAGTGGGATTCGTTGACGTGGGCGAACAGAATCTGATATCGCCCGCGAACAGTTAATCATCCGTTAATTAACGATGCAAGGAAGTGGAAATCGAGGTAGGAAACTGTTGGACGGGTGGGTAAACTCTTGAGAAGTCCATTAACGGTGGACGATGGATAATTGATCGGTCATTTAAAGTTAAATAACGCTCAAGTTAAATAACAAGTTTTAGAGTGTTTGCTGTCATGAGAGACAGACAGTGTTTGCTGTTACGGAGATGCTTGAAAAATTGATAAATTGTAGAATAATACTTAATTGTAATTGTAAATACAATTGCAATATATAATTGTAGATAGTAGTAGTAGTAGAAGTATAATAATAGGATAGAATACGAAATATTTGAATATTTACAAGACATTTTTTAGGAATATATTACGTGTGTTAATATTAATAAAAATTAATGAACACTCATGAAATTAACACTTGAATGTATTTGAATAATAAATTGTTAATCAAAAGTATTTGAATAATTAATTGTTAATAACAATTAACTTTATTCACAATTTGAAGAGTTTGAATTTACCGTTATTCGAATGATTGTGAATGGTACTGTACTTCTACGAACGTGAATTATCAGTTCGATAAATTACCTTCTGTTACATTGATAATGAATAAGCCATTACAGATTCACAGTATTATACGACGTTAAATTCACCGATAACTTACGGTTTAATCAAAATCCGTATCTTTAATTAAATGGACGAACTTGCAGCTCTCTCTATGTGAATTTTTCCCTTTCATGAATATTTATAAATTCATTGCAGCAATTAATTAACGAGTAAATTAAGAACAGAACCAGTATACTGAAAATACTTGAATTAACCGGTGGTGAGTCGACTAAATTCGCTGATTTCTATCGGATTACACAAGCGAGCGTTCCGATGACTGTGTTTCAGGCTGCATCGGATGATCCAGCGTCGATCGAGATGTAATGACGACCATTATATCACGTTGTTGCAATCGCTTCAATCGAGTTAACTCCCTGTCGAGAAGTCCTCGAAACGATTCTCGTTAAAACCGTCAACATTTATTGCTTCTCCATCGACTCGAGAATTATTTTATACCTTAATTAATTAGAACACGCTCGAGTAAGCGCCGTGACAGCTTGGAAAACCGTGTGGATGCAGATGCGACGCTCGAATCGATTGTTGAAAGAGGATATACGGACCAAGACAAGTTGATAAAATTTCAATACAATTCTCAGGACCCGCTCAATCGTGGAACACGTTAAGATAAACAAAGTAAAGTCTTCTGGTACTAAACGACTTTATAAGCTCTGACATTTGGGTTTTACAGTGGAACTCCCTTTATTATAACTACCATTTATTAAAACGAAATTTTAGATTGGTTCCGATTAAATGAATTCTTGTAGATTGAACCTACTTATGTACCTGAACGTGAACTCTAATTAATAGTCATCGGGATACCTGATGATTGAGAAATTAAATTGAAGAATAAAAATTAATAATTTTAATCTGTGGTGCTGTAATAAGGAAGAAATGTGAAAATTAATGGATACAATGGTTCATAGCGTTCACGAGTTTTAAAGCATTTAATCTATTAATTCAACAGCTGTGGCTTCTTTCAACTGTGGAAGTTCCTGCTTTAGAAAAAAATCTTTCTTCGAAAAAAGAAAAAAGAGAGAAAAATGTCTGTAATTTAATTCGATTTCGAGATTTTAAAGCGAACGTGTGAATCGACAAGGATGGGAACTGCAGAGGTTTTAAATGGGTGAAGGTAATGGTACTGCAATTTCTCACAGTCATGCTATCTTTATTATTCGTTGCAACAGGTGCAGACTAGAAAGATAAATGAGCATTTGCTCGTATCTAATGAATAAGCGGTTTTCGATTATGACGTTTCTCGCGCTCAATCGATGTTTTTTACCATCAATCTGAGGTAACACGACGTTAGAGTAATATTCATAAAATATTACAGATTGATAAAAGGTCTCAGTTTCTCGCGACATAAATGCCTTCAGTGCCTCACGAAACTCTTGCGCATATTATGTGCACCATGAACTAAATTACAATATAATATCAACGACCAGGTGTTAGTATGCAATAAATGTGTAACAAATCCACGTCACGCCCACAAAATTAATGGTTTTAAAAAGAAAAATTGCAACAACAATTCCTAGTATGTATATTATTTCTGATTGAATCACTGATTATCCTGTTATAATAAATCGTACTACGATGTAATTAATACAATCATATCACTACGGATGATTACCTTACTTTATATCCTTATTAATATATTAAGACCCAAATATGCGGTGACGTAATATGTAAGTTGTATATTTTCAGTCAATAATTCACATCATGAAATCTATGTTTGAACAATTTGTAATTTTGAAAGTGATTTCCAAGGATTTGCACAAAACATGTTTTCTTCATTCCAGTTCATCTCCTTCATTTCATCTCCTCTTGACATTTTCGTCATATTTTTCTTGGTATAACATCGATTATGTTCATAACTGATTAGGAAATCGTTTGGTTCGACCGGTGATAATGAACGAAGATAGTGTAACTATACAGGAGAGTAAGGAAACAGAGGAATGTGCAAAGAATGCTTATTATAGAAGGTGTATAAAGTGTCTCGGAACATTGTTCTTGAAATTTATGACGTCTCGATTATGGTGATGAAAATTTAATGTTTGGTTCGCGAAGCAGAGAAATCCTAAGCGTATACTGGAATATAGATATCGAGATATCTGAGCGAATAATGCAGACAACAGGATGTTCGTCATAACATCCAGTAATCTGTGAGAATAATAGTTACTTTTTATAATACAATTATTGCTAAGTCGTATTCTTGTATTTGAAGCACCGATTAAGATTTCACGCGAGAAAATGAATTTTAGAAAAAATTATTAATATTTGTATTTACAATTTTTCTCTGACTAAATAAACAATTCATAAATACTAATATTATACCCACTCCTATATTATACGTATCAGATTTCGTTCTGCTCTATCGATTACTTTTCTCCCTTTTCTTCATCAGGAATCTTTTCAAAAAAAAAAAAAACTTGTATTAGATTTAAACAATCCACGTGAGATTAGAGAGTCTGACTCCAGAATCTTGCTGAGTTCAATCCTTTTATAACATTTTCTATTTTTAAAAAAATTTCTGACCGAAAAACCAATCAACCAATGATGAAATAATCAAATGAATAAGAATAGTCAACTTTCCATTTGCAAGCAATAACATCTATAAGACGAGTCGAATCAGTGGATACCAGTACCAGCTGTAGAGTACGCTGGTCGATCGATAGTTTATCGTACAAGGCATATTTCTATCCGTTACGCCGACACGTTGCATCGGTTACATCGTCGTCGACGATATATATTCGTATCACAGCCACCGTTAAGGTCGGTTACCTTTATTGCTTCCTAGCCAGCGTGAAGAATTATTTTATACGATAATTATTTAGTTAACGTTCGCGCGGACGTTCAGCACGCATGCTCGCGGGACGTTTATGCGTACGTTGATTTCCTGGCTGCATTATTATTAGTACGACGAACGGTCATCGACGGGACTCTGCGCCGATTTCTTCATAAATTTCACGGATGCAAATGCACGAAACGTTTATGGCGGCGTAGCTGGTCGCGCGCGTTATTTACGCCTGTCGCGCCGCTTCGTGCATTTCGTTACAATGTTGGCTGGGGTTCTTGTTACGTCACACGACTCAGGGCAACCGGCTTGAATTCATCCCGCGCCAGTGTCTAAACGGTTCGTAATGCGATCGTTTGCTTTTATCGCTTCCTGCTTTTATTGCAATTTACAGATTCCACGCCGCGGTTTGGCGTGTACACGCTACTTGCGGGAATCGAAAATGACGATATTCCTGGCGGAAAAATAATAATCTTGCTTTCTCAGAAGACGTTTCAGTTGCGGCAGCGTTGATTTCCAGCTGACTTTGATTATCATTATGAGACTGAGCGTGTTGATTCATTTCTGTCGACTTTTCTTAGTATCTTGGTCGTGAATATTCGTTGTATCAGGTTTATTGAGGATTCCTCAGGTTTGTTATCTTTTTGTCAAAAGTTTAATACGATATTATAGAAAAGCACTGCGAGCACTTCCGCGAATTTTTAAATACCTAATCTAGAACAATAAAAAAATTACACTTCAGCATGAACGACGCAATTTGCAATTTGAAGAATAAACAAAGCGGAAGAAAAATGTTATTGTTAATGTTATTTTCGTCATAAAATGTTCTATCGCCGAACAAAATAGCGAGCGCAACATGCAACTGATTTTAAAACTCTTAACTCTTACGAATAAGCTTCGCGGAGGCTGCACTCCTCCGCAATGGCGGTTTTATGTAATATATTTAATAAAGCCACGGTATATCTTTTAAAAAGAACAACAAAAGACTGCATCAAAACGACCATTTAATTAATAATGCAATTTCCATCGACACGTTCTTCCTGGTTCGTCGGGTGTTCAAGCGATTGCTTTTCCGATCGATTAGTCCGTAATATCGTCATCTATATTTAATCACAGGTTAGCGTTGACTTAAACGGTACATCAATCACTTTCTCGATTAACCACGAAAAGGGAAGAAAAGCGTAACTCAGTGGTCTCGTGCGGTCCAACACGTCGAGAGGATAAACACCTCGTGCATCGTGCATCGCTTCCTATGCGATGCAACAGTGCTATTTTCAGCGAGATAAAGGCACTTTTCCGCGGTCGTTGTCATCGCGACTTTCACCAACGACAAAATTTCGCCCTCGCAGCCAGGAAGTCGCCTGATAATCCATTTATCACGCGACTGATATTTATTTTTGCAGGTGCTGTTCCGGTTGTGATACATCCGTGATGCCTAGTTAGAATAGCATAGGAAACCGCGTAGTATTCGTGATACCATGTCGCCACCACATCTGGGTAAACCGTGTTATCACTGGGATATCAATGTGTACAGTTCATGCTGCGATGCTCTCTTGACATCCTCTATCCGTTGTTCGCTACAAGTTCTATAGATTTCACCTACCACATAAATCATTCGATGAAACTAATGAAAATGAATTTGTTTTTTTCAGACAGTTTATCTTTATAATGTCTTGCATAGCTAAGAGAGATAAATGGAATGAGGATAGATAAGATGATAATGGAAGTACGTTTTTCAAGTAAAGTTCGCTAATGAACTGTCACGAGGAAGGTAGACATTTTTTTAATTTGCTTTTATGTAACCGGAGTCATGCGTGCATGAATAAATGGCCAGTTAATTCAAAAATATGTTCTTTCAACAAATTATAGTATTTTTACGAATCACAAAATATTGGATATGTTATTTGTTCTATTATCAACAAGAATATGTCCAGTCCAAGCGGGTTCAGATAACACGAATATACTGTATTTGATTAACTCACACCTACAAGCCACTCGAATCCGAAAGGTTAAATCTAAACATTTGTTTCAGTTCCGCAATTCACTGAAACGAACAAATATATCAAAAATATATATAACTTAAGAAAATAAAAACTGTCAAATAATCTGAAGCATAAAAATATCGATGTTTGTACCTAAGGGCTGATCCTAATTTTCCTGTAGGTAAATAAATTTCTTGAAACTACTTTCGAAGGAGTAAAAGTGTCTTCGAACTTTCTATTTAATTAGTAATGCACTTAATCTATTTTTAGTCTAGACAAGGTATAATAAGAGCATGATTCATCCTTCTGAAACCATCAGTGAAACGCTTATCTAATTCATAGTTACCGGCAGGCTTCTCAATTATGCATCGCCAATCTGTCGATTAATTAACCTTCCGCTTCGCTTAATTGGCTACTAATAATTATCAGCTGACAAACTGAGTTTTTCAATCGTCGTTTTCTCGCCCACGCAGTACGATAACACGATTATGCAGCGATCTTTTGCACAATTAAGCGAGACATATCGGGTGTCGTGTAGCTGCACGCGAGCAAGTATGTTAACGGTGGTGCATAGTATACACGTGTTCTGACAATGCGGTTGGGAATATCGCGTGTAATACATGCCACGTGTAACCGTCTGATCGCATTCAAAACACTGATCCAACACGTTTTCGAAAATACTTAGGACATTATATTTACATTTCTAACCAATAAATTGTACACTTTCAAAAAGGATTTCACTTGTATTTCACCATATCCTATTAATGCTACTACTATGTTAACAAACTTCAAATGAGAAACGATTTTCTACCTGCACAAAGATCTAATCCCCAAGAGAACACATCTTTCATTGAAAAATCTAGACGTTGCAAGTGAATATCTTGAGACTTCTATAAGTGGACCTAGATTTCCAGATTGGTTTCAAATTTCAAATTCGATACGATGGTGATAATTGTGTCACTTTACAGTGATAAGGAAATTTCAGAACGTTTTATATAACAGTCACAATATACAAAAATTTTCTGTCATAAATGTTCAAATACTTTCGTGAGCAACTGTACCTATGTAGTGTACTCGCGGTCGCTGTAAACGTCCTTCTGTCGCGGTACACCTTGAACCGCGGCGCACATTCTTGAAGTACAATGTTCGTTAAAATTGCTCGGAAGTCTCGAGGCCGACGGGACATGCAGCCAACGAAGTCCATCATTCTTTACGCGTGGGATTAGCGATGCAAATTTGCACTACCGCGAAACATAATTGGCCGACATTGTGCGTTCGTTAGCCGAGCATTCTGCCACTTATCGGTGGCGGGACAAACGTGAATAGCCGCCCCCTAAATGAAGGAACGCCGTTTTCCGTGCGCGTCGCGGTTTTCACGCTTCGGAAGAAGTAACGAACAACGAATAGAAAAGAAAACGGTCGACTTTTTTCTTATTAATTTATTTGAGATACAACTGACAAAACAGAGGGGGAATTTTAAATAAGGGAATCCATTGTGACCCTTTGTGCAACGCGCTACTTGGAAATTTATGTGCGACTACGAGGAAATGGAATTACGATTGTAATACGTATAAAGGGAAGAATAGGAGATCGAGGTGTCGGGATAACGATTGTTACCTTTGCTTGTGCTACCATTGTTTGGTTCGTTCCTTTGATGGGATGACAGAAATGTGCATTTTATCGGGGTCAGAGATTAAGATTTCTTTTTGCATATAATTTGCTATTACGAAACGTTTATTTGTTAATTGGATCACTTTCTAATCGATACTTTATTATTCTTCTATGCTTTCTTTTTGCATGTAATTTGGTATTATGAAATGTTTATTTGTTAATTGGATCACTTTCTAATCAATACTTTATTATTCTTCTATACTTTCTTTTTGCATGTAATTTGGTATTATGAAACGTTTATTTGTTAATTGGATCACTTTCTAATCAAATGTTTCTTTTACACAAGTTATAAGAATAGAAAAATATAAAACGTACAATCACGTTTCCCGAACATTCCAATGAAATTACTCTCGATAATTTTATAGTTTATAAATCAAATTGTAACAAGAGAGAGATGAAAGAAGCAGCTACGACACCCGAATACGTCACGAAACGTCTGAAACGATAAAACGTAGGTCGCTCGTTCGTTCTTTTCAGCTATTTATCTGCTCACATGGACATAATTAATATCATTATTGTGATGTCAACAGGAGGAAAACGGTACGAGCACGTCGAGCGTGTGTTACACGAGTTGTATATATGCAGACTAGACAGGCTACCGCGCGGGATATGCTAAATACGATCAAACAACGTTGTTTTATGCTAAGTGACCTCTGTCACGTCGAGAAAGACAATGCCGCTTGTCTGTTCTCCGCGAAATGCATCAGGATGTTTGCTCCAACAGGCAGAAGAAATCCCTTTACTCGAATCGCGGCCTTTCTATTTCCTTTCTTCCCTTGCAACCGTACAACTTTGTACGCTTCGTCGAAACGCGTTTCGCCAGCGATTATAAAAGTGACGTCTTTTATAGTCGCCGTAAAAAAAAATTAATTACAAATAGCAAACTTCTTTTCTACTTTTGTTTGAAGAGTGGGTAAAGACTGATCACAATAAAACATCTTGTTTCCTGTAAAGAAAAAGTTGGGATATTAAGAAGTTGTCCTAAGATTACATAATAAGAATCTGATATTAATGTAAGAACACATCCCGTATTAATGTCTATATTACTGTCTCTCAATCGAATAACTATTGTCATTTACTTTTTGCTGAAAAAAACCTTGACATTTCGTGAACAAAACATTTGTTGCACGTATTGAGGCAGATTTCTCAAGACAGATGACCAAAATTATGGCAAGAGGATTGATTGTTCTGCTTACTTCGTGAAAAGGAAGTGCGCCGTTGGAAAGTTTGTGTCTGCATCGAATCGTGACAAAACAATAGACTGACATTTCTTTCCAAGCTTCAACAGGCATTGTCAGAAAAGTGTCTGACAGCTCCGGAGTGTATTGATACGAAGATCCTTGTCGCGTGATAATATATCGATAGGTGTTTGTGGCTAACGAGGCACCTGAATCATGGGTCGAGCGTGGCAATCGATTGGACACGCACTTGGGGCACCGAATAATCGCCTCTCATCTTCACCGACGATGCCTTAACGAGATCACAAAAAGAATCATGTGATCATAGAAATGTTTGGAAATTGTAATCGATTTTCCTATGTCTCGTATTTGTCATATATACATGCGATATGTACTTCTGGACCCGTCTCTTGACGTTTCATGCTCCATAATATCAGTACATATCGTTCTATCTATTGTAATTGATCGTAAAATATCATTCTCCTTTCATTTCTATGAAAAATTTTATTATCTAGGACGTGGAAATTTTTATCAACGAATTCTAATCGATTTTTAAATTACAGAAATTTTAAAAATTAGGATTAAGGTAATCAATTTCTATACACGAAGGGATGATAGAAAATAAGAAAGAATTCCATATTGATGTTCTGAAAAACAAAATGACAAAACTTATGAAAAAATGTTATTGTTATGATAAAATAAAATGATAAAAATAATCTAATATATCCTTCTCTGTCAGAAATAGAGTGAGATACAAGATCCTTGAGATTCCAGGTTACCGTAACTCAGTGTGAAACGTGATTTGCACGGCGTATGAAACATACTGCGCAAACCGCAGTTTCCTGCGTAACCTCACAAGGAAAGAGCCTCGCGACGAGCCGGATAGCTCGTTTTCTATTAGCGTTGTTCCACGATGGAGTTTCTAATCTCCGTAAATTGAACTTAGTAACGTTGTGGAAAACTCTCATGGAGAAAACACTGTGTGTTTCCTACTTTGGTTGGAGAGATCACATCGAATACCATTAGGGTTCGTAATAAAATTCGCACCGGTGAAATTCGTGATCAGATTTAATCGAAAGGGAAAAAGGGAATCAACCGGGCGAAAGAGGAGGCAAGAACAAAAGGATGGCATTAATTGTACCCGAGAATTTGTTGCATCGTTAAAGTATCCACTATTGTCACGAACCAACAATGAATCACATGCTGGCCGTAGCATTGTCAAGTGCAGCTATAGTAATTTATCGCGTTGCTGTTAATCCTGTCCGCGGTGTCTCTTAATGTCTTCGATTTAAAGTACGCGCAAATAAATTGTATAAGAACGTTAATCGCGAAATAGATGAAGGTTTGTAAATGCTTCATCTTAACGTTTCGATTATTAATTTGCAGACAAACTGTAACTTGGCTTTGCCATGGAACACTCGAACTTCATCAAATATAAGAAATTGCAAATTTTAAATTTCAAATTATTTGGGACTGCACTTTAACTTCTCAATCTATCTCATTCCTCATTGATTCGTTATTGCAACACGTATTAGCTACAGCTATGCCTCGACCGTTTTCTCCAGCTCCACATATTCACGATTCGTCTTTGATTTTTCTTCTTTATTATCACCTTTCCTCCGCCCAATGTCGTTCGATACTGATTTAAAGAACCGTGGCACGTCGGACTCCTTGTATTTTTAAGCGGGGCCCGTCTGAATTTCTGACTCGTTCGAACATAAATTCTCGACTGGCAACAGGCGCAAGTTTCTTCGCAGGGTGAATTATGAATTCCACTCTGCTGCAGGACCCCTTTATTCTTCGATCTCCTTTGAAGAATCGTTGAAACTCCATTCGTTCGTATTGCCGCCACGCCTGACCAAAGAAGGTTGTTATACGCATTTTTTTCCTTTTTAATCTTCGTGACCTTGTGCCTGGCACATTCCATTTAGATTCGGAGATCCTCTAAGAGTCAGGTTCGCAAAAACATCAATTTCAAGGAACAGGTGTGCAAAAAACTAACTAGTTTTGTTTCGTTTTAGGAATTCAATCAATTTTATGCCTCTCCTTTAACATTTTTTTATTTACATATAAAATTTATTAAATTTCAGAACTTTATATCTATTAACTGTATACTTTTTTATTCCAAAATTTAATATCTACATACGAGATTTCTTGAATTCTAAAACCTCCTCTAGAAAAAGACTAATACGCAAATAATAAGTTTTATTCCTTATTATCTTACTACAAGAAAATTACTTACTAGAAAATGTCTGCGATGTATCATTGACATTTCCAATCTTCACGTAGAATTATTAAAAATGTAAGAACATATAATTTTCTAAGTACTCGACCAAAATATTTAAGACATGTTTTTTGTTTGTATTTCTAAATTTTTAATTTTATGTATTTATATTTTAAATTTCAGTGGTTTTGTATGCAAGTATCGTATTACATAAACAATTGTAAAATGGACAAATCGGCGTTTGGAAGTAAATAATTGTTAAAAATACAAACAAATTGAATTCTTTAAGCTTTTTGTGTTTAAGGAATTTAAATGATAAGCACAAGATCCGGTTTTAAAGTTACGAATATGTATGTTGCTCTTATCTCGAGCACATAACAGTATCTCTTACATCAGAGATAAAAGGCATCACAATCGAATTTCTTGTGCAACACACGTTCTTCCTTAGTAACACTGTAGTCACGTTTCAACAGTCGGAAGCGCCGATGATTTACACTTAACGTAACTGATGGTTTGTAAGCGGAACATCGGTAAACGAAGGAAATGGAAGGAACAGCCAGATCTACATCCAGATTTATCTGGATTATTATTAGACTAATGTTTATCGCGCTCAGGTTCTCCATTTAGATCCCCTATAAAACGCATCTGTTGCATATTGACGAAATATTGGTCACTTCCTTGTTGCTTCACACAAAGTGTTGTTTTAAGAATTTGAACAGTTTTTTATACAAAACTATGTATCACATGAACTAAATATAGATAAACGTTCGAATATGTAAGATATCTTTACTATCCTTTTTTTTCTATTAAAAAAACTTTTAATATTGAAGACTTTTTTCAATAAAAGATGATTTAATCTGATAGAAAATATTAGTGATCTGTAATTCCGTTAATCGGAAATGTATCATCGTGCGATACTTCACGTATTCCAAATCACGAGGGTTTATTTTCTTTTATTTGGATATCCAGTGTCTACTTAGAGAGGTTCCCACTAGAACTAAATATTTGAAGAGGCACGTTCCAAGGGTGAGGCGTCTATTTCTACGCGTATAATCCAAGAAACCATACATTGGTTCCTCCTTAATAGACGTGTGAAGATTCCTTTCGATTTTAAAACTGCTACACCTACAGCTTACTATTTTGAGAGTCATTATCAAGAATAAAGCTAAAACTCCGGAAATGCAGATCACGAGTCTCGATCCCGGTATTAAAATCTTGAAAGTTCTTTTATTAATGATAATTAATAACGACTCTAAAAACTACAAAATTAAGAGAAATGCTTAATCAACATCGTAAATCAACTCAGGAATGTATGTGATGAATGTACTATGAACTATCTATTTTAAATTTCACATTAATTAAACGTATTTTTGTAAATAGTAAATAGAATAGAACATAATAGATTAGAGAATGAAAATCGAAGTACAGCGGTTAGCGATGTCTTAATATAATAATATAATAATAAGTCATTGTTAAAAACACTAAAAAATCTTTATTCGAAGATATGAAAAGAGAAGTAAAATTATAATTATAATTATTATTGTTGTTCTTATTATTAATTAAACATATTTTATCTCTCCTGATTAATATCTAATATAAACCCATAAGCTCCTAGATCTTCCCTAACATCATATACATATATATATTCAATATATATAGACAAACTAATCTACAAATATATAAGTAGTAAGTTATACTTGTAGAACGAAGGAAACTCGATATCTGTTCTCCAAGTAGAGGCAAAATTTCTTTACGATAACCAACGGTATCATATCCGAGACAAATACTGTTTTGTACACTGAGCGGCATACGTATAATGTAAGAAACAAGGCTGGAGTTCTTCGCGCCAAGGAAAGGACCCTATATATTTAGTGCATTGGACGTTTTACAGCTTCGCGGTACTATGTTTACGAGCGAGTAATACCTTAGCCATTCGTTTTATCATATTATAATGATCCCTTTGCCGTGGAGGGATCCGCTTACCAGCCAACCCTCTCTCGACCTCGAGGACCAACCCTTGAAAACTGACCTTCCTGGCCAACCCCACGTGCGCACCACACAATGGCCTCTTTATTAGAACTCACATACACGTCGATTTTCTGACCAGAGGACCATGCCCCTTTTAGTTTTTCGAATCAATCGTACATGGTATTTGAAAACCATGATTTATTCATTACACAAATTCCATTAAGCAAATCAGCTCGTTAAAGCCGTTTGTGGTAAGTGTTGAAACATTAATCACATTATTATTCCAATAAAGGAAACAGGCTGGTTTTATTGAGCTGTATAGTGCAGATGGAGTATGATGGTCGCTTTCAATAATTCACGTTTGCTGCTAATAAAACTTTCTGAACAGCTTTTATTAGTTTCCTTTTCTGAAGGTAGCCAATATTTTTAAATTTTATGTAATAGCAAAATAATGATAAAATTAAAACTGAAAATTGAAACTGAAATTTGATAGATCTTCTAGTAGGGAAATTTGTAAAGAAAGAAGTGCCAGAAAAGTTATATCGGTAATTTCTTTAAAAAATGGTGTAGATAACTATTGCAAGTATACTTTTTCCAATCAGATGTAACGATATATTCTTGAAATGTGATCTCTCCCTTTTATTTTACTCTACGTTTTTTGGAGTAGGTTTCCTTAAATATTATACCAGCTGTTGGACAGGACACAGAGATAGGTACAGGGATAGATATCGAAGAAAGACTAACCGAAATAGAGATCGTTAATGGAAAAGTTATCAACAAGCGGATTTTTGACGCCGGCTTTTAGCTGAAACCAAACAGCTTAAATCAATAATCCCTTTATCAATAATACTAAAATAGATAGAACACCTTAGAAACAATTGTATTAGTACGATCATACAAACCAATATCCGTAACAAATGCAATTAAAATTAATCATTTATATATATCTAAATCAAATCCGTGTTTACATGAAATCCTTTATACCCACAACAAACATCAAACTGGAAGAAATGAATCAAAAACTTTTTAACAACTTAACCCATCATAAAATCACAGTCCATAAATCTGTCATTCTCACCCTCGAATTTCATAACCATTATAAAAGCACAACAATATCACGAAATGAGAAACACGTTTTCCAAGTAAATCTTAAATCACGTGAGTAGCCCACAATTCTCTGGTGAGTAGCCGCGAGAACAGCTCGACGGTTGGAAGCAACTGTTCGTTGAATGGAAAACCCGCGCGTTCTACGCTAACCGCTTGGCGATTTATCGCGATCGCCAGTCTGTTTTTCAGTCAGCTTTATTAATTCCAGACCGCGAGACAATAGAACGAAATCTCGTCGACAGGCTGACGGCTCGCGGTCCACGAACAATGCTAGGATCGGCGACGTGCGGTGAATGTGGCAGCCACGACACTTTGTCACGCAGAAATTGTCCACGCCGCGGTACACGATGGCGCCGTACAGAAAGAGGGATGCCCCGCCGCCTGTTTCTCGATGCGCGTCGTGCCGGAAATAATTTATCGGCCGTCGCGTCAATAAATAATTCGTACGCGCCGAGATGGTCGCGCGCTTCTTTAAGAAGCTGTAGACCGAACGTTAGGGTGTGACTCGGTGTGACGCACCGTGCCACGGACACCCGACAACAAAACGGTATTAAAATGCACGACGATGCACCGTCCCGACCCAAGGACGTGCCCTTTCGAGCTCCGTGTTTTTCCCTCCTTTTACGTCCCTGGGAAAGGTTCGATGAAGAAGGCGGATAAGAGAGTAAAGGGACTGCATTGTTAGAAAATAGTGTGTCTGCATTATTTTTCGGCTTACTATTACTAAGGGTTGCTTTGTTACAAAATACTCTAAGTGTGAATTATTTTTTGGGATACTATTATTAAGAGTTGCTTTGTTACAAAATATGATAAGACTGAATTATTTTTTGAAGTATTGCTATTGTTATTCACGAGTTACGTAGAAATTGAGTTCTGTTTATTTATTTCGTCGAAAACTTATTACGAAATAAAATTTTGTATGAATAATATTTTTACTTTTTTCTCAAATCTTCATAAGTAAGCCATTAATACGGAGTGTATCAAATCTTTTTCTGGAGGGGGGGGGGGGGGGTAAATGTTGGCGCAGGTAAATGTTGAAAAGGTTGTTTCATCGGCCGAGAAATTTCTTTGTGAGAATGGAAGACGGCCGTTGCTAAATAATCGTCGAGGAGCAAAGATCAAAGAAGGCTTTGGTTGATAATTCGTCTGTTATCCTAGGTTCGATTTTTAGTTGGTTGAATAGGGATAAGAATTGCCTGTTTGGACCATCCTCCTTTGTACGTTTTGGTTCCTAGAAATGCTACGGCGACGTTTGTTACTGTTGGAGAAAGTGGATTTTCTTGTGCTGTGATAATTTTAGATGGGTAATTTTGGATGTTGAAGGAGGTTTAAAAAGGGCAAGTACATTATGTGTAGCATGTTCGAAACCTCTGTATAAAGGAACATAACACTGTGTTGCTACAAGCAAATAATAATTATAGTACCATCTATGTAATTAAATTCACTATATCTACACCATTTAAAATTTTCGATCGATATGTTCTCTTTTTACAAACAATAAAAATTTGCATTTTTTTAAAGTAATTAAATATACGTCGTTATTACTGTGCTATTTAAAAAATGTGGATTTATAACCTAACACAATTTCTACTTCTCATTTGAAGTAAGATTACGACTTGTATACCATTTTCGTTTTAGTTGTTCAACACCCAATATTTCCTTGCGTACTTCACGCTATCTGAACTTGGGATTCCTAACGACGGATTCCTGACGAAGTTAGGCCACTCGTCGGCGATCGCTATCTTCTCAGACTCGGTGAAGACAGTCCTGGCGGCTGGCGGCGCACGAAGACGCTCGCATGAAAAACTGTGACATGCACCGACCAGACAACGGCGCACCTCTAAACACAGGCCAAAAGATAAAGAAAGGCTAAAGAACATAAAGGTGAGTATTCGTTGTCCTGTGGAGATAGAATGAAATGGGCGTCTACTACGCGTCCTCACAACTAGACTCGCATGTGGGTGGCAGACGAGCGACTTATATTATACAATACCTTTGTATCCATTGCTGAAAACTTTCTGCGTCTGCGTTATAATCCACATAAATCTTGAGATTCTTCTCCTTTTTGTTACTTATGCTCTTTGTTCAATCGATCGTACAAATTGTATTTTTATTCTTTTATGAGATCAATCCTTTTAAAGTTTAAAGTATGTACAATATACACAGGAAATGTATAAACTGACACGCGTTATTATGTGAAAAACAATCTCATTATTTTGTTGCCTAATCAACATACTATAACACAATATTTTTACATGTATGTTACACTGGTACTGTTTCTCGAGCGTAAATTATTTATAATCAACCGCATAACTTCCAAAGAGAATTACACACTAAAATTTTATACTCCATGACACACAAATACCTCTGGTGTAATCTTGGTTTTTACCACCGAGTAAATTTCGGTCCTGTCAACGAACAGTTCGAGAATCCCCCGAAAACTAATCATACGGATTAAATACGTCGTATTTCATTCTCGATTCACCGGACGCGTCTCTTTAATGAAGAAAAAGAGCCAGTCGGAACTTTATTCCCCTTTTATTTTTCGGCTGATGCTCGAGAAGTGTCGCCGCCGTTCAAGCAAGAAAAGAGGGATGAAGATGCATCGTAAACGGAATTCTGTCCAGAAGGAGAAGCAGAAGGAGAAGATGAGAGGGAGGAAAAACATGCGATTTTGTCGTTTGCGGTTTTATCGTGTCGAGCGTGCCATTGCCGAAATATTTTCAGTCCGTGCATAAAAGGGAGTCTTTACGGGCTACGTATACAGGCGAAGGTAGCCGAGGCAACTCGTTAACCCATTTCGAAGTGGGTGGAGGATAGGCTGGTCGACGATCGTGGAAGAGACGTAAATGCTTTATCGCTCCGTTTCGTGGAACTCCTTACTCAGTCTCGACAGCTTGACGAGGGAAAATGTACTTTAGCTTTCCTGCATCCCTTTTCCCGTTGGCTATCGTGCCACTTCTATTTCTGGAAGTTCTGTAAACCTCTCCTTTTGGTTTCCTTGGAAATTTCTGTACGATTTCAGCACGATTGCACGGCTACACACGTTTCGACGATTCTTTCGGAAGAGAACCCAGTCCGCGGCCATTCTATTTATGTCCATCTATCATAAAAGTTATACGCGGAATAACGCATTCCAAAGTGATTTATGTCGATATTATATGTAGTAAATGGACCAAGCATAAGTTGTACGATTTCATGACGGTTGTAACATGGATCAAACGAATTCTTTCTAGGTGATATCGTTTCAAATATTTAAACACGGTGTTCAATTTTTTTATGTAAATCTGACGTATATTGTTTTCGGACAGGATTATAGCAGGTACTATTTTGGATATAAATATATCATTTGAATTTCATGAGGGTTAACTTCCAATTTCATTTTTGTATGGAATCCATTAGCTATTTTGCTATCAGTTTTCGTTGTATTCCATATACATGCATATTTCCTCATCAAAATAGTACATCTTTGATAGTCATCTAATAACCCAGGATAAAATTCATCATTTACCATTGAAAAACTCTGTCTTACTTCAATTTTCCGTCTCATCGCGTTTCTCTTACTTTATTTTTTTTTTTTATTATTTTGGTTTTTTACAATTTGTCCTTATGGACATTTGGTAAAGTGTTATATCTTATTGGTGAAAAAAAAAAAAAAATAAAATAAAAATAAATATAGCATGTGTGTGGCTACACCCCCGCGGGGTGCCAGCTTCGTTTTTTCTAAGTTATATCTTTTATGTCTCTTACTTTATTGAAGTAAATATAAATTAAATTAAAAATTAAAAATTAAAAATAAATTTAAAGTTTAATTTAAATTAAAGTAAATGCTGTTAGTAAAATTTTATAAGTGATAAAACATTTTATCCGATATAAAACTGTACAATTTCGAAAGAGAGATTTATAACCTATAACTTGAAGCTTCTCAATTCGCTAATATCACTAGTCGATAAATTATATTCTACAGGCACCTTCAACTACTATTTAAAAGTCTATATTCACCGATAAGCATAATTATTTATTAATGATAAATCAATAACCCGCGACTTGTGACATGTCAATTCACTAATATTATTTGTTAGTAAATTATTGCGCAGAAGTAAGCAGGTATTTCAAGCTATTATTTACACGTCTCTAGTCACCAACGAACCACCAATTCCGTGAAACTTCTCTCATCACTAGAGCCTCTTCTATGTCTCTTGGTTACCTGTGTATCTCAGTTACACCGTGGTACCAGCTGTTTGCGTTAGTTCGCGGTTCTTTCGCGCCATCGCCGTTTTCCTCATAACGCGCGCCGGCGGCGGAACGAACGGTGATTTCCATTCGAGAAAATGTTCTCCTCGATGGCATCGAACCGGTTTAACGATGTTTTCCGTGCGGTAGTTAACGTCTCCCCTTCATAGATAGGCTCCTTTGCTTATGCACACGTCCGCATACCTGCGCAACGTTTATGCACGTTCTTATTGCGGCGTGGTGAACGCCGCCACGTCCCCCTGTGTCGCGTGCACACGCAAGCGCTGATAGAAGCGCAGCTGGCAAAACTAGGTAGCCTTGAGGGTCTCCGTTTTCTACCAGCGAATTCTACCCAGGCATCTGCATGCCAGCTACGTTCACCACGCCTCGTCCCGCGCCGTTTTTATTTAACAGAGAACTACTGACGTGTGTCATCGATTTGCATAGTCACTGTCGTGATACACACACCCGGTTTCCGTTCGCGTAATCTTGTTTCCAGTCCCGTGGTAGGCCTCTTAGCTTGCGCTTCGACGCGCCAGCTCCAACGCGATCAGGTACATCGTAGCCTCCTTAGTGATTTTTGAGAATATTTTATTCTATTCAATTTTGGAAATTATTTTTCTAGGTAATGATTCGAAAACTAGACTAAAACTTTCGCGAGTTATTGCGGAAACAGCGACTTTTTAATATGTCAAGGGAATATGGAACTTCTATCTTTTAATATAAGAAGATGACTGATTACGTGAATATTGAAAGTGATGACGTATTTTATGATATAGATGATTTGTTAAACAAGTGATAGTAAAGAAAAGCGAGCTTTCCAAGAAGTCGGTTTGAAATAGAAAGTTTGAAGCAACGAATTATTAATTATTCAACTATTTAGAAAAGAAAGTATTGTAGATAGAAAAGAATTTGCACTTTGAGGGTCACAAATAGAGAGGAATAAAACAAAAGCGATTAACTTACATATGTAATGATTATTTAGAAGTTCACATACCACTACCGAAGAGTAACGAATAGTTTTAGTAAATTATAAAACAGTGTACTGTAAGATGAGTCAAGTTTGTGCAATCTATGTATATTTTATTATATCAAAAATGTTAGAACGTTCTAAACCAAACGTAATTGACTGAGATATCCACTTTTCACACAATCCACGGATTTTAATTAACATATCTATAAAATGTGTTTCTAAAGTAACATATATATTTACTGTCGATATTTTACGACCAAATAAATCTAGAACCTATGCTGTCCACGTTTTATTGGGTTGGTGTCTTTCGAAGAGAACTAACGAAGTTCGTAATTGTACAGTTATACGAGTTAGTTGTTCCTGATCCTCAATTACGACAAAGTAAATAATCCGAAGAAAACAAATATTTTTCGCGAATTACATTATTACATCAACTTTCATTCCAAGGCTTAACGGGTCGTCGACTGTTCCTCTGCCGACGTCAGCCTACGTTATTATCAATTATCGTCTGAAAATAAGCTGAACCGCCGTACGCTGGATTGTAACACATACAGGTTTTGTTTATGCTGATAAAATACCAGTGATAACCGTAATGTGTTGCGACGTTCGCAGTCTGCATAATACTCTGTAATATTCAACATACAGCTGAGCAATTACAAAACTATTATATTTAGAATTTACTTCCAATAAATTCTCATTCGTTTCCCAAAAATATCACAATAGTTTTCGAAATTGAATTTTAGATTAATCTACGATTATACTGAATTGAACTTATTGATTGTAACTGTAAGTCAAAATAGAATGTTGCTATCTCTTTTCTTTGCATTTTTTCATGTTTCTTCGTAGCCTATATCGATTATTAATATTTTATACAGTTCCTATGTTTGTTAAGTACATACTGTGTAATTAAATATTCTATCATTACGATTATGTAACAGTTATCTAAACGAATGCTTCCCTCTGTCACTCCGGCAACTATTTCTACTTCCTAATCATTTACAATATCTATTAACTCATTAATTTATTGTAATAAATTCGACTATGCTCTGATATGGATCGATATAATACAGCGGTGGTTGGTAAAAAATATGATGTAAAAGGAATCGTTTTACAAATGAACCGATTGAACACTGGATCCTCCGGTTTAAAGTAAAGGGCGAAACGGGAGCATCGATCATACGTATTATATCAACAATGAAGAACTTTTTATAGAAAACCAATTCCTACGGAACATCTGCCATATCACAATTTACTCGCATCGTAGAAATTCGATGCCACATCCTAAAGGGGTGAAAGTACTCCAAGAAGGGAAAAATATTTCTATTGAATAAAATCGAAGGTTTCTGGTTTCGATACAATTGTAATTTGAACCCTGAAGCATGCTTCCCCCAGAATGGAACTTTTGTTAATTTATAATTTGTTTAAAGAATAACCCATCACTTCGTACAGGACAGTGGAAAAATTGTCGGTTGAAGAACTCATGTGTAAAAGACACAAGGAAACATTGAAATCATCATGATAAACCGTATGAAAATCATTAGAAAAGGGTATCAGACGACACCGAGCTTAGGCTGGTTGATTCCTTGTGAATAACAATTCGATCTTTATCGGGGCACGTAGTACGCGGGAGCTTACGAGGTCGCCAGTAATCGAAAAAGCAGCGATTTGTAGCATTATGCAAATGATGAATTTCTCTGGGTTCCCTTTGAATAATTTCGTTTACTTGAATCTGATTTACGTTATTAGACTTATGCACGGTAACGAGCAGCCTATTAAATGTTCCTTATATGTATATTTATAATGTAATATATCGATTATAACAGCGAGAGAAATATTCGAATAAATGTAAATATTTAACAATGAAACCGTTGTTAGATACAAGTGTAAAACAATCGAATAAACTGCAGATGTGCCGTAGTTATCGGAAGCTTTTCTACAGAAATCACGTATATATAATTGGCTTATCAAGACTATTCGATAACTAGACGTGAGGAAATATGTCATAAACAAAGAACTACACTTTGTACTTTTCACACTGACTTCCTATTGTAGACAAAGACTCCACTCGTCATTAGGAAGAAAACATTCTCGTAACTCTGACTTCTCACCACAAATTTCTCACTGCGATGATAATTAATTTAGTCATTAACAAACAACTAAGGTTTATTTCAAAACCCATCAATCAATTTCTCTCATATGAGGAATATCACAAAAACTAAATTGATCAACTTCACCGAGCTTTCTGAACAAGTCAGAATTGAACCAGTCTTCGTCATTCGAAGATTAAGAGAGCTCTTTTTCTTTTTATCCCTATTTTACCGTATCTTCGTTTAACTTTCATTCTTTTTACTTCAACTTTGGACAAGCGTTCTTCAAGAAACCAAAACTGGTCCTTTTAAATAAGGACATCAAAACGAAACGAAGATATCTGCACGAAACGCAAAGAAACTGAATGTAGAAGTGCCCATAGAAAATGAGCACTTTCAGCTGTCAAGGGATTCGATAGTAGTAGCAAGAGGCGTCCTTATATTCCACAGAACTGTTTATCGAGGACCCTGCGAAATGAAAAATTTAATGGCCACCGACTCACAAAAGCGAGGCTACATGTCAGTTTGTAAGGTCACGTTCGGCAAAGATTCGTTTTCGTGGTTGTGGTGATGGTGCAAACCAGATAGTAGGTAGAAGCAGGCACGAAGATACAATCTTCCGGTAAAAGGAGAAAGAACCCCCTGGAGTGACTTTGAATCTATGGACCCTTTTAAGGTGTCCCTTCGCCGAGGCTCGTTCAGTTTGGCTTAACGTCGGAAACGCAGCAAACGTTCTTCCTCTCCTTCTGCCCTATTAGAATCCACTCGTAGCGCGATATCAGTCTAGATGAATCGATAAGTAAATTCACTGCTACTTTTCTATTTAATTCACAGCCAGTTCGTGATAATTTGTGAGCTTCCGTGATAGTTCAGAAACTATTTAAAATACCATTGCAACGCTTTTTTACGTCTCTTCTATTTTGGGAAACCATCAAGATTATTTAATCGTGGTCTATGTTTAGGTATAACGCAACGATAAGCGATAATTAATTGCAACTATTCAGGGAGGATCGGTATTAAAACTTTCCGGTCACCTCGAACAATCGGCACATAGAACTTCGTTCCCCGTCGCATTATCTTCACACTTGGCTCCTCCGGATGCTGGTTTCCATTGTTTGCTGAATCTCAAGTCCGTGGAAAGAATGTCAGAGAGATAGGGAGCGACGAGTTAAGTTTGTGTCAGTCCCTGATTTAACGCCCGCATTTTCATCCGACACTTTCCACAATCGCGAAACGAGCAATGCTTCTCCCCCGTTGCTCGTGATATTTGTCATTAATATTGGCTTTTTTGTGATATTCGACAATTCGATTATTTATAGTTCTATAAAAGAGTCGAAGTGTTGAACTGGAGAGTCCATTGCGTAAAAAAATCATAAAGTCGGAAGGACTTTGAACAATTAAAGGAACGTACTATTGTATCTCTTGCTATAGCAGTGATTTTCTTCAATCAAATGCTCTTATTCATAATCTTTGTTCCTTACTGGTTTGATATTAACCTTTCACAGGCAGATAATGATTGATTGAATTCTTTTTAAAGCAGTTTATTTAGTTATTTCAAATAATTAACTATTTCAAACAATTTACTTAACTTAACGAGTAATCGTATAATACGTAATATATATGTAATAACGGAGACGTAATATAATTCATAAGTATTTCAAGATCTTTTTAGATCTTTCAAGAATAGAATTCAGTGAGCTAAGTAAAATTTACCTATAAGGGTTAGATACAATAAATTAAGTAAAAAATTACGTTTAGAAATTACGTCATTACGTAATATAATTTGAATAAAAAAAAAGTTTCAAGTTTAATAAGTACTAATCACTAATTTCTTACGTTTCTTCAATATATGCAAAAAAGGATTTCAAAGTGGAAATTCGAAATTCGCTTCCCACGACCTACAACAGTCAGCATGAACGTTAAGCAAGCGGCGTGGTACACAGCAATAAAATAGTTAATACTCAATAAATCGTGTCAGTGACTTGCCTAGCAGTGTGTCATCAATCGGTCGGGTTCGAAGAGAATAAAAGGAGGCGAAGGGACCGGTTGCAGAAGGTGGGCACACACAATCACCGGTTCACGACCCCACTTTCGTTAACTGCTTTTAATTGCCCCGTAATTGAGATTAATGGAAAGGCATGCGGGCGTTCATGATATCACCCCTCAGCGAATTAAAATTAAACCATACGACTCCGGGCTGCAAAAGAAACCGCCGCGCTCGTTTGCTTTGAGTTCGTCACGCGATCCTCCGCGGTTCATGCAGACCAAAGAAATCGTTATAAAACATCACGCTATAAAGCTTCATCGTTTTGTCGTTCGTTTCGCAATTTCATGGCGTACAGTGCATGTAGCTGAAAAGATTCACGTGCTGGGAAGATGGTCACTCGATATCCTCGTGCGATCCTTTTTTGCTGAAGTCTCATTCGGTATTGTGCAACGCGACGGTCTCTTCGTTGCATGTCGTGCGAATTGCCCCTGTTATTACTTCATCTAGTTCAGAATGGTGACAGCCAACTGCTTTTCGCGAGACGCAACTGCGTAATAAATTTTATTACGTATTACACGTTATACGCGAAAGTTATATGTCTGCTGGTTTTAATTTAGCCTATATTGAAGCTTTAATATCTTTTGGATAATAAATAATTTTTAGATAATTTAACTAGATTCTATTGATTCGAATATTATGTAGAATATTGATATGTCAGACTGTAGAGCAATGAGATTAAATTATTATGTATATGCTTAGCGCGAGTAAAATTTCTTTAGCGACTTTTTTTTTATTAAGGGAAGTTCCAAAAATTTTATGTAACGAAGAATTGTATAACTTAATAAAACAAATGATCAGTACCCCAGAATCTCTTGCTCTATAAATGTTGGAAATATTATAACCAGCGATTTACATTGTAACATGAAATACATACGATGTACTACAAATTACAGTCAACGTTGAAATACACATTCAACACGTTGAATAACATACAAAAATTTAGCGGAAAGAGTAAAAACGCGAATTGTTCATGCGAGAAACGTTTTAGACCAGGTCTTACATAAAGCAAAACGAAATTCCACGAAGAAATTCACGTCGTCGGAATCGTCTCGCGAATATTACACATCTCAACTTTCCCATGAATACTACAAACGCTATCTTTTTATTATATCCATATCTGTCTACTAACACGTACGTTGCGTGGGTGTGCCCATTATTCCTTTGACTCGGACAAACCATACCGTCGCGTTGCTTCGTATAGTTCGTAGAGTTCGGGTGTCGCTTATTCCCTCTTTCTTCGTGTTCTTCTTAACGCGCCGACTGCCTTGAGGGTCCTTGAAATGGACCAAAATCTCCATGGTTTTCATGACCATCAAGTGGCGCTAGGACCACCCGCAAATAACGCGTGCTATTAATTTCTAAAAATGAAACTCTATGATGCTGATTACTTCTGCTAATCTCATCCTTGATGGAAATTCCGTGAAATATTTCAAACATCTCAAAGGATAGTCATATAACGTATCTATACTAATTTTAATATAATTGGAAACAAAAAGAAAACATGAATAAATTAAAGAATTCGTATATTGTTTCACGAAAGTATTCGACAATAAATCTGAAAATACATATGTATATTTAGAAATTACGAGATATAGATTGGTTTTCAATTTTATTAATATCATCATATCGTGTCTCATTATAGTGCTAGCGAAATTTCAAAATGGTTTATATAACACACAGAATACAAACATAAAAGTTTCCTATGATAAGCATTCGAATGCTTTTCACGAGCCAGGGTGTACATGTAAATTGTTGAACAGAAATTGAATATTGCTCCATTCTACCTACAACCGACACTTCGTTAAAGTGAATGAGCAATAGTTCCCGATCCATTCCCGATTGTATTTTTAAACTTTCTCCGATAATCGAGAAAAAGAATAACCCTTTCAAACAAGTAACAATCATGTTTTGCACACAAAGATCGACCAACGCGTCAAATAGTACCAGACAAAGCTCAATCAACGCCCATAGACAATAACGCACACTAATTTAGAAAATGTATTCTAACATCGGTTCATTGGCCTGTTAAGTCGAAATCGCTCGAGTTAACGTGAATACAGGCTATTAGCACCAACACAGGTTTAAAGCGAAGTTACTCGAGTCCCGTGACCCCATGTTTCGCCTACGAAACATTGTGGAGTGCAAGGCGGGAACCCGTTCGAGTGGTAGACCGTGAGGCGACACATCGTGCCGTAGTCTATTCACTCGAGATAGGGAAACGACATTGCATACGTGTATACAGAGACGGTATACGGAGAACGTAGGAAACAGCTGAGAGCAGAGAGAAGACGAGTGTTCCCCGGTATGATACATCCACGACGAAATTAATGTCCCAGGATTCTCGGTTCCAAGGACAGGGGCTTGTACGTTTCGAGGACGAAACATTCTATCGCAACAGTGCCACCAACATCCTTGCATTCCGCCGATCGACCGCGATACGATAAATTTTCCGCGGCTGTGCGATGTGCGGTGTCGGGAAGTACTGGTCGCGTTTAAGGTATTTCAACCTATCATGGAAATACGAGAGGGGCCACTTTAATCGCCGCTTAACTGTTTATTAAGCTACTACGTGATCTGAGCTTGGTTCATATACTTCAAAGTATAATACTCTAACGTTACTTTGAAGTTCGTAAGAAGTGCGGAACGCGAGTAAATTTCTGTGTAAATACAATAGAACTTGATTTATCTGAGTACATAGTACAATATATTAATAGTACAAATGCAGCATACAATATCTGAAGCACTTGTTTGAACAAGATTTTCATAGAATGGGCTTTTCTTGATTGTATCCACCTACATAAAAAATTCTTATTATTTGAATAAAAATTTATAGGTAGTACTGACTAATAATTGGCGAACACTAATTAACTGAACTTCTCTAGAATGTATTTATACTATAGTTTAAAGGTTTTAGGGGTGCTTTCAGAAAGCACTATTTAATCTATCTAGTAAATGTTGTCAAAATTAAATATAACAGTTTGGAAGTACATGACTCTTTATTGAACATCATATAATTAACATAACGAAATGTAAATTCGTCGAACGGGTGGCAACCGAATATTTTTCTTTAATATGTTCAATGAAATTTAGTCAAATTTTTAATCACTTACCGAATTCAGCATCTGTAAACTATTCTTACTTACCGTCGAACACATCTACACAGGTTAATATAACATGTCAATCTAATATATTTCAACAATTACGACATATTTCAACGAATAATTACTATATGGCGATTCAGAAGCTGTATAACTATATTATTCGGTGCATAACAAGATTTGAAGTAAATCGAGGGTTAAGACAAACTAAATTTGTTTTTTCGACGACTTAACATTCTAACCGAGGCGCATCATGTGCATTAATGTACAATATGTATACAGCATTTATCCTATACAGGTTCAGCCAAACAGAATTGCATTGTACAACTAACATGAACAAGCTTTTGAATCTACAATCTATATCATAAAATAAATTTTCTCATTTAAATTAATCAGCTTGCTTACTTCTAGATGCGACGAAAAAATTTCAACAGCAGCCGAATAGAACGCAATTGGAGGTTCGTCAACCTCGATGCATTCCAACGTTAGGACTCCAAATACTTGAGAGGTTAAGTATACACCCGATTCAAGTTAAAAGAACGAACTGCATACTTCGTCACCAGAGGAAACTCAGACATATAAAACATCATGGTACATGTCGAAAATCTGCGGAACTTCTTTCATCGATGAACACCCACGTCCGGGTGTAACGTGCACTAATACCTTGATAACGTACGCGTTCACGCATGTACTTATGCGTACACAGCAAAAGAACCGCGCGAGAGTTGCAGCAAGGGACGCATATACGTATCACATTGACGAGTTCCCGCCCGAGTCGGCGGTTGGTCGTTGCTTTGACAGCTCCTCGTCTCTTCCAGGTAGCGCGCGAGTGCAAGAAAGAGAGAGAGCGACGACAGAGAGGGGGTCGTGGTGAGCAGGACAGAACGGAACAAGAGACAAGCGGATAAGGACGGAGATAAGGGAGCGTGGGAGAGAGATAGGCAGTGTGAGCGAGCGAAAAAGTGCGAAGGGAAAAAACGAGGGAACGAGGGGAGAAGATTATACAGAGGCATAGAGAGCCAGAAGAAGACGCATAGAAAACACGAAGGTACGAGAAGAAGAAAAGTGGCGGAAGGAAACGAGCAAGAACCGTTGATACAAAGAGAGATTAGAGAAAGAAGAGAGGAAACGGTAAAAACGGTGGAAAGTAACAAATACCTAGATTGGAAAGGTGAGAGGGGGGACTAAGAAAAATACGGGAAAAAAGAGGAACGAGCGGAAAGAGTGGCGGTAGAAAAGAAGAGGAACGGTGGAAAAGGGACGGAGAAACCGCGTGTAAAAGAGGAACGCTGCAGGGGAGTGAAAGAGAGAGAAAGAAAGAGGGGTAGAGTGCTCGTATGGTCGGCTTACCGCCTGCCGCGTAGTAGTAGCGTGCCGAGCGAGCAGCAAGCAGTGCTGAACGTCGTCGTCGTTTCTCAGTGTCGCCGCGGCGGTCGTGCCAGACGGTTCTCTTGTAGTAGTTTTTCGTGAGCGCTCAACGTTCCGTTTCGTTTCGTTTTGTTCCGAGCGCGTCAATTTCGGTGCAACGTGCGACTTGTTTGGATTAAATTGGATTAACGTATACTCACACAAGGACATGTCTCCAAAGGATTATCGATTCGGTGGCAGTCTCGTATCGTTGTAAGGAATCATCTAGAAAATCTTATAGGGAGAATAGATTTTTGAGCAACTTGTCCAAGGATATCAATATTCAGTACTGTGTGACAGCAATTGCGACTTTATTGGCAGTCCTCATTCCTCGTTGCGGTGCACTTGTCGTAAAAAGGATCAAAGTTTGAAACATGCGTGAACGAGGATACACCGCACGAAACGAACGGCAGACGCGAGTTTGAAAAGTGTAACGACGCCAAACGCCACGTGCTACACAGGCGCCATCGCAGGCTGAATTTTGAATTTCGCGCGATACATACGGTGAAGTTTGGTTATCGTGGACGGTCCTAACGCGTTTTTCTCAGTGAAAAATCGTGGTTATTGGTGGTAATCTTTCTCGTGGCCGTGGAACACGGCGGGTGGTACATTGTAGCGTGTCTTGCGCCGCGTTTGTACAAGTGGATTTAACCTTGCGATCGAACACGTGGATGCACGCTGTCCTGTCGACGATGCCGTGATTCTGAGCGGCCAAGCTGTCTGCACGAAAATTCCAGGTTAAAAACATGTTTCGTCATTTTGACTTTCATCGCTTTGACTGATGTGTTTGCCTAAGGGCTATATGATGTTATGTATAAGTAGTGCTTAATTATTTCTGATTATTCATTGCTGTTCATAATTATTCGAACATTTGTGATTCTAATATATGTACATATTTCTTTTCTTGTATGAATTAGTAACTGTAGTATATTTAACATATGCATCCTCTAGAAACGTATTACAAAAACTGAACTTTTTCAAAACAATACAAGAGATCATTTTCTTTTTCTCATATGTTTGACTAAAGTTAATATTATAGAATATGCTCGTACTCTAAGATTCGAATACTTACGAACAGTAGACAGATTTCGAAATGTAAGCAACAGTTGAGCGTCGTTTATTTTCATGTCAACTAGCAAAAATATAAACGGAAATGATATCTATTTATTATGGGATGATTTTATCAAATCATTCGACACTCACGTACGCTATATGCATCGAGCTGTCAAACCTGGTTCTGTTGAGTGTCGAAAGTGAGGTGATAATCGTATTGACTTATCCCAGACCTAACCTAGATTGTGAAACCATTTGTTTTAGAATATTTCCCACAAATCCATCGTGGATGCTAGTACTGCAATTTCAGCGTTATTTACGTTTGACGTTAGATGCTATTTCAGATCGTTATCCTTGATAACCATCACTGTATTACTCTTATCGCTGACTCCGTTATCATCTGACATTGGCGTTACATGAATATTACTATAGCGATAAAATCGGTGTTCTAAATTCAAAGTGACATAACTTATTCATTAACCGGAACAAAGAACAGCTGTTAACACTATTCTTTCGAGATCTATCTGAAATTGACAATGAAAATCTTTACGAATCAGATATTTATGATTGTCGTTATAATGGTTACTTCACTTTCTTTATATGTAGATATCTAATAATCGGGGTTTACTTAAAAACACATTTATGAACCTTACTAAAGTAAACATTTAAGATTGTTTCCTTCTTTTTTATAAATATTTTTTGGGACCACTAATTATTAGAATTGTATCAACATTAGATTTGAATCTAATATAAATATAACATAATATTAAAACATAATATTTGAATATTATGTTTATATTCTACGGACTTTTAATGTTCCAAAATAATAATAATATTATAGGAGATAGTGTAATAGCAGTAAAGAAAATAATACTATTTTAAAATATTAGATTAAAATGATTAGAACTAGAAAATAATATCAGAATACTTTTATTTAAAACAGTTTATATTGTATTTTATATATATTAGATATTATAATTTTAAAGGAAGTCAGCAATGAGTAAGCAGTAAGTCATTAGATAAACACAATGCAAATGAACCTGCGGAATAATGTCGCTATTACTGTTAAGAAGAGTTCATTCGATTATCTAATACTGCTCATTATTGTTCGAACAATAGCTAATTTTAATTTTACTACAGTCGTATAATTATTCTTCATTGTCAAAACATGACTGTGTCGTTCGGTATCGTTATATTACGAAAATACGACGAAGTATATTCAGTTTATGCGAAGTTTCCTCATTAGTTAGGTAGTTCATGTATATTGGCTAGTATTATCATTGATTTTAAAACGAACTCAATTTGCGTTAAAAATTACTATCATCGTTTGCTTTATTGCCTTGAAGATATGTATTTGAAATATAGGTCACAGTATCACATATTCTCTTTGAAAATGACGAGCATTAAGTATTTTTACAATTCTTTATTATCAACATTCTCATGATAATACTCAAATTTATTCTTTGGAAATATTATTTGTTAATAGTTATCATCATTAATTGTTCGAATATTTTGCAAATATTTTGAACGAATATTTTACGTGCATTATATCGATTGCCATAATTCACCAAAGTTTATGCATACTACATTTTAACAATTTAACGTATTCTGCTTCGAGAAAAAACAATCGATACTTCGCTTGATTGGGTTAACCTGAAAAAGATTGGAAAATAACCGCTCGTATCGACGGAATAAAAAGGATCGTGTTGTTTGCGACGCAGTCATCCGCGTGTAGCTTTTAAACGAGTCGAAGAGAGTTGCTGGCTGGTCGCTGTGTAGTGCGCAGCAGCGACAAACGGTAGTAGTGGTTCGTAATCGGTCGATTTATCGAACTGCCGATCGGTATCTGCCGACGAGTCGTTCGGCGAGTATGCACGATTCTCGAAGGCGAAATCCTGATTACGATTCTGTTCAATGTCGCAATGACATCATCGAGGATCATCATCCTCTCGGAATTCCTTGCCGATTAAATCTGCACGCGTCAATTGTGACCCCTCGTGTTGCCCGTCTGTGATATGTACCCTTGGTTCCTACATTTTCCAACCACGAAAAATTTACTTGCATAAAGATGAATAATCATTTTATGATTTAGATCTAATTAACTATGTCATAAACGTAAAACGAATGTACATACTACGTTTAATATTAAATAAGACCTCGACATTTGTATTCAATAGTACTGTAAGATTAATTGATATTAATATCAATACCTGTTCTTTCATGTGAAACTAAGACAATTAGAAACGCTGAAATGATTTACCTATAAAATTTACTTCTACAATAAATATAAAATTAATTTCTATTATTTACACCATTATCAATGATAAGAATCGATACATGATGGAAACATTACCATTCGAAGTAAAATTCCTTCTACGTTGTCAAACGGAAGCTCGTTGATTGAAACCACCGGTGCTCCTGTTGACCTCCCTTTCCGCCATCTATCGCTATTTATCGCTATTTATCGTGATCTATCAAACGTTTCGAACGAACCAGATACGGAGTCGACAAAAGGGTCTTGATGTCGACAAGAGTTCCGGTATCGTTGTAACGTACGGCCGTTCCTATTCCAACAGTGTTGTATTCCTTGTATTATCGCATAGAAGGGGTTCACATAGTCGCACAGAAAGCGAATTGTCGTCGTGTCAACTGCGAATGATTGCGAAACTAAAAAATTCAGTGCCGCGACAATGGCGCGTAGCCGGTACTTCATCCGAGCCAGGGGACCGAGCTATTTTCTGCGAGTCAAAACACACGCGATGCCGATGAGCACATTTTGCGAACGTGTCGTGCTTTTAATCAACGATAGACCATATTTAAGATTTCATAACACTTGCTATGCGATGTGTTCGTATGCTATTGTTCTCGATTATGGTATTGCAAAGACACCGCATCGAAGTCGTAATTAGAGGAAGTTCTATGGATGATTAAGTAAGAAGGTGAGAAAATAACAAAGATAAAATTAGGCAAATTTTAATCGACCTTCTCGACGTATTTCGTAAGACTAGTGCAAAGTCGTGGTAAATAAGAGACCAGAGATGAAGGATTTATGTATCTTTACAGTATAGGCAGTCATGTGGAGTAATAAAATAGATACGACCAAACTGATAAAATTATATAAATAATGTAAGATACATGGAATTGCAGAGCGAATATAATATTTAACGAATAAAATAAGTAATTTGGCAGATTTTTCTAGAATTAAATTCACAGATAGTAACTCTGCATGTTTAGTGTTTGAGTGGAATGGTAAAGTGTATAGACACGAAGAATAATGCTTGAAGACTTCTTTTAATTTATAGATTTTTAATTTATAGAGATTTATAGAAATTTAATTTATAGATAGTGATATTTATACTACTGATATTTCTAGCTTCTATGTGAAATGGTGTCTTTATTTTCGTAATAAAAATGTTAAATCTATTTTGCCAAAGCTTACATTTCGTTGGAGTTTATACAAAAAGCAAGCTACAAGATGGATTTTTTCTTGTAAAGAGTTACATATTATAGGTAGCGATTGCCACGACCGATCGAATTCTTATGGGAAACACGTGCGAGCTACCGTGGATGGGATCACGAAAGTATTTCTTCGACCATAAATCGTTCTTACGTGATGTTTCCGGCGTGATCGACAGTCTGCCGACTTGTGAATGGCGGTCGGACATTTATCACCTCCGAATAAACATAATGCGCGTGTGTTTTCAGACTGTCGAGTCACACAGATATTCGTGTTTGTCGTAAGACTTGTACCGAGGACTCTCGTCTCGTCTGTGATAAGATTGTAACTTCAATTTTTCTCCACATTTTTCTCTTTTTTGAAACACACCAACGGTTATCGATCGCTGGAGATTGAAATAATTGGAAAGCAAACGAGTCTGTTATCGCCTCTCGCTAAAAAAAGACGCATTTGAATTTTCTCTCGTTTACTTTATGCAATGGTTTGGCGAAACTCGTATTGGGTCATTCATATATATTCACAGATCGTTATTAGCCGATTATGATTTTACAAAGTTTCGAAAATACAAAAGAATACTAAAATACTAAAATTTTTGGTCAGTTATTTTACTCTTTCGATAGTTTACATTTAAATAGAGCCCAACGCAAGTTTCGGTGTATATGAAAGACCACGTGGGCAACATGTGTTGTTTGTCGTTTGGGAAAGCCTACGCCCCTTCGATGTTCTGTTCCGCGCTGCAGCCTCTGTACACCCTACCGCAAGGAACTATGTTGTTTAAAATCGCTCAGTCTCCTCCTTAGTTTCAGTACGTTCTTCATGAATTATTAACAAATGTAAAAATTCTTTTCATTTAACTTTTCTTCTATTTGAGATTACTTCACTTTCGTTATACGTATATTTTATAATTCATGCATGATCTAGTTCGTAAAAAAACGAAACTCGGGAAATCGTTTGAGAGAGCAGTCGCAGTGTCCAGTCCCTTTGATATTCCTTTACGATTTCATTCATAAGATCGGTTTGAATCGCATTGATCGAAAGAATGGAATCTACCAGTAACTCATCGAATAAAAAGAAAATGCCGGAGAAAACTATAAAAAGGAAACAGCTGTAGGTACATGTAATCACGTACTCGCGTGGAATTCACGTAAAATAATCTCGAGTGACTGTGGTGAAGATAGCAGCCGTTGTTTATAGTCTTATGCCGTGCTGGTATTCATGATCGGAGATCGCGCTTTTAATGATGAGATTCGTTTTTGCCGCGGTTCCGTGGAAATACGTGGTTGGCATTCGTGTCCAGCGTCTTCGCGAAAAACTACATCGTGATTCACGATACACAGCACGAACCTCATACCAGCGGCTATAATCGAAAGGAACTTCCGATACAAGACATTGCTAAATGTTTCTTTTCTTGACGAAGTGTAGGGACGATTAGGTTTGGAGCAGGGGAGGTCTATGTGTGAACGACTCAGCAGCCATACTGACCGACTGTATATGAGTGGCAGGTTAGTTTGAATTCGATTTGAATTCAATCAATTACGTATATTCGATGTCCCGACAGCAATCGAGTATTTATTCTTAATCGCTGGATAAAGCTACGGTGTGGTATAAATTGATAATGCCAAAACTATTCGAAGGAAACATTGTTTAGAACATTTTACTCATTTGGACGGTTTCTTGGAGTCTTTTACGTGGAATAAATATATCAATCTAGTATGTTTCGCTTTCCTCGATAGAAAAATTGTTAATGGTCATTGGTCGATAATTAGTTTCCAAGTGACTGAAGAATAGTAATGTCATTTTCGAATAAGTATACCGCGATAGTTATAAATAGGTATTGTAGGAAAGAAGCTATTTGCTATCCACTGATTTATGATCGTAGCCAATAGAACTTTCTTCGATTTAAATGGAAACTCTGACTACGTTCGGAGAACCTCTCGGAACACGTCAACGCTTTCAGCAACGCTTTGATGCATCGCGTTGAAAAAGCCATGAAACCTGTTGAAGCAAATAAGCACACAAGAAACAGAAGCTGTCTAGTATCATGTGATTTACAATCGCAACCAGTACAATTCCTCCTCGATTCGAATGGAAACGCTGTATTCATAGAACCTTTTACATCGTAATACCAATACCGATACTATGCAAAACTCTGACTGAAAAGACGTCTCTTACAAACTCAATAACTTACGAAACACAATAATATAATATTCCTGATCTCACGAAAAATCATCATCGACAACCCAACCTTTCAAATAAGAATCATTCAGCTTTATTATATAATATAATTTACGAAGCAGCAGTTTGTTTAACAGTCTCTAATTTACAATTACATTGGGTACGATCCCTTCGATTCGAACGGAAGCACCAATCTTGCCGCGAAGGAAGCCCTTTCAAGTCGATTACCACGACGTTTTGCGTCGCCAACGCGTTTCGTCTTCTCCCTTTAAGCTTGCTTCCCTCCCGCGTTCTGGCTGTCATTTCTACTAAGCTTTACGCGCCTCTACAGAATCGACCGCATCACCGGCCATGATTTACATCCTGCATTTATGACGCAACGTAAAATCGCGCTGAAGTTTTCGCTGACTGGCGGACGCAGAGCCAGGAGCGGTTAAACGCCTTCTTCTCCTTCCGTGACCATTCCTCTCTATTTCCGGTGTTGCGCCTCTTCTCACGCACGCGTCTCTCTTTCACTTGCGTGTCTCTTGTAGTATATTATATGAAACACGATATTAGTTAGGTTGATCAACAAGTTCTATCGTCAAATTTTGCTTGTATATTTACGACTTCACTCGGAGGTTTCTACAAATGGCAAGTACATTGTTGAATTTAGATGATAATTTATAAAGGTGTGGGCAAATATTGTTCTGTAACAAAAAATTGCAGACAATAAAATTTGTAAAATGTAGCTTTCATCGTTTTCTTCGTATGGATTGATAGTTCGACTAGATTTTTACGAAACTTTGAGTCAGAGGCACTGGAGAAATAATCTAGTAATAAAAATGAAAAATTCTACGCCGTTAGAATTAGAATATTTCTAATATTTCATGTCTAATATTTCTACACGATCTGAATTTTAATCCTTAACTCCGGTTGCTTTCACAGATAATACGTCCCTGTATTATAACTGAGATTAAGCGTAAAGGATTTTGGTTACTTATGTTCGCATATCTTGGTTTTGGATGGGGTTACCGCTTGGTTCTGCTTCCTTCCGTGTTACGAAGTTCGCACCGTCAAATGGAATTTGATAATGCCGAGGAAATAATTTAATTACTTATATAAAAATTCTAAACTCAAAAACATTTTTATTTCGATTCTTTTTATTACTTACTTTAAGTAGTTTGAAAGTAAAATATACAAAATTTTCTCGAATCTTATTGGATATGTCTTATCGAAATTACTCTTTCTTTATTTATCTAAAAACGAACTGAAAGTTTCCCGATAATTTAATACAATTAATCGCGTGTAAAAGGTTTTAAAATTCACAGTGAGACGGTCGAATGAATCGTTTAGCAGAAATCGAGGTGAATGGCTTGCCTATCGTTCGGCGTTGCATAAAAATGATTTATTACAGCGTCGATTGTACTCAGTAAAGAAGATATCACATCGACATTTTATATGCAATGCCGTGTTCCTTGCGCGGCACGCACCGCTCGCAAAAATGAGACGTCCGTTAATTTTTATGGAACAGCGCTGACGATGACTGACGCGGAGAACGGTTAAAGCGCATTCTCCTCCGTCTATCTTTCAATGGTTTATCGTATGACCGCAGACATCTGTATATCTAGCAGTACGATGTATGAAATATTTATGCGCAACCCGGCCTTTATTCACTTGACATCAATGCGCTTCCCCCTTTTGCGATGCGTTGGTAGCGATGCGTCCACATTATCGGATCGAACGTTCGTATCCTCGTCCAATAATGCTTCTGCGTGCACGGGTTTTTTTCTCTTCTACGATAAAAATCTCGACGTTCCATCGAGATGCATTTAATCGTCGACGTTCAGAGGAAAATAAAAATATGGGGCGTAGCATCGAGTAGGAACTTGATGTAGGTAGGAAAGAAGAAATGGTTATTGGAGTGATGGAATTTTTTTTTTCTTGCTTGAAAAGTTTGTGTTATAGAGAATTGCTTGGATGGATATCTTTTTTGTGGAGCGATGATTAGTGAAAAACAGAATATTTGAAATTTTAGATTTTATTCATTTGTAACATTTTAATGAATTGTATGCTACTTATATTTGCATTAAACATCGAGACATTTAAGTAAGTATCATTTGAGAGAATGTAAGAAATATAAAACCAACAGTTATACATACGTATTATATATATATATACGTACTATGTACGTGTACATAAATAGTTCCAAATCGATTGCACGCACATTATATAATATTGGACTATCATTTCGTCGCGTTTATATTTCAATATTTTAATGCATATATTCGCAAGGCATTAACTCTACGGCTGGCAACGCACCGTTTAGTTTCAATACTTTTTCTTTTTTTCCCTGGTAACAAGCGACTTGCGGTATGAGGTTTAAATATGTTGTAAATTCTTCGTTCAACTGATAGGTTTATCGACAAAGAAGAAGGCGCGCGGTGCATCTGAATGTACATACACGTCAGTTGGACGAAGTAATTTATTATTTGAGAAGTATTCGCTGTTAATAAAGCCCGGTACTATGTAGGAAGCTAAGCTGTTCGTGAACGCAAGAAACAATGACTAAAACGATGCAAAATTAACGAGCCTGCTTGAGCAACAAGAGTTTGGAACTGACTTGTCGTTGTCGCTGATTCTTTTTGTTTTCCAACAACGTGATGGATATTAATAGTTACGTCAATATAGTACTTCTTATTAAGGAATACTAATAAGTCAGACTTATTATCGAAATTGAGAAATTTCAGTCTATTATCGTGAGATTGGTAGATGAAATTCTCAGGTGTATTTTAAGAATCCAAATAATACATACTGTACGATAAAACATTTTAGAATGATTTACACCCTGATTGATGAATTCTGGATTAATTCCACCTGGTTATATTACGTTTCGCGTGCATTATTTTACATTTATATATTATTATTTTATCGAATCACATTGACAGCTTTATTTTTTAAGTAAATTTATACCAAATACCAACAGGTGTTCTAATACTTATTGCCGACAGTTTACAGATAAAGTCGACTATGTCAATTTTGTGACACGTTAAGACATTCAGTGACACAAAGTTTACAAGTAGTAGAGAAGTAAGATAGAAATACAGTTATTAAGCAATCTCGTTCATCGTCTTTCACTGAAAGAAGCGCGGCTCGATATACTCAACACCATTGTAAATGCATGGTTTACTTATGCGTGGCTCTCGATGAATTATAACCGTGCAAAACTGTAGCTTGACTTTTATCTTTTGAAAGCATGCTACGCTTTCTCGTGAATCATATTTGTTTTCCGGGCAGGGTCGGGATATACGGGTTCGGGTACAATTTTTATTCGCACGACCGATTTCGACATCGCGGAACGTTCGACTTCGGGACGCGGAAAGGATACTTCATCATCGTTCACGAAACGCGTGCGCGCTCGCGCGGTAACACACGCTTTAAAATTATGCCTGACGTGTCTACTACTTTCACGTAGAATTACATAGCCGTACGAGTTCCGTTCGACGAGCTCTCGTATGTAGCTCGCGTGGCTCTTGCAAAATCGAAACAACGATTCGCGGGACACGTAAATGTCGCTCCCTTTAGGGCACGGTTATGATTCTCGACGACCTCTTACTTTCGCCACGCGCGGAGCGAGAAAAGTCTCAAATTGCTCCATTAGTTACTTGGGAATTATCATTTCGCTACGGAACTGTTGGATAGGGAAAGAGGACGCAGACAAACATATGACTAACCGCTTTGAATTATCGATTTGCCTTCGGTAGAAATGCGCTATTATAGTGTTTTTAAGGAATAAATCTTATTTGCTTTTTACTGAAGGTTAATTTAAATGACTCAGGAAATGAAGACGATCTAATAGATAATAGAAACGATAGATGGAGGAAAACGAGGAATTGTGATAAAAATAGCATTCAGAGATGATGTTAAATAAAAAATATCACATACTTTTATTACATAGAGTGATTCATGAAAGTGTTTAAACATTTATTGTAGGAAACTTTGATGGTTATATTATGTATGTATGTAAAGCTTGTTGAAACTTCATTAGCATTGTAATGGGACACGGCTATTAGGATTATATTGGTTCTGTGTGCATTTTCGAATTTGTTTCAAATATTACTGATACCTATAATTATGATAACTGTGTTCGATCATAGTGGTGATAAAATGTTCATATTTTATTAATAATTCTAACTATTCTAATAATATAAAATATACAATACATTCATCAAGGATTTTCATTTTAATTGTTGAAATATTTCCATGGGTATATATCAAATTCAAAATAACAAACTATAGAATTGCTCGTCGAATATCTTTGTCCTTTGCTCAGTTGTCCACAGAAGTAGCTTCGAAGGAAATTGAAAACAATTATAGGCAATTAAAGAGCGAGGGGCTATTGTCGCTGCGAATGAAAGCTTTCTGTCGGCAGTCGTGCATGAAATTAAACAAAAGAGGAAGCTAAGAAGCGGGTGGGTTCCAAATGATGTAGATACTCGTGAAAAACATTGTCATCATGATTTTCAGGTCACAGGAAGTCTGGAAAGTGTGGGCCGTCTTCCTTTGATAGAACAAATAATGATACCGCGATAGCTGTGTCTTCAAATCTCTATCATGAAGTAGGAAATGAAAGTATTTCATGATAGGACTTCCTGTATTTCGAGAATCGTTGATAAAATTGGTTACTAAATTATCTGTCTAATTTAATAGTCAGATTATATAGAATTTATAAACAACTATCTAAGATTGCGAGTAATGACAGTAAAACATGTCGACTCTCATATTCTTCGAAATCAAGATAATGTCTATCAATGTTTGACATTATGCGATATCATCATGGTTTTTCAAACGTAATTTTGTAATTGCTTCGATTTCTCCTCGAATATTTGACCCTATGACTAACTGAGAGTCATCCTGATAAAGTAAAATTAATTGCTTTGAAAAAGAAGGCCGAAGAATTTCTCTCAAAGTGGACAATTTTCATATATTCGATTATTCGGAAAGTTCGTAGTATTTTTATTATGAATCTCTGGCGCGTAATGATATGGTTGTACAAATACTGTTTTTACATGAATGCTGAGAATAACGAAGGAGAAGTATAATCAAAATTCGTTCATAAAACAGGTTTCCTTTTTTTGAATGAAACAATGCTAAACTAATATATTATTCAATAAAATGCTAATTCTTTGAAAATGCATATTTAACCCGAACCTTTCTTAAATTTCACTATGAACATATTTTCTAAACAACCTAATACAGTATGTAGCTTAACCCGAAAGCAGCGTAATTCGTACAAAAAATATGACTCTACGACAACTAACAATAAGTGCCAATCATGATTGCACGTTATTGGTCGTGAGTCACCAAGAAAATTAAATTCCCACGCGTGATTATCTACTTCTTTACATCGCTGTACACCGCGAATAGACGCATCGCGTGTTCGCGGAACTGACATTATCACCATGATTTCCACGTTAGAGCTCTTATCGAACAAACAAGTGGAACACCATCCTCGACACCAGATCTCGACGTCAAATAACGAGCAAATTAATTTGTGTCGTTGTTCGTCAAAGGCTCGACCGAAAAAAAAAAATAGCAATCCCGGTATAAGTATATGGAGAAAAAAAAGGAAGATTGTCATCGTTGTGTAGTGCTGAGAGAATACTCGTGCTTCTAATTAGACAAATAGAGGATCGATGGATCGCGAGGACCGCAGCGTCGTCGTTCATGTGAAGATCCTTGATGTTTCTCTCTTTGTTACCTCGTGGCTTCCTCTCTGTCTGTATCTCACGTCCTTATATATATCGAAATCGACCGCGTGTAAAACCAGTTCTGCGACTCGAGGATCGCGAGAGGATAGAGCACCTTATACTTGGTGCACGCGGCTTCTCAAGCAAAATGGTTCACACTGATCACGCTTCATTGTATTTTTCCTGGCCTCACCTTCCTCTACGCGTGCTTCCATCGTGGTTCTCCGGTTGTGGATAGTCTGACCCATTCAGGGTATCTCTTCGTTTAGCCGTGTATCGTGTGTCGCTTTTACTTAACGACGAGGCTGAGCACTCCGCGTTGTGTTCGTCGCGATCCAAAGTGCTTCGAGACTTCTGCAACGATAGCTCGTCGTCGCTTTGTGGCTGCCAAGTGTTTTCTCGCGTGACACTCTGTTTTACATGGAAGAGGGAGTGAAATGTGACGATGTGCGTCGAACACTTTGCCACGTGGTGTTGATTTCGTCTCGATGGAGCCACGAGCTCGATGATTTTTCATGTTAAGAAAAATCTGGATATTTGTGGATGATGATCGTCGTTGATTTTGAAAAATTGTAATCTGTCGACTGCGAATTTAATATATTCGTTTATGACTACATCGAATGTACTTTTTTTAAAGAAATGTATTTTAATGACGGTCAAATGTCAGCTGGATTATGAATGGCTTGCCGCGAAGTGGACAGAATTATTTACAGAGAAACGAGTATTTTTGTGTACAGCTTTTTTCTGGTCTTCTAAAATTATGCGAAGAATTTTGAATAAAATAAATTTTAAAACGTGATTTATTCAAGTAGCAGAAATAACTTGTCTCACAAAAAAACAGTATAATCACACCAATTAACTTATCACTAGATCTCGAATGTTTATGCAAATTTATTTTTTTATGAACACGACTAAAAAGTGGAATCTAAGCAGAGATTTGTTTCACACGTTAATTACTAAAACCTGTGCTACGTACTCTATATATTTTTGCATATTATACGTATTCTATGCAATTTCGTATTTTTAAGTTTTGTATAAGTGCATAAACATCCGCAATCTAGTTATTACTCTCGATAAATCGGCGAACAGAGCCAGTCGTTCTCCCAGTGACATTTGAAACGAATCGGTATCGGAGCATATATTCCGCGCGTGTACTATTCGGGACACGCAATTGTGCAGACCTTCGACTGTCAATCGACATTATGAGAATGTCAAAGCATAAGAGAACATTGGCTTAACAAAAGGACATTGACGATCGCGGCGCCGCACAATACTTGGTAATTAAAGGGTGCACGAGAGAGGGAAGACGCGAGCTGGAATCTAATCGCGCGCAGACCGCGCTTTCGATACGAAATCCGTCGTTCATCGGCATCCCATGAATCTCCGCTCTTTTCTTGGCGTCGCTTAAACAAACACCGCGTCTGAACCGATTCGAGACATGCCAGCGTTTCCTTATTCTCCTGCAGCCGAGACGACGCGACGTGCCGTTTATTTAAATTGCTGCAGTGCCCGCTGGCTACGGTTGAAACATTTTAATTTCGCATTATGGGAGACCGCCGTTTATTTTCCAGACGGATTACTCGGTTGCCCGGATAATCGTTTGTTATGGGATTACGCGAAAACCCTCTGGAGTCCGTGAACCTTCGTCTTCTTCTACCTTTTTTGCTTACATATGGAAGTGAAATGAAGGATGCTGTTCCTCAGAAATTTGTTTGGACAATTATGGTTCCTTTTTAGAGACACTTGTTAAACTTAGAATAGAAGTTTCTGTTCAATATTCTTCTACCAGTAATGCAGTATATACACCTTACAATAAAAGGATAAATAAAACTCATAGTTGAATTTACTAGTAGTTAAGACGAAGCGTTTCTTTATTCACAAGCTCGTCACTGTACAAACTGTAGATTATTATTTTTATGAAACAATAACCATCGATAGTATCTTATCTCTTGGATGGTTGTTTAACATGTTATTTGATTAGTGATCGATAATCAAACATTACATATGGCAAATAAAAGCATTGTTAATCGTTAACGCTCGTATTCTATATGGAGTCGTTACAGTTTGTATAGAGTTTAAGACCTCTCTGTTTTGAATGTATATATTCGCACTGTGTGATAACTGAATGGCAGATGGAAATTTACGTCAAGTTGGACGTTTTATATAAAAAAATGAAAATGGTACCTTATATCTGAGCAATTAAATCTTGCAACCGTTTAAAGACGACGAATGTTTGTATAAATGAGTCAGACGAAATCTCATTTCTTCTGTGTGCAACGTCATTACTTGTGCCTCTGCTGGATCATTATCATTACGAGGCTGGCATATCAGTTAATTACTATGATTGCAAGGATGGTTCATAGTCGAAATATTAGTCAGCGATTGTAATTTTTTTCTATTTTCAATTTATGGAGTTGATCAATGTGGCTTCTAAATGGCTCATTTATTATTCAATTAGAGAGCGAAGTTTGCAAACTACCACAAACGTGGATCTCTTTGAAATTAAAGATCCTGTTAAATTGACACTGATAACACCGTGTTCGTTACCCGTGAAGGTACTCGATGTTTTCTAGTTACACGTTCCCTAAAACCTCTCATTAAGTACTCAAGGGGTAAATTTAGATGGTGCAAGCGGTAAACTGTAAGTCATGCTTCAGTAATAACCTTCGTCATGTAATCATCTCGATCGCGTCGTATTTTCAATATACCCTGAATTCCTCTAAGTGCGCGTCAGGATAATTACACGTTGCACACCGTAGTAACATTCAATTAACGATGAAGATGTAATAAGTAACACGGCGTGTCAACGTTGTAATGAAGGGAGTTACTTAACGATATTCTAAGTGGCGCCAAGTTTATGCCTTTTATTACAAAGTCGACTATCATTAGTTTTAAACGCATCCATTTTGCGATTACCAACATATACATATAGTTTTCCTCTAGCTACGAATTTGCTCTGTGATTATCTTTTAAAATCAATTTTTGCTCGAACAATAGCCAGAAATGGAAAACGAAATACAGGATGCTTCGTCAATTATGTTACAATCGGTATAATTAAATACCTGGTGTAATTAAATAGTGTTTCATGAATTTCTCAATACGTTTTTTAAAAGACCCTTTGACATATGAGAACTGAAAGTTAGGTAACGTTAGATTCGTTAACACGAACTCGAAGGAGGTTCATAGACCTCGCTAAGAGATAGGTAACCTTGCAAGGCCTCCTCGCAACCTCTCTCTCCCAGCAAGGAACCCGCTACAAGACATTCAATGGAAGGAGACGAGAACTGGAAAGAGCCTGCTTACCCAGGATGTTGGATGCGCGCGGTATTTAGCAGCCGTTAATGGTTCTAAACAGTTCTTATGGAATGGGCAGTTCCAGTCTATTTCTTTCTCTTTCTCTCCTCCGCGAAGAGACGTAGATTCGACGAGTACTCGGAGAAACGGTCGTTCAGTTTGCGTCGACCTTTGTCGATTACGCTAATTCCGTAAGGTAACAGCTGAGCAAGGCCTGATTCGGATCCCGTCGAAAATCGCGGCGAAACATTATGGTTACAACTCGTCTGTTACATTCTCATTTGCGTTCACAACCGGTCTAGCTGGCAGAGCTGTTACGAATTTCCGTTTTCCTAAGCGACGTGGCTGGTTGACTCATATTTACGAAGCGAGACGAACGTCGGTTTTTCTTCGAACATTCCTCGTCAGTGAATCCGGAGTAGGTAAGGCAGAGAGTCAAGATCATTAACAATCCTTTCCCTCAGGCATTCTTCGTCACGGTTTACCGATCGATCAGATGTTCCGTCCGGCAGTGTATATAGTCTCTTTGTGCTTTACCAAGTTCTTGTTGCGGTAGCCAACAGACATGACTCAGACTTTATTAGAGATTCCGTTGAACGTACGGCAAGAAGATAGTACGAAGCCTGCGTTCCCTGTTTTTACGCTTTCCTCTGCCAAGTCGCGGGATAAAACAAAAAGGAAAACATTTGTCTATCGATATTGAAGGCTCATATTGGTAGATTCAAGATCTATATAGAAATAATTGGTTTTTGTTGAAAAATATCATAATTAAACTAGTATGTTTGTTTTTATTACTTCTGTATACGTTTTCAAATTGCTATCAAATTTCATCAGTATAACCATGATAGTCGTGCCTAACTACGATGCTGAAGAACTTTTAAAATGTACTATATAATACGTAATATATATCTATATAACTATTATGTATGGTAAGTATTTGAATACTTTCATGAACCACTGTACATGTCTTTTATGTCCAGATTATTCCTGACCCTACCCATATGCATTTCTTTAACCCTTCGTCAAGAATATATATGTATGTCAAAACATGCATCTCTTCTTCCTTGACCTAAAGCGCGGTTGGTCGGCTACTCTTTGACACTTTAATGCGTAGGGTGCGAGGAGGCAACGGTTGTGTCGCAATCGTAATACACTTTGTAATTACCGGTCGTCATTATGATCGTGCTACTCGAGTTGACGCGATGATTACGGTGCACCGACGGAAATAAATCGCGAATGCTCGGCTACGGTTCGTGGCCACTGAACAGCCCGCAGCAACGAGCACGATCAGGTAGTGCACAGCGATTAACGCAGCGACGGCCTCGCTTGTACGGAGTTATCGCGGCTGAGATTGAATTTTACCTGGCAACCGTCCGAGTCGCGAGCTTTTTGTTTGTCGGACGTGTCTGACTCGACGTCCGCCGTTTTTGTTCAGGCTACTCGAGTTGGGTGGTGCGACGCTTTCTTCTAAGCTGCCAGCGTTTAAACCTCATTTACAAGGTAAATTTGGATACGCTGAGTAATCGTACATACACCGTGTTCCTTGATTTCAACTCATTAATACACAAGGTTAATAGCAAGTTTCATATAACAAGATTATGACTTGTAGAAGCGGATTATAGTAGTTCCTTATTGTAGGTTACTGGGGCAAAATTGTGTTTATGGCTCGACATATCGTTAGCATCCTCATGTATTAGATATTAGAATTGAACGTTCAAATTTAATGTTAAGATTTACATATAAATTACAGTTTTCGTGCGCCAAGTTTAGTTTCTTGCTGTTCAAAGGTGTTAAAGGATGTGAAAAATTGTGCGCTTCTTATTAATTTTTATATTATATTGCACAATTAATTGTTAAATATTTGAAGCATTTTCTGACAGTTTGAAAATATATACAAAATTTATTAATAAACAGAACTTAATTCCTATTACCTTTACCGTGATCTATTTCTAAATTATCTTACATCTGCTAATCATAAGAATATTCTAACTACAATTCATTTTATAAAATAGAGTGTCTGTCACATATTTTAACATTTCTCATCTGCAATCATAAGTCTATCAAAATCCATCACAAAGAGCTTCCATTCAAATTCCAATTCTCCTTCCTCTTACCTCTACGTTTCTCACAAACAAATGTCATTCTATGCAGATAATCTTCGAATCTTCGAATTTCGCTCCGATTGATCTCTCGTACAAATCGGTATTCAGGCAATTAAGGTAGTCGGTATCGCTCGATCATCTACGTTTGGTTCAGAAGAATTTTCTCTCTCTTTCCTCTGACGACATATAACGGCATCGTTGCTTCACGTGGCCAAGGATCGACGAATCCTCAAGAGCCGCGCATAAGCGCCACATAATAACGAAGTTTATCTTCAAGGAACGAAGCTAGTCGGAATCGTAGAGTCGCGTGATTAACTAGCCAAGGGAAGAGGACGATTGTGACGGCGAGGTGTCCCGATGGGGAACAGCTTCGCGTAGGAATGGATATACCGTGTACCTCTAATTATTGTCGCTATCACAGCATTTATCATTCGAGCGTCAGCAAGGGCGACTAGGGGGAAGCATTGCATTTAATTCCAATTAGTCGTCGCGATCCGAAACCAGTTTCGAAACCACCGAGGATCCATTCGATGAGGAACTATGTATTGCCTCTTATTCTCTCGTCGAGATATCCTTCGCACGTGTGAGATACAGTAGAACCACGCACCGCGATTACTCTAGCTCACGAGCTTTCCTATACCTCCTCTTTTCTTCCTCCATTTTGTCTTTTTGAGATCAGCCACGCCGCCACTGCCTATCTTTTCTACCGTTGTCGTAGTTATCGGTTATTTCGTAATTTGAATAATTTATGACGTCGATAAGGATAGAGGCAACCAGAATAGAAAAGAATCTGGCTGGGTGTATGATTAACTACTGCTTCCAAATCCTTCATCGAGCGCTTGCTCGGTGTTTCTATATATCGATAGATTCGTTTGTTTCAAAATTGTAATAAAAACCTTTACAGGGTATTCCAAAATACGAAGCTTTGCGATTATCATCCGAATTATCTACTGTAAAAAATATTTCAAGTAGAAATTTCTCTGATTCGAAAAAGTCATTTTATCATCAATACAAATTTTGTTTAGGTGGATGTACTTGCAAAATTTCCGAGAAATAGAGCTATACGTTTTCATTTAGGTAAACCATTTCCTGATGAATTTATTCATCAACAATATGTTAGCCTTTCTACAGTACGAAGTGTTAAGAGATGTTAAGTTTTGTGAACTTGTAATTTGAAGTATTGCGACGATGCTTCCGTTTGAAGCTTAACATGTTCGAAGCTTCATGCAATCCTGAAACAACTAGGAATTCTACAGACTTGTTCACACCGATGGAAGTAGCCTATGTACCTGTCTCGACTCGTACCTTTCATTACTCAACTAAATGTACACAAACGTTTAACGAGTGTTAAACCCATAAAGGTGTTGCTGACACTATGAGCTCGACGCCTCCGCTTCTTCGAGCCGAGGTATTCCGTTACTTTCTCAAAGTGGGCTACGTAGCACGTATCCAAGTCAGAAACGAGAACAATTTCATTTCATTTGTGAAAAATCATTTGCTCGCTCAATATATTAACGATCTTTTATCTGCCTTTTCTTCTGCGTATACTTTTATGTTTATTTATAAATTTCCAGACAATTAGAAACAAACAGAACGAATGATTCCATGTTAAAAAAATGAAGAACGTACTTATGATTTATCTTGTGATCTTCATATGGAAAAACCATGTAACTCTGACGTGTGATTGAATTTTATCTTTGCAGGATGACTCGCGCGTCATATCGCACTATCGTGTAAACGCTTTGCACAATGAATAGCTTCAGCAGCTCGCAAATACCTGTTCGTGACAATAATATGCATGAAAACGTTAAAAAATAACTCACATTTTTTGTTATTTACTGTATCGCATGGAACACGATGGATAGTTACATAAAATGTCTGAACGACGTGTTCCTTGATATAATACGCCTTTTTCCCTGGATAGAAATGAAGGGACCGTGTTGACTTTTACTCGTAATATCAATGATATGATCTGAAAATTCATTCGAAACCTACATCCAGGAAGCATGACGGAATGTTCGATAAAGTGTGATGATACGCCGTCGTAGATGGTGACTATATTTCTTAACGAATAACTTTGGAGTAGGGGAAGTCCAATGAATTTACTTTTTTACAACACCCGCATGATTGCTGCTAGTTCTATCAGATTAAATCTTTGGAATGTTTAAGTAAGCTGTAGGGAATATGTCGTAAAAGCAAAAAAAAAAAAAAAAGAAAAAAAAAGAAAGCGTGTAATGTAATCAATTTTAACTCATCAGAGCTTTTCTAATTATCCATTTATGCATCAGAAAAATAACAGTTTCAATTTTCAGAATAAATTTCTTTTAAAAAGAGGTTCTAAGATTGCTTTCTAAATTATTATTACGATATAGGATCAGGTATCTAATCGGCTTTTTACTCTTTTTAGTTAAAACGTGCAATTCCGAAACTGAAGAGGATACAATTTTCGTTATTTTCTGTGGTTTCCATCGTGTAATTTAATATTAGATTTACTTACTATCGTGTTATTGTACTTTATTTTTATATGTCTCATTAGGTACATTATGATCATGCAATTTATCCATAAAAATTATTGGTTTATACTTCTCGCATGAAAGCAAAAAAAACTATATAATTAACGAAGTACGAAGAAAACTGCGAGTTAAACGAACAATATCGTATTATTTTCCCTGTGGAAGGCAGTGCATGACACGATTGTATCACATGCCTATATAAATATGGAAAAGACATTTTACTCCTCCGGCTCCTCCAGCTCGGCAGACTATCCTTCCAATAATTTGTTTTGCAAACGAGCCTTAAGGTGTGCGATAAGCATGACTGGTCGATGAAGCTTGTCATGCGGATTCTCGTCCTCTGTATATCTCGCTTTCTTTGCTCCTTCGCGTCCTTCTCTCTCTCTCACTTCCGTTTTCTGCTGTTCTCGTCCGCGTGCACGCCTTATGTGTACCAACCTGTCGAATCGGTTGCAACTCGACTTGTCCCTTCAGACGGAAGAAACGACCAGGACGGTCTCCATGGCCGCAAGATACCATCGAACTTTTTTGCGTGGGTGATTGATCGAGGACCCAGCTAGCTCGCCCTTACCAACCGATCTTCGCATAATGTGCTTTGCTCCTTCTTTCGTGGCTTATTGTTTGCTCGTTCTCGTGTAGCTACGCGTGTAAGGGATGCGCAAGTTCAACGATAACGTTCTGCTGCACTTATGTTGCACGATTTTTCACGATGGCGATTTTGTTTATGGTAATTTGAAGCTGGTTTCTGTGGAATGATGAGTGGCCGAGATATTGTATTATATTTAGTAGTTGAGAATGATTGATCATACTACAAAATAGATTTATTGTTTTGTTATGCTATGTTTAATATTTGGAAAGTTAATTGATTGTATTGTTAAATATGGTTAGTAATAGAACCTCGTTTATCTGCACTTGATTTATATGAACAAGTTAATGATCAACTTTAAATAGACGTATTTTTATAACGAACATATGCAATCACTTCTTCTTATTGAGAATGAATTGTACTTATGAATTAAAGAAGGGACAGTTGAACGTAATATAGAAGCAATTGATCAGCTTCAGTTTTCCAAACATCAGCACCTATTGAAATCCGAACTAATCAGAAGAGATTGTCGAAACTATTCGATTATCCAAATTGTTTTTCTCTCGACTTGTCCGGATAAACGAGGTTCAGTGAGGTTCTACTACAGTAAAATTCTTCTCATCTGAACTCTATTCATTGGGATTCCTGTTGATTAAATACACTTATCTAAACGTAAACTCCTACTATTTGAATAAGAAATTGTAGGTAGTAGGGAGAATCAATGAACTCGTATTAATTCCAAGTGCATGAACTGTTTGTCTCTTGACAAGTTCAAACGAAGTTCTCTTGTTGATCTAAATCTATTAACTTAATTCAACTTCATTAATACATCGATTACGAATTTATCGCGACCATGCAATGTTTAGCGAATCCATAATAAAAATCAGGTTTCGATCCATCCCTGTTCAAACCAAATCGTTTGTTAACAATTACGAAACCTTAAATACTCCTAAAAACAATATGAAACGAACAATTCAGGGCTCTCACGCGATTGAATTGCGTAAATATCTATGTCCTCGCGAGCAAGGCCTCAGTGATAACGATCGGCATCGATGCACGCACGTTTCAAGACACGCATCACACAGGTTGGCGAGGAGCGCGGAGCAGCCTGGCAAGCCGAACGACCGCAATTAACCTTACGTAACTTGTCGGGACGTTCCTGGTGGCCTCAGCAGGCTATGAGCCGCAAAGATAAACTGCACACAATGCGTCGCACGGAAGGCTGAGTCCGCCTTGGAACGCTCCGCGAAACCGGCCTGAAACGAGACGTAAGACGGTGTCTTCCTCTTCGTTTTCGTCCGTCAGCGTCTCGCGAATATATCGGGCGATAATTGTTTTTAGTGCCTCCACGCCACCAGGAAGGCGGACACGCCGGCCATATGCTAATCGAAATCGTAAATCCGACCGATAAGAACCGAGCCGCGGTTACAAGCTCGCGCGACGTATTCGCCGCGTGGAACGAAGCTCCGCTGGCAGAGAGAGACCTTTCTATGCTCACTGCATTATGATCCGGTTTCGATGCGGTGGGCAGACATTTTTGCTACGCTGTCATTAGCGTGCATTGCTTTCGCCGATAAACCGCTACGTTGTCCAGATATTTTCGTCCTTATTTATGTATCGAGCCTAACCCGCCTTTGGTCGATGAGGAAAGTCGGCTTTTCACGCGCGTGACATTGATTTTCGAACTTCGGTGTTTTGCTTTATGTTTGTAAGATAGTTCAATGAGAGACGCTAATGGAGGCTCTGCACTGTTTGAAGTTTACGCATTTTAGCTCTTCCAGGATTATGGATGCACGCTATTATAGCTCGTTTTATAAAAATATCGTTTTTCAACAAGAAATATTTTACATTCTTATATTTCGATGGAAGAAATAAACAAAAAAAGACCTTAACTCGAATGTTCAGAATTCACCAAGAATTTACATCATCGTTCAACTACCACTTATTCTGGTCTTTACAAAACGTCCTCTTCGTAGCGGGAAGCGGAGTATTTCAGAAACCCGCAAGAAACACTCGGAAGAATTCATTGCTACGAGACAAATCTTCCAGAGTAGCGATCCGATCCAATAGTAAACTGTTATCTAAATGAAGCATATATACGTTATTCAATTAAATTTTTTCCTAAACTTACGAACTTTTCCAAGCAATAAATATCCAGAATTCCTTTGGAACATCTTAAAATCAGCAATAAAGCTGTTGAAAAACTTTGGAACGTGCCTGAAGATCCTGAAGATGAAACAGCTATGTATTTCGAGCGGTAAAATGAGCTACCTCTCGAAAAACTCGGGAATCGTATGGAGAATTCGCGAATGGAGAAAAAGCAGGGGAATGCGTTGTCGGCCGTTTACGCGTGCTCCGCGTCGAAACTATTTGCACAAGCGGTCCGAGCGAAAAAGCGCGGCGCCCACGGTGTCTTTGGCCGCTGGATGGAAAGAACGCGGGATAATATGCAGTGTCGTATTGCTAATAATAGAGAGCAAGTATCCACGTGTCTGGCCAGTGCGGATATTATTATCGATTCCGTTACAGGGAACTGTCCTTAACGTAATGGCACGCTTCTAAAGCGTTACGACCGCGTGCTGTTGTGCGACTTTATGAAGGAGGAAGGCCGCGTAAAGGGTTTTCGCGGTTGTGTTTATGCGACCCTTAAAATTCGACGATTGCCTTTACGCCATGTGATTAACATACTTCAATGTACGTATCGTAAAAGCACCGATGGAGAGTATCATCGTGGCGTTACAGCATTCGCGAATAAATAACGTAGCGTCACGTGCAATTGATTTTCTACGCGGAGATGAAGCTTTAAAAGTCGTCAGTCGTTTCCATGCGATTACTGTGTTCGTGTTCTATGCGCTATAAATATCTCGCTTCGATAGGATTGATTTAGAAAGATCCTTGTGCCAGCAAATAATAGATGCTTATTTGGTATGTATTCTAACAAAAGTAATTTACGCTTGTGTATACATGTAGAGTGACCCATGAAAGTATTATTCGAACACTTGTAGAAACCTTTTATGAATATACTTTGTAGGTCATATGAAACATGTTGAATGTCAGTGTATATAGAAAGCGTATATAGAGGCTACCGGATATTTAGTGCAAATACATATTTCGCAGAAATCATAAACGTATTTAAACAGAAAATTATCTATTATATCGATAAACCTCGATATTTACCGGGAGCATTTTTAATATTTAAATATTGTGCGTCAAAGATAGATATTTATACTGTATAATAATCGCTTCTTAATTATACGTTTGCAGTAATTATCTTAATATTCCTACATAAATCTTCAGACTAGTTTCAAATTTTACCAACGCAGTCATCGCATTCGTGTGTTATTATAATGCTAATGAAATTTTAAAACCTTTTATATGACACACAATATGTACATAGAAGCTTTCCATGCTAAATATTTGAATACTTTCATGAACCACTGTATAAAGTACAAAACTCCTCCTATCGGTAATTTACAGGAATAACATACACGCGTAATCGGATTAGTGGAACGTAATCATAAAGAGGAGCATGGAAAGAGCGAAAGAGAGAGAGATTGGACGTTGGTCGCGCATCGCATTATTTCTGCGCTGTAACGCACGATAGAGTTCATGATTTAACGCACGTCTCAACTCGGATTCCTTCTTTAGCAAGTCCCGACGATCATCGTAAGCGGAAACGAACGACGTGACGTTTCGAGAGGGAGGACAAGAGGGAGGAAATTTCGTGTCAGAAAATCAAGGAAACGCGCGGGGCGAATATAATTCGAACGCGAACGACTTCTTGTATTCAGCCTGTGAAACCAGTGGTATTTGCATTGAAACGATAAGTTTATTCTGTAAAGACATATGTATGTAGTCCATTTATTAATGTATGGTATGCAAGACATTTTAGGCGCGCAAGGATATTCGCGGGAAGACATAAAGGTTCGATATTTGTCGACCGTTGTTGACACGTTGAGCGTCACGATGGTATAAATTTTTTAGACCGATTAATATAAAGCAAATTTCATGAACTAAAAAGCTTTCAACAATGCAAATTGTCAGAAAAAGGTGTGCAAATGCAATATGATATTTTTCAAAAATTAAATGTCACGCTGTATATTTCGATCTATTGTGGCTCTTGGGGCAAAATATATAAAATTCGCGCGACAGTCAACATCTTAACGAACCGCGATCGCGATCCTTTGTCGAGGAAAAGAGAGACCGTTCTTCTTGTTCCATGTTACCTGTACGGTTCGAGGAATTGTCGGCGAAATTACTGTTGGTGTCCGCTTGACAATGTCGGCGTAGGACGTGGGAATTTGTGGCCGGCGATAGGTCAGCAATGAACGCCTATTTCAATAGCCTTGATAGAGGTATCGCGAATGAAATTACGGCGAACAGTAATATTTCGTATTCACAGCTGGGGAGAAAATATTTCGTTACGGTTCCTTATGGCAGTGGAACGGAAAAAATTGTCTAGTCGTGATCGTACATTTTAAATATAATTGTAATATATGAGACATTCTTCTTTTCATCATTGAAATCACATTTTGTTAAATTTTCTCATAACAAGCTTCGTTTAGATGAACTTAACTATCTGTGGAGATCGCGTTTGATCTGATAGGTACATATGAAACCTTTTTATAGAACAATGTTTTCGAGGATAACTGTTATATAATGACTCGATACTACCTATACGTATACTGCGCACTGCAATTGAAATTTACAACAAAATTGCAGCTGATGTCATTAAAAAAAGCGTACCATTACAATAACTGTAATGAATCGTATCTTTATTTAACGTTCCTTTATTTATGACACACTCTGCTTTTTTCTGAATTTGTATCTTCAAAAATAAAAAGCTTTAATTATGCCCTTGTTCTTTTACGGTACGCTCATAAAAAAAAAAGAGGAATTCAAGTGTGCCAGGTGGATGAAACCACGAACTTACTCGTTTTTCCACTCCGTCTATTTAAAACACCCATATAACATCTGCGATTTGCCATGTATCCATGTTAGCGATAATTTTTATCCGATGATAGCATTAAAATACCTTTTACCGCATATAAATTAATATTTAATCGATAAAAATGTTAGTTATTCAGATTTATCAAAGAAATTAAATTTCTTCTCTAATTGATTAACGAACGATGAACTTTTACTCCGATATAAGAATATATATGTATATTATCGCTCATTGTTATTGCATGGAACTTCTTTGTTCAAACGGATATAATGATAATACTAACATTTTTCAGATTACGACACTGAAAACTGTTTAATTGCCAAAAATGGTTACGCCATTAACTCTTCTTAATTTGTCTCAATCAACTTCTCGCCTCGTGAAGAAAAGCCAGCAGTCGGTGAAATTCCAGTCGACAACTGCCTGTCACCGAGATGGCGTGGGACGTGGGAATTTGTGGCTCGCGATAGGGACGCGAGGGGCGTCAGAATGCTTGGCAAATAGCTTCGATACCGATGCCTCGAGTGGTATCGATACCTCACCCCGATCAAATGCCATTCTCGACCACGGTGGACACGGCCAGTTGGTTCGACTGAATTAAAACTCGCCTTGAGACGCGTGTCTTTCTTATCGCTTAGAAATTATTGTCAGTAATTTATTCCCGATTGCACGAATCCCGCGAGACTTCACACCTGGATAGCTCAGATCGTAGAAATAACACGGATCGTTTGTGTCGATTGCAAATGTCTGGCAATGTAGCGTCAAAGTGGCGCCTCGAACCTCCACGTACAAAGCTTTCGCGACGCCAAGCGCCAGTTTCCAATGTTTTTCATTTCTTTTTTCTCCTCTTTCTCTTATATTTCTTGTATTTCCCCCTCCCCTTTTTTTCTTTTGAATGACAAACATACGATCGTCGTCGTTGAAATCGCAAACGCTAATCGTATTCCCGCTAATAAATCAACGTCGATCGAGAAACAGGTCTACGAAACCAGGCGGACTTGGCTTGATTTGAGCGTGTGTGTTTTGATCATTGCGTAAAAATTAATTAAATATCGATGTTGTATATCGTCGTCACAGGTAGTTAACAGGGCGTCACAGGACCCGACAGGCAGATATAAAACGGCGGACGCATGGCTAATCACGGTTTTGCGGAATCGATTCGAACGTGGTCGGCGTTCCAACGACGCGTAGAGGCGTGCGTACGTCTCCTCGTATAATTATCCAGACGTACAATATTTTCCATCGTGCAATGTCTCAATTTTACGTGTATGCAACAACGAAATACACCACAGAGCGCCGAGTTTCACCTCTGTGCCACGCATCGAAGTAGTCTCTGTTTTATAAATGGCTACTTTCTAGCTATATTATTACCGCTATCTTTGATCGCCGCTGAGGTCTAATTAAAAGTTGGATCAATTAATTTCACGGTAGAGCGGTAAAGTGTAATGATACATTTATCAAACGACGACCAAATTGTCCGTATATGTGTTCGTACATGGAAATAATTTTATAATTTGATTTCCTACCCACGCGCCACTTTTTCTGGATTTTAAATTAACTCGTAGCGTTAATGAAGTGGAAGCGAATATAATTACTCGAGAGAGGTAATGTTTTTCTTGCCTGTTGTAACGTCTTTATTCTTCGAATTCCAGCCAAGTCATATGCGATAATTACTTGGAATATCGTATATGAGAGGGCAAGAATTCCTTCGATAAACGATACGACGTTAATCAATTAATTTCGAGCTAAAGTGATAAATTATAATAACAAACTTTTATTACAGGTTCCGAATTACCTAACGTAGATACTTCGTAACTTGTTTTGCTGTCTACGTATATACTTACATTTGTGTTCGTGTATATTTATAATTCCTCTTCTTCTCACAGCATTGACGGAAGAATCTATTACGTGTTAGACCATGTTGGTCTCGCGAGTTTCTCGCGCGGAAATCATGAAATCGCTATGACGTTGCTCGAGCATCATCGTTCACCTGTGAAATCACCTGACATATTGAGTGTCGACAGGTTATTGCGATCCAGACATCCGGTGATTTTCTAATATTACGTCTGCGCCTCTCGGAGCGACTCGTGTTTTCATGCATAACTTTATTGTTGCCGGGCTCACTGAATGAAACGGTAGTCATATCATGCCCTATAAGTATGCCACTTGACTCCGCGCAATCGACACACACGATCTCGCTGTAGATCGCTCGATCGTGATTCAGGTCCCTGATGATAGAGACCCGTTGGCCCGTTGAACTTTAAAATGCTCACCAAACTCGTGGAAACGAGATCCATTCACAAAAGACCGTGTACTCTCTGCGAATGTTCAGCAAGGAAATGGATGAAACTATAAAGTCAAGAGTCTCAGGGTGATTAGAGTGCTTCCACATGGAGATACGTGTATAAGAAACACAACTAAGAGTGAAGTATAGGAAGAGACTCAGGGATGCAGTGTTCATCCTAATAAGGTAGTTGGCTGTTCTATTTCCTATAATTAATGACTTTGCAACAAAAGCTATTTTTATTAAATTATTCGACTTGTTAGATACATAATAATGTACGCTAATAAACAGAAACGAGATACGTGATACGATGAAATTTATATTATAAAAAATGATTTATGACTTAATGATCTTATGACTTACTGTGCAGTGAAAATTAACAACTTTGTCATGGTTCTACAACTCCACAATTTAATTAGATACGATTCTATAGTAATTCGAAGTAATTATAAAATCCACATAGGTATGTTTAACAAGAGACTGTAACGGAATTTCTTTGTAGATGGAGCGTTACGAAACTCGATTGTAAGAACGGGAAGAGAATCCAGAAGAGAATGTTGGTTGCGTTAATCAGTCTAATGATGTAAAACGATCATGAATAAAGAGAGAAGAGAAAGGGGTGGGGAAAGAGGTACAAACTGCAGCAGTAATTTCAGATCAGTCTTCTCGCGTTTCGGCGGGCAGACTAATCTGCGAAATATAATTAGCTCTGGTGACTAACGCGAACAGTTCTGCTAAATTTAGCCAAATGCAATCATAACAGCGCAGGTGGCCATTTTACCCTTTTCAAGTGTTTGACAAGCCGGGATTATACGAGCCGCTACACGCAGCGAGCCTAGTAGTGAGTCACACTAGGGCTAATTATAATCCTTTCGCCCGTAGGTATCCACCTGGTCTCTTCTTTTGTTCTCCTATTTCATCGTTTCAAACGCTAATTTGTATCTCCAACGATAATGATATAAATTATAGGCCTTTTTGAGGAGCAAATATGGATTAAAAGGGATTAGGAAATCTTTTGCTGACTGAAGACCATATAAATCACTCGTTGATTGAGAACTTTCGTTCCTTCCTCTGTCCTTGGGTTACGACTAGGTTTACTAGTGTTACAGTACTATCAATATTGGTCCAATTGAAATTAAATATGTAATACTGTTGGGTTTGATCATGGAGAAGGTATTGGCCAGTACTGTTTCGTTAATTACGTATTCTATTCCTTCAAGAGCTAGCGCATGAATTCTAATAAATCATATTTCTATGACGAATGTAATTATACATAGGCTATTACTATGATTATATTCAGTACAGACTATAATGTATTCAAGTTGAAACATTATATTTTAATCATAATTTCGACAATGGGATATGTAATTCTATTTATAATGTAGTTAGAACAATCCGCGGATATTTTCCTAAAAAGTTACCTTGATACGCATTGTATCATTCTAATAACAGTAAAATAATCTGAATTTCAATTTATTTTTAAATGATAAACAGTTATTTAAAATTCCACAGTTCACAATTCTAGCAAAATTTAGGAAATAGTCAAGCGCGTGAAAGATGTCAGACGGATACATAATTGCGAAACGATAATATACGATACATGGCGCCACGATAAAGTTTCTATCTCAAAGGTCATGGAATTAACCGAGGCATATCAATATGTCGCGAACTTTCTTCCAATTATCCGACTGGATCGCTTTCTGAATCACACTGATCGTTATGTTCCTCGCTGTTACAGGTGCAGAAGAAAATGCGCGTGAGGTCAAGGTGACGGTAGAGCATGGAGACCATGCAAGACAGCGGCGGGCTGTATGTCGATGGCTCGAAAGGAAGTGTCGCGTCGGGTTTACCCATCTCGAAAACAGTGAATCAGTTGAAAATAGTGGAAAGTGGTAATGAAAGTGGCAAGGTGCTGAACGCAACTAAATCGGAGATGGATCCATATAAGGAATTGGAGTTGTATCTCGCCAAAGTAAACGTGAGTTTCCCACGTGAATTTTTATACGCGATTTCTTTTTATAAAGTAGGATCGTACTTTGTGAAAGAATTTTATTTTATAAAAAGATATTCCATATGTGGTCAATCGAGAAATCTACATACATCCATTGATTTTTGTGTATCCAATTTATCGGTAGAAACTAAAAATGTTCATTATCACAAAATCATTTACACTCGCAAACACAAAAGCATGTAAAATGACATTGAATTTAACAGTATACCAACTAATGTCCAATGGGAATTAAAGAGGTATTCAATTCGCAAAAGTCGCAGAAAGAAATTGCTTTAGAAATTAGAAGCCCTTAAATTTTATAATGTATAAGAGGTACATATATTTACACTTTTATAATATTGCATATTTTTTTTTACTTTTCCTTCTTAGTGTTATTTTTTCAAATATGTGTCGAAGTTCAATTTGTTACAGTATTTCAAGTTTAACGGGCGTATGTAGATTTTTGTAACTGACTGCAATTATTGATCGAGAATGTTGGACGTTTTACGTTTAATATCAAAGTGAAGTGATATCACTGACGCTGATTGATAATTTTAATCACGGTCGAACGTAAGCGACGTTTTTAATGAAGCGTTAATACGATCCCGTTCATAAGACGAAACTCTTCTTCGACACGACACAACATGGTTCAGTTAGGAATCGATCATCTACTTTATCGATGTTTTCGCTGAAACCGTGCACAACAAATTGAATGTGACGCCATGACCGCTGTGCAAGATTCCAAAACACGTTCCGTCCATGACCGTCAGGTCCAACACGTCGTTTTCTTATTTCCCCTCGTCCTTTCTTTTTATTCTGTCTTTGCTTACCGCGGTACGGTTGTTTTAGAGGCCTCGACTACAGAACTAAATGCCTTGAATGACACCCGAAAGCGTAAGCCAGTTTTCGCCTTCAAGTTTTGTCTTTCAACGTCCTATCGGTTTCGGGGACTGATGCAAAATCGTATTAAATTCGCACCTCAAGAACTTCCACTCCGGTAGACAAGGAATTTTAATAGCTACTGTATATTTTTGATAACTAAAGAATAATCTGTAAATAATTCATATTATTCTTCTTTTAAATTCTATCGTCTTTTGATACCACTGATCGCTTAGTTTGTGGACTAGTTTTTATTGCATAATTATTTGGCATTTTTTAACAAGTAGGTATATTTTTCTTGCGCTACTAGTACGTTTTGATGTTTGAATGCAAATTAAATAACACCAACGATTTTATGAAATCACGAGAAAGAAAGAGCAAAAGCTTACATCGATTCAAGCTCTAAAGATATTCACCGATAGCAACTAATACCGCATCATTGAAATCCTTCTTACTCTTTCCACCTAAATTGGTAGACCTGTTCCAGAATCTCTACCCAACGAATTTAAACGGCGCGAACCTCCGGCGGTATGAGAAAAAGACACGCGCGACCGGTTACCATTCGCGAGAGTCAAAAGCTTGTACGTGGCCGCGTACATGAGATCCACGGAGCAATTATTTCTTACGAATCGTGTTGGTGCGTCAATGTAACTCGTCTAAGTAGTGTATATAGGCCTCGTAATGCACCGATGCATGTCAACACATTGCAAGGCGAGCATCGAAACCGATATTTACATTGAGCAAACAGAGGGTTTCGATCGATCGGCACACGTTGTTGCAACGTCGAACGTTGCTTCTAAAAACGAAGACGATGCGGAAGCATTCCGTCATCCTTCTACTATTTCTGCAGCATTACGTGACTCAGAATTTTCTGCCAGTTTGGCGTTGTCTCTTTTTTATTTTGTTGCCATGATGTTCGTACAGGGAGTGATAAAAAGAAGATACGAAGAGCTTGAACGAATCTATCATGCATGATCAACGTGTCTCATTATCTCGTTGTGGTTTACTCACAATAAAGGGAGAACATACGTATATGTATGTGCTATGGCATCACAGTTCAATTTTAGCTTTGACTTTAGTTCCATATTGGAACAGTATGAATTACTGAATGTGAATTGCGTACGATATTTGAATGATTCGTTTCAGACACAGTATATAATACATTTACTGTTAAAGCCGTAAGTAGTTAACGGCGATGAATACAGCCAGTGAAAAAATCGTAAGATAATTGATGGCAATATGACTTAGGATATTTAATGTTCTATCGAGTGGTAGGGCTAGCGATCTGCGTGTGTTCTTTTCCTGATATTCTATAAATCTGTTACATTCTATAAATGGTTTGGAAATAATTGCTACTTCCGTTAATTTCACTAATACAACTCCCATTAAATAGAGCGTAAATTTTGTTTTGTTATTATAAATTTTTTGCGATTTAGTGATTCAGTTTTCTTCATCTCATTAAAAAGATTCGGTTATTTAAGTCCTAGATATATGTATATTAAATAAACCCCGAATAAGAGGTAGATAAAAAGTCTGGATAGAAATTGCTAATGCTTTTCTAAATACATAATTTACTAAAAATAATCAGACATCAATTCACATTTATTACGACAGTAATACACTCAACTAGGTACAAAATTAGAATAACCTTTAGCAAATGCAAGCATTTCGATTTCGACAGAAGCTGTCGCTGCAAAGTTTCAACCGTCAAAAGTTCTACGTAGCATATTTCTTTCACGAGAGGGATCCCAGCAGTCGAAGAGATTTGGTCAAGGTTGCTTTTCCAGTCAAGTAGCTCCCTACAGAGTTCAGTCTTCGATCCTATCGTACTCTCCCGTTTTTCGATTGCTTGAGAACGTCAGCTTCTCTCGATCCTCCGTATAGGAATATTTCGTGAACATAAAGAAGGCGAGGCGGAGCCTGAGAGGTCAAAGGCCAAAAGCGAAGAAAAATGATGAAATCGAGGGCTCGAGTGCGTTTCCCTTGGTTCGTGGATGAGCTTGTTGGACCCTCCATGTTCGCACGATCGGAAGAAAAAGCAAAAACGCTTGTGTCATCGCTCGTAAAAAGCAGCAGAGATCCGTTTAAGTCATCTGTTGCTCAGCTTGTCGTTGATCGCGCGACGGGTCCCTTCTTTCTAGGCGAATGACGCGAAACTTTACGGCTTTTTTCAAGTAAGCTAGATAGTCGAGGCTTTGTAGTTATGCTCACCGACACGGGGCCATGAGCGAATTAATTGCTTCGCGGGTAATTAATTAAGCGGTTACGTTGAACAGCCGGAATTAATTGGACAGATGGTACGCGCTGGAACTGGCTAGTGCGTCTTAAAATGTTCGCGTTGCTGCTAGAGAAATAAACCACGAGGCACTAGGCGAGTGTTTAAATATGTCATAGGAGACGTTCGTGGAAAATTCATGGTAAGATAATAACTTAGATGAAGAGCTTTTGTTAATTAATTTCGTATATTGCGGAGTTACGTAAGCAGTTTTCTTATGACAAATGCAAAGTTTCTTTTACAGAAGAATAAGTTTTGTTACAGTTGATACATGAACCGTACACTTATATAACGCATGGTATTACAAACTTACTTCTTACCTCTTTTAATCGCGTTGGTGTAAAACGCGTTAGCTTGACAGTGAAATTTTGTAGTATTTAATTTTAATAGGAATAGCCCTTTTGTGGAGTGTACGAAGATTTTCACGAAAGATTATACACATCGAAAATCTTCTTTCAAAATTTATATATTGTAGAACCCCTCGAAATAAAATTCTATAGCTTCTAACGAAATTACTTGAAATGCCAAAAAGTCATGGATTACCATGTTAATTTAATTTAAATACATTCATTCGCATTCACACTCGTTTAAATAGAATATAAAATGAATATATGTAGTAATATCTAACATGTAATAACAGTATAATATCTATTTAGCAGCAATCTATCTTATAATTTATCTATCCGTAAAATGTGTCTATAATCAATTACTTAAAGCCCAAAGCTTGCGCTGATTAAACGCTATTTTGGATAATATGCTATTCCCTCGAAATTGGCGAATAATTAATTGATGGAAGTGATTCGTCGATCGGACAGTTGATTTAATCGGCTAACTCAATTATTTGGTAACTGTTGGTTATTTTGAAAGTTTGACCATGGAATTTGCGGCGAGATTAGTTGTCAAGGAGCCTTGCGAACGTCGTACAAACAGGATCCTTGTTTTCTCGTCGCGAAAGGAATGAGGTAGCGCTCATCGATAGCCTCGATTCCAAAGTCTAAAACGATTAAGGAGACTTGTTTCGACCGTGTCAAATTTAGGGCTGATCTCGCAGTTTGTTGATATTTCCAACACTCGCGTGCAAATCGCACGAACATGCAAGTTCTCGATGTCTTTGAATGGCTTTCATGGAAAATATTTATTATAGCAAGGAAGATACGTAGTAATTGCGGTTGATGGTTCGCGAGAACGATGATTTAAATTTCCTAGATTTCCAGAAACTGTTATTCACCAGAGAGCTGTGTAAAGCATGAAATCAACAGCAGTTTATAAACTGATCTTTGAGTATTGCGAAGGATAGCAAATCTGATGTAAATGTTTGTCAGTGCTTCACAGGTAAAGGAAAGGTTGTAAGGCTGTTTTCGGAAATTTTAATACAATTGTTTCCAACAAGTATGTTAACGACCATTCAATACATACCTGCTCATTAACTCCTCATAAATCGTATTTCTTTTTATCGTATACTCCTTAGGCATTACAAAAATTCCAAGAAAAATTTCACATTCTCCCAAGTGTCTCAAAAAAGTCCACAAATCTCTGTTTCCACGAAACAATAACTATAATAACTTCCCAAACGTTCTCTGTAAAAATAAATAGCTACAAGGGACTGGTATAATGGGCTGGAATGTTGGGTAAATTAATTAAGTGGCCAACAGCGGAAAGGTTCCGTGGAACGATTATGCCGTCGAGTGGAGATTGTCACGCGCGGGAATGTCGTTCATTGTGTCAGCGATCAGCTTCTATTATTCCTACGCAATTTACGCCTCCGTGAACGCAACCGAGCTACCCGTTCGCATGGGATCCGCGTAGGAGGGACAAACTGTGTAACAGATTGGCCGAGTGGCCGATCACCAGCTTGGAATTATTGCTTAATGATCGTGTATCGTGGAGAAATGTTTGCGGTCGACGATCGGCAGCTCGATCGCTTGGCCGCGACAGCTTCTGCGACGCTCACCTGGCACACAGGAGACAGGTGAGTCAGTAGGTCGCCGAAAGTGAGCTCGCTTTTTACAGCACCTCGGTTGCGAGTCCTCGCTTGAAATTTCTTGCTGGAACACGGCATCCCATCAGCTCGTGTCGAGTACATCGAAACTCGATGAATTGCGATCTTCCGGAGAATTTCGTTAAATTTCTCTGGGACGATAACGAGTGAAAGTTCATTTGCACGGTATGAGGAAAAACATGCAACAACTTTATTGAGGAAATCAAGATTTAATGCTTTGGTTTAATGGCGAAAGAAGAAGGATCCATGAGTTTGATGGCGTTGTTTTATGAAGATTTTATAGTAATCAGGAAGAACAATTAAAAAAAAAATTGTTAGAGATTGTGGAAATAGAAACAGCGAGAATACTTCTTTAGTTGTTTTACTTGGAGGCTTTTCGTTCTCTATTTTCAATTAATTCATCGAATCTTTACCGTATTCCTATGTGGAAACTTCTAATTTTGTGTAAAATTAGACACGTGACTCTAGACGTTTTTAAAATTGAAACTAGAATGTAAATCTCAGTCTACAACTTACATCGTAGCGAAAATATGTCAAGTTTTTTATTTGCATCAAAAGGCCAAATAAAATGTAGATTCTTCGATTAGTATATTTAGAAGTGATGTGTGTTCACATCAATTATGTAGTATCTCTCGTGTAGAAACTTGATATAGCTACTTTTGGAAATTGCGTCACGAAACAACGGGAGTGCGATTTCTAATCTTACTAAACTAGAAAAAGGAAAAAAGAAGCTTGTAGAGATTTTGGGCTTGTTTTCATCGTATCGTTCGAAGAATTTATGATGGACTATCGTTTCAACCGACCTCGCGTATAAATCCTGGCAAGCACGTGTTTTCAGTCTGATGTAGAAATCGATTGGTAGTAGTCGGAACGAAAGGTTGTTACATCGGGCACGATGCCCGACGCATAATTTAGTTACATACGAGCGGTACATCTCTCCTTGATGCGCGTATCTGTGAGAGTTGCTGTAAATCGTTTGACCCTCGGCGACTAAATTACAAAATGATGTCTGTTTTAACCCTGTGCAACATCCTCTAATGGACGTCTATATAAGAAAACGATTCAGCTTGATGACAGTAAATGGGATTATAGTTTCACCAGCTATACGAGCTATAATGAAAATATATTTCAGGTTTAGTTTCCTGCTAAGTTATCTGCGAATTTTGGCTTACAAAATAATCATATTCCACGGGATTTTAATTCTTTTGTGAAATGTACAGGGTGCGCCGTTAGAATTCGGACAGAATTCAATTTGTAGTTCCCACCATATTAGAATTCAGATGTTTGTGCTGATTGACTCTGAAGTTAGTTAAATATGTCAATAAGTCTTCTATAACCTCAAAATGACAGAACTCGTTAAGCAAAACCCGGAATACGATAGAAGAGCGGCGATTATAGAAAGTCTTCGCGCCGGGAGAACGCCGGTCGAAATTATAAAATTCTTTAGCTACCCAAGATCGACGGTAATTTAATTTTGTTGTGGGCAAAACCAAATTTCCAGCAAGTGTTCACGTTTTGAGCGTTGTCTCAAGTGAGGGCGACGTCATGCCTCCGCACTTCTTCCAAAAAGGCGAAAGAATCACAAAGGAGGTTTATTTGGAGGTCCTGAAGACAGTAATAAAGCCGTGGATGGAAATTACGGCTTCTGGAAGGCCGTATTTATTTCAACAAGATGGCGCACCTGCTCACACAAGTCATCTTGTTCAAAATTGGCTCTCTGACAATGTGGACATGTTTTGGTCGAAAGATTTCTGGCCTCCTAACAGTCCCGACCTAAACCCATTGGACTATTACGTGTGGGGCGTTATCGAGAGACAAACTAATAAATGCAGGCACCCCAACGTCAACTCCCTACGAGCTGCTATCGAGTCAGAATTCGCGACAATTAAACGCGACCAGTTGAAGTCAGCGTGCTCGCGCTTTAGAGCAAGAATAGAGCAGGTCATAGAGGCAGAGGGTGGTTACATAGAATAAAAGTTCTCAGCAAGGACCCTTTAAATGAGATATAACAACATTTTCATGTGTTTTTGTGTATTGACTTAAATAAACAACTTTCTGCACAAAACTTCTTTTGTCCGGATTCTAACGGCGCACCCTGTATTTATAATAATAAGCTTTTTGCAACATTTCAACGTAAATGCAATTACAAATTGTGATATTTGCTTCGAAGAATTGTAGCTTGCACAATGAAAAGAGTTTGATCGATTCAAGCTTTATTCAATTACTGTAACTAGTAAGCCGTCAAGCGATAGTATGCTTTTAATTCAGTTTGAATTATACAACATTGGATTATTATTCTACATTTACCTGATCTGTTTCATCCAAAACTGTTCTATTGCTACAAATGTAATTTTACGAATAAATAGCATTTACAAGCATTTACAAGCATTCACAATAAATTTCACCAATTTGCTTCTACTTCCACAAATCGTTTGAATCTTATTGGAATCTTTAACCATGACCATTTCTTTCATCCACCACGCACGAATCAAATAAACTCAGAACCACAATGCTTCGCCAGCTCGGTGATCAAGCTGCTCCGTGTCCTGCGCGGGTTCTCATGGTCGGTTCCCATAATCCGGGCTCGTTCGACGGCTTAAAATTTCAATCAGCCCCCGCGACGTCGAGGACACGAATTTATTCCGCGCTCGAGCCCGTCCGGCGTGTGCACGCGGTACGCGTACGTGTTACCGAGATCGGAAGATAGCTATGCAGATAGAGCGTTGCAGCGCGCGAGAACTGCAGCTGGCGTTTGCGTTTACGCTTCAGGTCGCCGCGTTCCGTTCTGATTATTATCCGCCACCTCGAGCACGACGTGTGCTATCGCATCCGAGCTGTACGAAACGTATTTGCATTAAAGCATCGTTCTCAACGCCTTCGTCGATCTACGCCCTCAAACGAAGGAAAACATACCCCCATGAACTTAGAGAATCTCGAGTAAGAATCGTCGACCGATTTTCAAAGTTAGAAAAAATTTGGTACACGACGCAACGACGGACTAACGAAAGAAAGAATCATGAGAAATGCGACTGCACACTTGTGACTATAGTCAAGAAACGTGATGTCCCTGTGGAATATGCTCGAGCAAAATTGTTTTCGAATGGCTTCACGATTATCGGTAACGTCCATGTTAATGGAAGCGAGTGGATCTGGAAATAAAGGAATCGCGTATAGATAAACGTGCGAACAGGTTGCAGTTTGCATACAGAATATTTGTAGTTTGCATGGAATATTGAGAGACGAGTGGAATTCGTACGAAGATATGTAGGAATTGGATTAGTACTCGCCTTATATACTGAAACATTGGTTGATTCGGGTGTGAAGATTGCTGAGATCAGCCGTGATCCGAAATACGAAGACCGGAAATATGAATGCATTCGTTCCTCGTACCACTCTGACTCGGGAATATTTCTACCGATTGGATAGAAATTGACTCCGTTGTTGGAACGAAATTGTAGATTGTGTTTGGGTAGAGCAGCGATTTTTCTCCAAGTTCAATTTTCAATTTTTACAACGGTGTCAGTAGTTTTGGTAGTTTAAAAGTGATTTTATGTTTCATACCGATTTCATGAAAATTCGTGCTTTTGTTACAAACGACTAGGAATATTGCAATTTACATGTAAAATACGAGATCAACCAAGATATATTTATTAGGTTGTCTGAAAAGTTTCTTTCGTTGATGAACAACAATATCTGTTTTATATTATTTTATTGAATTAGGTATGATCCATTTCGTTCTATTTCTATTATTACGTTCGTGCATAATTCAATAAACTAATATAAAACAAAAAACATTATGCGTCTATTATTTCCTTATAAAACGAAAGAAATTTTTCGGTCAACCTAATAAATTCCCTCTTGTACTTTTTCAAAATAATATTATTTTCTTCTGTTTGAAGTCTAAATTAAATGTATCAAATAAATTGTTGCATTAGCGTATTAATTCTGCAAATCACGCATCTAAAAGAATAACGTCAAACTGGTGAACACCAGAAAAATAAAATTCCTTCCGCAAATATGGTGAACAACGAACATCTAACAATTTTCCAAGATTTCAAATCTCTTTAGTGTACAGGTAATTGTATAATTCCAATTCAGTGTAAAGTTTAGTACGGTTTAGTAGCAGCGTATTGACTTGAAGCGCTTTTTTCCCTGACGAAATGGCATAGATCACGTACGCGGAAAGAATCTCCGTTGGGGGCGCAGGCATTCGGGCCACCGAAGAGAATTCCAAAGAGTTTCAAGATACCAGGAACCCACTAGAGTCATCCAGCCGGATGTCATTCCGTATTCCAACGTTCCCCCCTGTTGTCGCGCTCAGGCGCCGCATTCTAACTCTTAGTTTGCTCATTTTGCATCCGAAGATTTTATCTGCTGGCGTCGCGCGTCACTCCAGAAGACGATTTATGCCGTGATGCATTGGTATCGGCGGCGCGGCGCGGCGGCGAGATCAAGTTCAACGTGAATGTCAATCGATGCGATCGCCGTATGTATATCGTTTCGATCGAATCTTTGTGAAAATAAATTTATTCCATTTTGTTTAGACTTTTAAGAAAAATAACACCGTAAAAGCTATTTTTCTTGGTAATCTGTAATACACATTTTATTGGCGAATGTTTCGAATAAGCAATTTCTTAAAAATAAAGTAATTATATTTTCTACATCGTAAAGTTTTTCTAATAAAGTATTAGTTTTGTCATTGCAAATTATGATAATAGACAGTTATCCAAGCATCTTAATTATTTTGTCTAATTGTAAGTGTAAAAAATTAAATTTATGAAACGCAAGTTTTTTTTAACTATTCTTATAAATTTAAATTTATCAATTTATAAAATAGCTTATAAAGCGATCATGTAAACAAAGTTTATTTGAATTAAAAGAAGTCCTGTTTTGGACAGAATCAACTTATACACAATTCGTCATCGAAACAATATACAGGATGTTTTTCAGTTTATTGGGGAATATAAATATTTTCTCAAAGCATCAAAAGCAGTTTACATCGAACCGCGCTGCACGGTGAAGCGGAATAACAAATCGTAATTTCATGCGAATGCAAGTTTCTAGAAAACGTATACTTACAAGGAAAGACGATATTTTATTCATACGATAGCCGAAAAACGTAAAAGATATAATGCAAATAATTTCTCAAGAAGTCTAGAGGTGAGCTACTGTGATCTCTGCGGTAATTCTTTAACGATCAATAGTTCCTCGAACATTCGTAGACATGTTCATTTATCAATCTTTGAAAAAATGTGGTTTTATCGATTCCCATGAAGTCGTATTTTTGTCGAGCCTTGTTTATGGCTCAACTTCTCAACGACTAACATAAGATTTTTTTCTTTTAAATCGATAACTAGTTTGTCTTGTATAAAAATATTTTTACTAGAACAAATACGTCTGAAAACACAAAAATGAATAAATTCGCTTGAAATAAAGTATGGAAATTATAGTAATCACGCGATCGATTATACGATTAAGTTAGGTCAGTAGCTAAGGAAATTAATACAGGTTAGCACAACTTACTGAAAACTAGCAATTAACGTTAATTTCACTGAATTTCTTACTGCAATCAGAACTCTAGTATTAGCCTCGAATTAAAGACCACCTTCCATGTTTAATAATATTCAAGCACATTATAAAGCAGTAATTATTATTAACCTAATTTTATCATTTGTAAGTAATCGCTGTTGCTTTAAACATTTCTATTGCTATACACTTGGAAAGAAGCTATTTTATATCATAATTATCAATAATTACCGGTGGAAAAGATTTGATCTTGATTGGTACATATAAAATTGAAGAAAAACGAAATTCTACAGTGATATGAAAAGAAAAAATTTAATTAACACTTTCGTTATGAAAAGCCACTATAGCGACAGCTTGTGGCTGTGTCGTTAGAACATTTTATTTTGCTTTAATAATCTCCTTAAATAAGTTTTACGAGGGAACATATAATTACGAATAATCTCGCTCATTGAAACCTTTTAATTAAAGACTTAAATTTTTTTTATCCTGTTTAGTTTTTCTTTTAGGTATCAGTAGACAAATACACATTTGCTACACTAGCACTTTTTCATTTTAATTAAGCTTCAGTGATAATTACATCGATAAAATTGTGAACAGAATTGGTATTTTCCTTTTTAGATTATAAAAACAACATCCTGCGTTATTTTGATTTTATAGAAGAATTTTACGTAATCGATGAATAAATTTTTCGTCTCATTGGAATCGATTATATTAAACTTTTTGTTCACTTCGTACGCGGTATAATGAGTCGTGCAACTCGGTAATGAAAGAAGGACAATAAAAGAGCAGTTCGTACAAAGTTGCATCTCGAGTCGCGTTCCGCGACCGGTATCATTTCCAGTGCTACTTGAACACGATCTAATGTTCAGATGTAATTTACACGAGGCGAGCACAGTCGGCGCTCGCTGAGTCACGCATTTATTAGGCCACTTGAAATTACGGCATCCTAATGAGCATCGCTTGATGAGTATCGTTTTTAATAACTAGCGGCTCCCATGAATCCACTATGTTGCCTATGAGATGGTATCTGTTGCTAATGGCATGCATGGCAATTGTCACAAAAATAGGAAAAGAAAAAATAAATGAAGAAGAGAAAATTAAGAAGTGCATCGTTTTATTACTTCGATGTTAATTGCTTCGTTTCCGATTGTCTTTATTTTCCACGTCACTTGCGGTAATATCTTCATCGTGCAGACTGCATCTGTAGAAACTCGAAATGTAGCCGTACCGCGACTTTAGACGCAATTAAACAGCATGACCATTAGAACGTGTGCAATCGACTGGTTGTCGCAATCGCAAATATCCTACGTTGACACTTCTCGTTAATGTCGCAAAGATAAATAGTAACGCCACGAACAATTAATAAGCGACGCGAAGTCATATGTTTGTCGGTTCTTCGATCGTTTGCCGATTTTCAATGCATAATAATGAAAGGTTAACAAAGGCTCGATGGCGCTCGATCTGCATTGAATAGCTGAAATCAGCTTGAACGTTATCAAGGAACGCGACACACGTAGCAGTTGCGGATTTTTGCAGCGCAAGTAATTGCTTGATCGCCTTTCAGACATTCAGGTTTATTGTGTATCAGTCATTTCTTGGAATTACTTTCTCTTCTTTGTGAACAACTTACCAGGTTACGTAATTGGATTAAAATTGCAACCATAAGGAGACAATTCGAATATTGTGTCTATTGTATTGCAGGAGAAAAAGAGATATAGATTTCATATTTGGAAGATTCATACTTAAAATTGTCAAAATTACTTTAAAGGATTTAAATTATTACTTGAAAGGATGATCTGGTTTTGAGTTGGTTTTTAATGAAAGGGAGTAGCGGTCTCTTCAATTAACGAATAATTGAAAACATATCGTGGAAGGAATTTTCACCCCGTTTTTTAACACCCTTTCATCCAATTATTCTCTTTTTATCGTATTCTTTTCTTATGTGCAATTATTCCGTAATGATCTGAATTTGTTTAAACTCTAGTACTCAGTTCGGAGAAATCATGTTCGTGGGCATTCGAAAGGACGTATACGGCCTTGGAATTCCTACGTAACGTTCAAGTTCGCATGCAAATCTCTGGCGAACGACGAGAGGTTTGTGTACGTTCGGAGGCGGAACGTAAATAAAATTGTAACGCGCGAATAACGCGGTATATGGGTAAATAGAGCGGGTCGAGATGGAACTGGTAAAATATACGAGGGACGGCTTCCAACTGAATTTGCGAGGGACGCTGCCAGTCCACAGAAAATGCCACTTGAAGCGGTTCCATCGATCCAGTACTTCGTGGCCTGTCTCGTTTCTCTCGTTTCACGTTGAACAGGTTCAATTGCTACGGAAAAATGTACGTCTTTGGAACGTTATATAGTATTCTATATTCTTGCGAAATACTATTACAAAATGCATGCAAGGTGTAAAGAATACTTGAATATAATATTCGTCACATATTTTAAAAATAATAATTATCAAGTAATACAATGTTTAGTTTTTATGTATATAAATAATTTATGTTTATTGGTTAATTACAATTACACATAATTGGAAATTACGCATAAATATCAATAGGACAAATTTGTTGTAATTATATACAGATAATTACATAAGAGATACAAAAATCAATTAGCAAACTTTAAAATTTTCCTCCGTTTTATCTCATGTTAATGTTCCGTTAATGAAAAATCTAATTCGACAAAAATATTTTATTGGTTTTCATTAATTCATAATTAGCTCCATAGAAATAAAACACGAACTACTTAGAAAGGGGAAAAGATTAATCACAGTAAAAAAAGCAGAAATATATGGTGTTCACTAAAACAGTTCGAAGATCGAAGTTCATTCGGCGCAGGTTAAGCGCTCGTTCGCATCGGAACGATCAGATGGTTTTCTGCTTCGAAGATCCTTAGTTTGACGATAGTCACCAAACGATAGAAGGAAACAAACCGAAGAATGCCTAACCGGGTAATACACATTAATACGCTGCATGATGCTTGTAGCGGTCGAGGTTAAATCGGAATATAAAAAAGATTCGGTTTATCCGGAAAGAATCTTCCAATTAGGATAACGAATGGCCAGAGAATCCGGTGGACTTACAGGACCTGTGACCGAGAATTAGCTGTTTGTAGCCAATCACAAACGTGCCTAACATCGGTGCGTGATTGCTAATTTATCTTACGATCGTTTGCGATCGAACTTTGACCTCCAATTTCATTTCCATTCCTCGAAAGGCAAATGTCTTGACCATTCTATACAAGATTCCGATAAAAATTCCTCTTATTTCGCTGGTGATTTCGTGAAACTGTTAAATGGATGACTGGATCTCTTTTATGATAGTGTTTGCTAAAAAGGAAAGATTAAGAATTTGACTGTTAGTTGAAAAAGCTTTGAGTTTCTTGAGTCTTAAATGTTTAATCTTATGATGATGGCAAATTTATGATGACTCTAAGCAATTTAATAGTAGAAAAGCCAGTTTGGTCAAAATTATATTACAGGAACTAAAATGAAAATAACAAGGAATGACAAAATGAAAACGCAGACACTTATATTTCTGGTATTAAAGCGAATAATCAAAATCCTATGAAGCAACATTTATTTCAAACCTGCCTGAAATACTGCAATTATAATAGTGACACGCTTGTATCGTAAAACAAACGTCGACAGTGCACCTCTCTCTGAAAAGATATTCGAGCGACATAATAATGTCCCAATTACCATATATCTAACAACAAAAAGCAGCGTTAATAACCACTAGATGCAAAAGTGACATTTATCGATGGAAAGATACGCGCCTATTAAATCTACCGCCTAAACTGTCCAATCGTTAATCAAACGCGAGGATATATATAAAATAAATGATCAATTCTATCGACTTGTATCTCTTTCTCATTCATATCAACGATATTACGAAAAAATGAAGGGAAAAGGCACTGCTGGTCTATATATAAGAGTCGACCGCGTCGACAAGGGGTTAATAACGATTTAATAATAGACCACCTCGGGTCACGATCGAAAATTAATATTCAACTGTATATCGAGAGTATTATCGGCATATCGTGCACGTTCGAATGCAGTTAGCCTTGCGTTCGATAGCTTGATTAACGCGAGAGCCACAATTAACCTTGCACTTCAACGGCTGCGCTGCAGTACCGCAACCTTGCCAGAAATGCAGAATCCTTCCCCGGCCAATGACCGTAACGTCGTTCCTTCGAATTCCTCAATGACTTCTTTGTACCCAGGCTCCTCGGTACTTTCACTCTTCATCTCCCAGCCAGTTCGAGCAGCCAGGTATATAACGCAGAACCGTGTCCTCGTGTGTCGGTTCACCGAGAATTGCACGCGCGTATGCACGCAGCTGCGTGAGCAGCCGCGTCTCTCCCTGGGTGCTGCACCCGACCGCTTGTTCACACGTGGAAGCCAACTATTTGCCTGTGTGGGTGGAACTGTGGGACTGCCGCACATCCGGTTGGGTGTGTCGGATGCGTTCGCTGCTCAGATTACGTTCGTACCTCGTTAATTTTCGACCCCCATCGACGATTTGGCTCAGGCGAAACTGTGAAGAACGAGGAGGATTTGGAACGGTCGCTTAGGATCCAAGAGTGTAGTTCTTTTCTTAGTTCTTGGCTTGCTTCGAAATTTCATTTTAGGCCGAGCTTGTCGGTTGAGTAATCGGTGATTGGCACAGATATACAATGATTTTCGGTGCATTTTACAAGTAGATGAAGTAATTTTTTATGAATGAAATGAATTAATAATTCTGATTATTCTTGGGACGTTTCAATTTTAATAGGAAGAGAAAAAAGGAATTTCTTCATTTTTTATTCCTATTTCTACTGTATCATAAAACGGTTAAAAATGGTTCTAAGAATTCTTGAGAAGCCTCAATTGTAAAAAGAGAAAGGAATTTTTCATTTTATATTTTAACTTTTTGTCTGCATCTTTATGTTGCTTGATATAACAAATTATAAAAAAATCATCTTGTTAGTATTGTAATTAATTGGTATAATTACGGTATCGTGAAATATGGTCTTGTGATATATATAAGTAAATGCACAGTCTCACAACAGCAATGAATATTTTAACTGAACCAGTATGTCGTCGATTCTAAGAACGGGCAATAAATTTTAACTTCACGTAGTGGATTAAAGTCAAATTCCATGGTGAACAAATACACACCACGTGTTCTATTATGTACAGCTGAATGCCTTAGTGTAAAGAGTAAAGCGTAGAAAAAAGTGAAACAATCGTTAGATTTGAATATTTCACACCGAGGAAATGGCAAACGTCGTAGGTAGCTCGTGTCGTTTGAATGTTACGCTTGTCGAAAGAAGCGTGTACAACTTTCCTGTCTAACGCGAGTAGAATTCTTCCAAGGGAGGAACGTGTCGGGGAGCTTGTTTTTGAGGAATGCGAAAGGAATGCGAAGGTGTTTCGAACCGCCATTTAGAGGTGTCTTAAAATGAAACTGTGTATTTAAAGACTGGATATAGAGAAGGGAAAGGAACTCCGGCAATAATTGTATAAGCTTGAAACGTATACGCGGGAAGCTTAATAAATTTCAGTTGGTTCGGTGCTTCTGAAGCGGCGATGTTCAGGAATGCGACAGCAAATGTCGATATTCTGTTTGCCGTGCGATATTTTATGCATAGTTATAAAGGAATACCGCTATTCTCGATAATCGCGGCTAAACGTTCGGATCATTCTGAAAAATCTAGCGTAGCGTGCAATTACTTAATAAAGTTAAGCACTTTTCACGCATAAAACTGTTTATTATCTATTCATTATGTCTTTATGCGATACATTAGAGATTTATGAAGGTTGATAATTCAGGTTGCACTGCGATCTCGTCGTAATATCTCGATTTGAATACAACGGACGCGGTGTCGGTCTAATCTTGATTTAAATGGGACAGATTATACCAGCGGAAAATCACTATGCCAGCGGATGTTGTATCTAACCGTAAAATATTACACACCATGAACGTTTAATTTTATTCCTATTTATCAATCGTCAGCGATCTCTTAAATGCACATTATGATTATATAATGCCGAGTGTATCAATGAATCTTAACCTAGGAAAACCATCGAAACTATTTCAAGAACTCTGTCATACATCAACCCTGCTATTTAAAAGTATTGATCTCGATTCTAGTCACCTGCGACGTAATTGCTTTTTCATTAATTGCCGTTCGTACACCAAGATCGACGGTATCGATACAAACTGTCACACGCATTCGTAACTGTTATTAAAACAGCAATTGACACCGATTTGTCGACGGCGAAGGCCAAGAATCCATTCTTATAAATTGTTTGACTGGTACGTTTCATTGATGAACAAGCAGTACTCGACCTGATTGAATTCAAGTGCGAACTTGCTGCGGTATAACGCGTTTCCCCAACGTGTGCCAATGTTAGTATTATGATAGTCGAGTGTGCAAGTGCATGCATGTAGGAAGGTATCAGGAAACGGAGCGGAGATCAGAGAATCGTATTTTTTTATAAAAATATTAAAAATTCAAATTAATATTAAAATTCAAATCACTTGCTGATTTATGTTTATTGTCAATAAGTAATTACTCGAGAATGATTTATTTTGTTTTAAGGTAAAAAGAGATGCTTTCCTTATATTATTGTGTATGAAGAAAACGAAATTGATGAGATAATTCATTACCTCAAATCTAAAATTCAAAATAAAATTTGTCCATGTCCAATGTATAATTTAAAAAATTTCCTTTTTGGAAACTTAAAACGACGAATCGTCGATTCTTTTTTATTATATCGCCTGCTAGTAAATTCAAAGAGTCGCTCGTTCGAGTAGATTCTAAGAAATGGTACGAATAGCGAAGTTGTATTATGCGGAGCATTTCAAATTACGCTTTCTGAGACATTACTGTACATGTTAGCTTTTATGAATGGGAGAATCCGATGTGTCAGTGAACTCATGACTCGAATTCACCGTTTCGTGGAACGTGGTTCTCGTGCACGTAGAAAACACGAGTACGCAGGTGCGAATGCGGATCACGCAAGTTCTCGTACAATCACGTGTTACCAAAAATGCAGTCAGTCGCCTTGCTGAGAAGACGGCTTGGAACGGGTGGAAGTGTATGGACACTCACTTTCGATATGTTACGTAAATCACTTCGGGGATCCGAATCGTTTTAACGAGTATGTCGTAACATGATGTTATTATGACTTTTACTCGTTACATATGGCATCGTAATTTATTTTGTTCCGAGAAATATTTTATGTAATTGTTTAATATACAATATCTTTTGTCGATAAGTTATAAACATTTATGCGTGAACTTAAATTAATAAAGAACGAAAGTTAATGGAATTGATATTTGAAAATAACTTCTTTTTTTTTTACTTGTTTTTGTTTAATATATTTCCACTTTTTTACTGGAGATATTACAAACTTTATTTTTTATACTTGAAAGAAATTTCCTATTTGCGAACAAATTTCTTTTTTAATTTTCAAAATACGATAGACGTTTACAATACTTCGTATCATATTTACTTTTCATAACATCTTCGCAAAAAGGTGCTCGCAGTTAAACGTCTAAATCTGGAACTTAATTGAGCGAATCAACGTTAAAACAACCAAGACCGCTTCAGCCATTCGTCCCTTCCTCTGGTTATTGCTGTTGGCTAAATTCCTGTTGCTTGCATAGAAGGAAAGAAAAAGAAGAAGAACCGAAAAAATGTCCACGTGTGGAAAACAAAAACGCGAAAAATTACACGGCCGTCAAGAGGGGACTGGATCGCTTTCATCGTTCGCCGCGACGAAGCCGATTACGTCGGTGCTCGACTTACAAATCCGCTCGGGTATTTCCATCTTATCAGCATTGCAAATTGAAAATACGCCAGGCTGAGGAGAGACGGGCCAGTTTGACCACGAGGAAAGAAAAAAGAGGAAAAAGGTTTATTCGGGACCGTGAACCCCGCGCCGAGATTAATATAACAGAACCAAACTTCGTTTTGTGGGTTGACATTTATAATCGACCATTGTTCCTTTACGGGAAATAGCGAGGCGTTACATCGATAAAGTATTAAGAAGAGGAATCTTAAAGGTATATGCGATGTTTTGACTTTGTTCGAGAAGAAACATGTAGGTTGCATAATTTTGTATTCCTTTAAAACTGCGCCGAAGATTGTCTCCTTCAAGTAAGATCTCTTGAGTATGTACTTTATTATTGTAGTATCCTTTCTAAATAGCTTAAGTAATCTTAATACATATAATATATAATATGTATATTTTTGCAGTCTTTAAGTTATTTAAAGAATACTCGAAAACAAAATTTTCCAGATATTGAAATGATGGATATTAGTAATTTAAAATTTTTACACGACGTGTTTGGTCAATTTTATATTAACTGAGAGGTCAGCATAAATATTTTACGGTATCTGATATTTGTGCTATAAAATATAGTTGAGAAGGATTTTTCGAAAGTTGTAATTCCATGCACAAAAAACCTGTTCCATCGGCACAAGTTGGCAAGAGTCATTTTTCGAAGAACAACCTTTCATCCTCTGCTCTTTACGTGTGTCGAACGCGTGCGTCTTTCATGAAAGTCTCGTTAATTCCTACCACATTCCTCGGTGTAATAAACGACGCATCAGCGGTCCGTCGTTCGAAAATCAGTGGTTTATGTATTACAAATACTGTCACTAGTGGTTAAGCTTCATTACACTCCTCCGAAAATCCGTGACCAAAAACCAGTTGTTTACAAATTCCAAATACCGTCAGTTCTCGTTAAGCTTCGCCACATTCTCATTGCAGCAGTGTATGATCATCTATTGTTCACAAGCCATCTACAAATTCCAACTACCACAATCTATGTAACAATCGTATACAAATAACATTACTTTTTAGGAAGTTCGTCCTAGAGATTCTTACGACTTCTTAACAGTTTTTATTTGTTAAAATATTTTAACTGACGAAAGATCTACGATGTCTTTATTGCAATTGGTTGCTATACGAATACTTTTAATATTCACTGTAAGAAATCTGTCGATTCTCATTAAATCCTATTGCGTTCTTCGAGAGATTCTCATCATGAAGGACATATCATCGTCCTTTGGGTCTAAAGACCAGTCATTCGCAAGTTGCACACGTCGTTTTTCCTCGATGTGAACGACCTCGTATAGCGACGTCGAAATTAATTCGCCCCCATCCCCCCGGCCACGGGCAACAGCCCTGATATATACTCCAGTTTTCTCTTTTTCTAGCCAGCTGCAACGCGGATGTAACCGGCGGAGCAGATGCGGCGAGCTGATCTCGACGTGTGGTTAACTCGGAATTACATCTATTTAGTGGCATCGCCGCGTTTCGTGGCGGCTTTGTGCCGACAATTTGCTCGCAACGAGCGCGCGTCGTCGGGCCAATACACCATTTCCGGCGTTAATTCGTGTGCGACCGGTGTATATCTTCTCCCGTTTGACTACCATAAAGGAGAAGTTTATGGTCCGTGGGTGGTAACTGATAAAGCTTGTTAACGTTCACGAGCGTCTCTTTGCACGTGGCGAACTGATCAACTCCACTTTCGCTGTCCCTCAATTTTTCGATCCCCTCTCCACCTTGTTTTCTCTATTCATGCGTTTCGTTTCGCTTTTCCGCGATTGCTTCTAGATGTCGTATAAATTATTCCATTATATACGATTAAAGAAATATATTTTTTGTCTTCATTTCTATACTCTTTTTTTCCCCACATGTTTTATTTCACTTTTTCACAATTATTTCTGTGTGTCATGTAATTATTTTGTTAGTAGACTGTGGATTTTTTTCGCAATTTCATGTTGCTATGAACTAGAGAAAGAAGATGGGATAGTTGTTTGTGGCGTTGCTTATGGAATTTCATTGTTTCTAACGCAAACCAATTTTCGTGGAATTTTCACAGTAGGTCAAAGCACATTTGACGTATTACACGAAATTACATTTGAACCATTTTGGAGATAACAAAAATGATAGTAATCGTGCCGCAATTTGTGTAGCATCTCAAAAGGAACAGTGCAAATATAGTTTTCCTCGAGGATAAGAATTACGTCAATGACCGACTGTGCGATAAATTTCTCTGGAGCTTCTTACGCAGAGAATCGCGTAGACGACAAAGAAAAATATCGTCGTACGTCACGAAGAGCATCCGTGACGATACATCTCGTAATTTTCATCTAAAAAACACACTTCTTGAACTTACATGTATATGAAAAAAATCACATACCAGCATCCGCCAGTAAATTAAATCTTCTGAAAAAATGTTATTACGACTTGTTCGTGAAGAAATGAAGAAATAAAATTATTTTGCAACAATTATCAAGACTTTATGACGTGGTCGATCATCGGTGAGGCAATGATCCTAATGTGAAGGTAGTCTAAACATGTAGGCGATTATGAAGTGGTGGTGGCATTATGTCATCGCTAGAGTCACGCCAGCCTCTCGTTTCATACCGTTACGTTACGTTTCCTCGCCACGAAGCTAATTCGTGCTACCTAGCCGAGCCACCCTGTACTACATCCTGTAAGCAAGTTCTTTGTCGCGTGCCAAATGTTGTGTTCCGCATCGCAATTCAACGGAAAGCATTTTTACCGAGGATTTAATGCTTTTGAAACGCTGGATTTTCTCAGATAGTGGGTGGATACTGAGTTGCTTTAGTTACTTCCTGGTAGAACTGCTTTTATTGGATTAAATAAATTTCGTTTGTAATCATCTGCAATTCTTTTCACGGGAAAAGTAAGTGTTTTACTTGTGAAATGTGATCCTTCAACCTTGCACTTAACTTTGCACTCGAAAAATTTCTTTTGGTAACCACACTGTCGACTCAAAACAATTTAAAAAAAAAAAAATTTTGTTCGTTTATGATAGATACTTCTAGTTTTATAAATAGGATGATATTGTCTGAAGAAATAACAGATGTTCGCTGACATTCTTGGCATTCTGTGTCGAATCGACGTCGTAAAACTTTTCTCGTCGCGCGTTCCACCGCGTAAATGAACGTATAGAACGCATTTTTTTCAAAGCCACGAGTGCAGCAAGTTGATGACGCAAGCGATTACGCTTATGATTACGTGGAAAGTGGAAGAAGAGACGCATTATCTCGACGTGTTTTCACTATTTCATGTCACTTGCTGACTCTAATAGCTTGATAATAATCGCAGTGGGTCCTCGATCGTTGGCGCTCCCTAAGTAGCGCTAGTTGCCAAGTTTCTGTCATCTGTCGATGTTACAAATCTTGGCAACCGTCCGGTGAGATATCCGTTCCCGAATTATTTCGGTTCTAATCATTTACTGAAAATTTCTCTCTACTCTCTTATATTTTATTACACACACTCATGCGCGCGCACACACACACACACGCGCCTGCGCGCACGCGTATGTATATAAAAACGTAAGTATTTTATTTAAAACAAAATGTATATATATTTATAATTTATAAAGTTGAGTTTTATAATTTTTAGAAAAGATTGATTTTGTTAAAAAATTTTAGCAATTTTGAATAGTATTTTCGATATTTTCTTTTATGAGACTTGATCCCAAGATTTCTAAGAATATGTACACATTCTTTTTTGTCAAAATATTTTAAATAAACAAAATTCTATGAAAATTCTGTTAAAATTGGCCATATTTATCACACTATTATGTATGAGAAATAAAAAGAACATGAAATATTTAGGATTGAAAACAAAAAGGACATTATCTATATTTCTCGAAAAATTGAAATAATTTTTTTATCTTATTATATCTCCTATATATGTTTAAAGTATTCGCTTATCAGTTACGATGTAGATACAATTGTGTTGAAACTACGATGCACTTTATGTCGACCTTGGAAACAGTGGATTACAATAATAAAACACTTCCTATTGAAGAACTCTAGAGACACTATAAAACGAGCTAATATAGTAATCTCGAGTCACAGCGTTGTCTTCGTGTCGTTGTCACGTTCGCTGACATTATCGATACTTTCTTTTCCCTTTGCAATTTTTCCTCGATAACAGTCTTCTCTGCCCACCTGTTTACCTATCGAAAGCCCACTGGGCCACTTCCACGATATATACGCGTGTATATTTTAGCCGTGGTCGTACAATATATGCACTGTATAGAGGTACACCCTACACGAGTTAGGTGAAACCGCGTCTGTTAGAATATCTATCGACGTCGAACATTTTATCGGTAGATTTGTCGTTCTAGGAACGATAATGTCGTGTACCATGTAGTTGAAACGGTCGCGTTTGGACATGTTAGAAAATTTCTTTCTACTGAACTCGAAAATTTTTGTTTTTTTACTGACGCATAGTCCCTATCCTGTTTATGTACGTAACGACCAAACAAACGCCTTGAAGAAAAGAATATGACAAATAGTTCATTGGTACAAACATTATTACTGTAAAAATATTTCCGATATAAAAATTTGTAATTCCAAAAAATGAATAGCTATATCTTTTATCAATGAATGTATTAGGCTGTACGAAAAGTTTCTTTTGTTTCATAAGATGCTAATAGATGAACAACAATTTCTGTTTTATATTATTTTATTGAATTAGGTATGATCTATTTCGTTATATTTCTATTATTATGTTCATGCATAATTCAATAAACTAATATAAAACAAAAAACATTGTACGTCTATTATTTCCTTATAAAACGAAAGAAACTTTTCGAACAACATAATACTACACGTCGAATAATAAGTTTTCGTGACTAATTCTTTGCGAAGTGTGAAAATTAAATTGTTAAGATTCGATTAAAGTAATATACTCTTCGATAGCGTAACGAGATTAAAAAATTGAGGGGAAAAGAAACTATTATGAAAGTCGTAACAAGTCTATACACACTTTTTAGTACATTTCGTTACGTGTTTTGTTCATAACTGATGATTGATAAATGGAAATTCGCAATTTCTCATGAACACCTCATTTCTCAGATACACCAAGAATTGCCGGTTAGCCAGCGTGCTCTAATCCGGTGACGTTTTTCAGATACAGCTGTGTGCTAGCCTTTATTACAGCATTAGAAAGTTATGCATACACTCGCTATTACCTTTCTTGCGTTCTTATCATTCGGAATTACATTCTCGGAAACGATATTATACGCGAGTTAGTTAACACATTCCTGTTCACGGGAAAACCAACAGCCTGGAAAGAATCCTGTCGTAAAATTATGAGATTATCCATAACTCGAATGCCAAGGTTGTGTCAGTTATTTCTTCGATGAGCAATGAAGTTTAAATAATTTTCAATTCGATTGCAATAACTGTTATCGGAAAACAGTTTCGAAAGAATTTAACAAACAGAATACGAGATCGTGTCGTTTCTGATAAGACGAACCAGTTTTAAAGATTGCGATGTACGCATCATTTGAGTCGTTAATTTTTGCCTCGCGAACTATCACCGCGAGGAGAAAATGCTCGTTTCGCTTTCACGATAATTGGATTACTTGCGAAATAATAGAAACCGTAAAAGCGTGTCAGATCGAGCAAACTTTGCTTCATCTATCGTGATCACAATTCACGTTCGTTTGGATAAAAACCAAGTGTCGAATAACGGATTTCAATTCTAGCATTGATTCGTTGTTCGCTCCATTCGGGCTATTGATATCGCGTGTAAACACTGAAACTTTGTTTTCTTGTTTTCCGAAACGCTACACGAATCATCGATAGTTCTGCAAAATTTACTTCGAGTGATAATGAATGATAAGAAACGATGGTCAGTAATTCTGATGAAAAATGGAGTTTTCCCTGATACTTTTAACTTTTCTTTTAATATTCCTTAAAATCGTTGTACTTCGTTAAAAATATTTCGTTTTCTATATGTATCTTTTCACTCTGCGAATTTAGATTAAAAAATCTGAACATTAATTTAATGTCTCTATCTTGTTTTCGTTTTAAGAAAAAAAAAAAAAAAATGATTTAGAAAAATCTTGAAAAATCCTAGAAAAATATATGCAAAAAAGTTTCTGTCGTGCTAAAAACAGAGGATGTTCGGCATGAAAGTATTGAAACACCGTTATATTTATTTGATAAATTTAGTATATAATTCCGCTATAAAAACTTTGAAGGAAAACCGTAAAATCGCATGATCCTTTCTAAACAACGCAAAGCAATGGCGCAAATAATAATCTATCCTTGGCCTACACGCGATTCGTTTTATTTTTCTAATCAACCGAAGATTTATTGGCCGTACGAGATTTTCCCTAAGCGATAGTGTCGGTAGGTTCAAGGATCAGACACGAAATAATCGCGAACAGAATACAGAGAAGTTCGATCTGCGGATTTCTCGCGGCGGACGATTTTTCGATGCATTCACTACCTTTCCACCGTTTATCGAAGCTCGCATCTAATTATTTTCCACTTCGTACGAGCGGGATCGACTCGTGTGTTCTATCTACCGTGACGCCGAGAGAGAAACGTGTCGAACATGAGCGCGAGACGTCGTCTTATCGAGCGGCTGTAAAGTGTGTGCCTTTGTCGAGAGCGACGAGTTTCTCGAAACTTTAATGTTTCGATCGCCGCACGGATAGCAACGATTGGAAACTACAAATTATTCGAGGCACGCGACAAACGGCGCGCCATATTTTTTCTTGCAAGCGGATGAAAGTCTGTTATTGTCTCCTGCCGAGGGAAATTAAAGGCTGATTTTAAATCTATAGATGATAATGATCGGTGTTATTGTTTGTATTTCCGTTCATCGCCTAGAGCAAGTTATAACGCGTGGTCGTTGAATCAATCAACGTTTATTTACGGTCGTAATGTGATTTTAATCAGTGACAGTATATCTTTAGAATGGCTTGCGAAATATGTTATGCGGTCTTTTTTTTTACGCCGCGTGAGGTCAGATTTAGCTTTGACAACTTAAAAATCTGAAGATTTAATGATTTGAAGGTTTAAAAGTTTGGACGCTAACAAGTTTGATAAGTGTGGAAGCGTAGAAGTTCGGAGACTTAAAAATTCGAATATTTGAATATTCAAAAGATGGAAAATTTAAAGATTCAAATTCTCCTTGATTGGCAGAATCACTACCTAGCACTATTTTTATAATTTCTGAAGACTCTCCTCTATGACACACGTCCTCTACTTATCATAGAGCTTTGATATGAACGAAATTCTCACTAGTAAGCGTGATCAAAGTAAAGCAAACGTTCACACCAATTCAATCCCTGAATCACTGAATGCGGTCAAACTTTATGTTTCCTTCCTCGCTCTAATCTCTACAAAATTCTCTTGATTCAGAACATTGAAATACCTCCCTTGAGCTGCGTGTACGTCTAATCAAGATATCGCCGTGCAACGGTATCGCGATCGCGTAATTTTTCAAGCGGGTGCGTGTCGACGTTCCGCGAAAAGTATATGTTCCAGTGATTATACACTCCTCGATCAGTATCGATAATTGCTGGAAACGGCGACACCGGTGTGCAATGCTAAAATACGACGAGATTTATCCGTTTGGTCGTTGATAGCAGCGCGAGCGTTACTTGATTATCCTCGGGTGGACAGTGGTAATTTAACTAATACGTTTAAATTGACGTAAGCTGAGTATCTAGGTCGGTGCGATTAGAGGGAAACACCGTGTTACCAGATTAATTTATTGCCACGGCTTAACCCTTCCCATCTACAATTTCACATAACATTTAAACGAGGATAACACGTCGTTTTAGTCGAATTTTGTTTTATTTCTTATTCGTGACCGGTTAAAAAGAATCGAGTGAATGTTTGTGTCTCGAAATGTCATCGCGTTGTAAACATGTGAAACTGGAAATGAAGATGCTCGCGCAGGTGGACACTTAAAGAGAAAGTATATAGATACTCATGGTTGTTAGCATGGTTGGCGACGTTTGCTCGATCAATCACAGATATATTAATTGCTCAACCGAATGAAAGAAATTTCATCGCGATACGGTATGTACGTGAAGATAAGGTGAAAGAAGCAGAGGAGTTTCTTTCGATTCCGGATGAAATTTAATCGCATTGGAGGAGAGAAAAGACAAGAGGACGTTTCCATTAGCAAATTGTGAAATTGAAATGGTAAGCAGTATAAATAATACAAAATTAAATCCAGATTTTTATAGTGGGAAATGATGTCAATTCCACGCAGAATATAGTGAAAGATTGATCGTTAAATTCAGCATGGAATTTACTATTATTCATACTATCTTTTTTATAACAAATGAACTTATGAAAATAATTCGTTTTCTTCTACACCTGTGTAATAAAATTTAGGAATTTATAAAAAGTATAATTGATCAATTTGTCTTCTAACATTCTGAAACAGTGCAAATATCACAGTTAACTGAAATTTCGCATTCACGTTTAACGAATGTCCTTAAGATCAGAATATGGATCGATGAAAGTAAAGTTTCATTCAGTAAGGTATGTCCACCTCGCACGATTGCCTCTTTTGTTACGTTTTTACGAAATGCTGTGCCATTAATCCTAAACGATGTACCGTTTGCTCGTTTCGCGATCTTTCTTCAAGAAGCACGGCCTCGGAAAGGAAGCCGACGATGCGCCGCTTATAAATGTATCACCGATACATCCGTTTTTACCCTATTATACTATAAATTAAGCTTACGATTAGAAAGTTGTAAGTATCTATGTGAACATACCCTAACGAGAGAAACTCTCTGTCGATTCACGTGACGAGTTGCGGTTTCGGATTGAAGATTACGCGCTTCTCTGTCGGTAATGACAGAGAAGAAGTTTTCGCAAAGAAAGATTAAGTATAAGATAGAAAACGCACGATAGGAAGTGAAGGTGGGAAAAGAATCATTAACTTGAGATTTTAACTTTACAGTTAAACGTCACGCATTTTTTCTGTACAATTTCCGTAATGATTTTCAGCCAACTTATTTAAATCAATTCTGTTGTTTGATATCATGCATATGAAAGAGGATTCCAAGAATTTGCTTAGGATTTTTTCGTCACTATTTTCTTCCACTTCCTATACCTTACAATTTTACGAAGATAGCAAAGTATAAATACTGGTATGGTAGAAATTTTCTAATTATTTTCTTTTTTCTAATTATCCTTTTCTAATTATAGAAATTTTCCTTATGTTTCTGATTGCTATAATGAATTCCTTTAAAACGTCTATTATTTTAATATATTTTTTACCTTGACGAAACTTTGTATATTTTTAACAGCGTTACGTTTGCACGAATTTTACACTGCTACTTGGTGAATTAAGAACAATATTACCATTTCTAAGATTAGTACAATCGGAAAGCAAGAAGGAATGATAATGTTTGCATTGTGTTCTCTATATTTATCCGTTTAGTTTAATGCACTTGCCACAGATATATTTGCCTTTACCTCGTTACGCTATAAATTTGTTCCGGGATTAGAAAGCTGTAAGTTGTTTATAGGAGCGTGCCCTATCGAGCGAAATTTTATCGATTCGTCTGGCAAATGGTAGAATTGCCTGGCGTTAGACTCTAAATAATTGTACACCATTCAATGACGTAGATTTTCACCTGGCATCGTCTTGCCTCTTATTCTCTCCATTTCAATTAGGCGAAAAAATAGCCAGCAGATAGAAAAGACGTTTAACGTGTCGGTTAATTAACCATAAAAATCACGAAACGGGCAAGTTAGTCCTCTCGATTTCATTCATTTTAGTTTAGAATTGAAACTTTAAAGCTTTCACGACCAGTTTTCCCATCGGCACGCGTCCAACTGTTTAAAGAAGAGAACCGTTGCTCAACTTCGTTATCTGTATGTTTTCGAAACGAAATCGAGTTCTGCGGAGAATAAAAATTCTCAGCTGTTTTCACCAAATGCTCGCCGTTTTCTCGAAAATTCACTCGACTAACTGCAAATTTTTACAGAAAATTCTTTTTCGTGACGTATGATAGATTACGGAAATGTAGCGCGTATATTATGTGCATTATACAAAACATTTAAAAATCACATTAGCACAGTAATAAGGTACGGTCATCATAATTACATTGACAAAATTTCAATCGAAGTTGAAAATACATGTAATAATTACAGAATATTAATTGCAAGTATACACTTTGCATAGAACATCGAAGTATATGAACAGTCAATTATCCATTATATCAATACAGCACAATATTTAGTGAGATCGTCTTTATACACATTCGATGGATTTTTACGCTTCGAAAATAAATATAGGAAAGTCTGCGGTTTACTAATCGGATATATCTCTGAGGAATTCGCAAAATTTATTTCTAAAACATATTAGAAATTTCACTTTTTCTGCCTACAATCGTTAATCGTTCTCTCCTATAAACACCTCTAACTGAACGACCGTTCAGTATCAGAAGAAAAATCCACCCACTTACCCAACCACCGAACAAAATACCGTGTATACAATCGGAACTCGAAGCCAGCAGCTTCAGAAACTGTTCTGCATGGTTCGAAAGGCTGCGTAGAAGGCACGTGGCTCGGCAGAGGCCTCGGTTGAAGGGTTACAGGCTGGTCGCGCTGGCATTTCTCATTAAAGGCGACCGCGCGCTCGAGCGGGAATGTCTCCGGGCATCCTCGTAACTCCTCGCCCGTAACTTTCCTTCCTTGTTCCGCGATAAATAACCGCGCGGTTGGTCGCGCCTCCGCCGCGTGTCGGTCCATGCCGAACCGGGCAGACTTCTCTTACACCGAAGGAGAGAAAGAGAGAGAGAGAGAGAGAGAGAGAGAGAGAGAGAAATACCTTGGTGAGAAGCGGCGGAAGGGAAGAGGGTGGTAAGGCCGTTGGTATCACTCTATCAGCGTTCTCCAGCTTCAGGGTGAGGCGATGTGATCGGATTATGGCTCGCGGACACGCTTTACGCCCGGCGAGAATTTATGCAGCGCTGCATTCGCGAATAATTATGCGGGTCACTCTCGCAAGGATTACGTAAGCCGAACGTTCTTTCATTTTCTACCTGGCTAGGACCTCTCTCTTTCGCCTATCCCTTCGCTCTATTGGAAACAACCGTGTTGTCGTTCTCTCGTTTCCTCCCTTTGTACAGCTACTACACTTCCTCGATCTTTCTAATCGCATTGTTTATCGTTTCGAGGCACGTCTGGTGGTCGCGCTTGGCGGATTCGGTGAACAGAGGGATATCAATGAGCAGGGGCTACCCGTGTCCATTTGTGGGTTTTTCGTGTAGGAGTTCATGGTCCGCTGATTTGCGCCTGCCCGCAGCGAATCGCCGCTTCTTTTTGCTCCCGCCTTTCTTTGCTCCATTCTCTCGTTGCTATTATGAAACTCTTTTCCGTTAAATCTCTTAGAAGTTTCTTGATTGTAGGCAATGGACAGTGGAGAATTTGGTTAGACGGTTCGTAGGGTCTAGTTGTAAATGAACGTACCGTGGCGACCAAAAGAAAGTTTAAATAGTAAACAATGGGAACTTCAGCATATGCCTAGACAAGTATAAATTTTAACCTTCCTTTCGTTCGTTACCGAATGGAAGTTTCTATCCAAAATTAGATCGGGAGGTGCGTAAAAATTTACATTTCTTCGATTTACAAATTTTGAAACAATGTTCACTTATTCTTAGTTTGATTTATTGAGATGAAAAGTTTCTAGAGACGGTTTTCCCGATAAAAGATGATCGTTGAGAATCTTGGTGCTACGACGAAGAGCAAAAGATCGCGAGGATTTCTTCCGACGAATTCCTCGCTTGTCAAAAGGATAGTTCGAAGGATACGCCTATAAATCGTCGGCACTTTCGCGGGAGAAATCTTAAAATAAGCCCTGGACTCTCGGACCTCTCTCGTTCGGCTCGTTTTGTTTTGAGCCAGCGTTTGTTGAGTCACTAGTACGTTATGCGGCGATAAAGTGTCGCAATACATCAACCTGCAACAAGTTATCGCCGAACAGGCAGTATTTCTGCCGGCGATAATTACTCCTGAACCGGGCATCGTTATTGCTGGGATAGCAATTAGTTCCACATACATGAGCGATTTCTAATTGGAAGTCTATTAAACACGATGCCTGATTATTTTCTTTTTTTTTTTTCTATTCCGTTTCTGTTTTCGTCTAATCAAAACGATATCAGACTTAACTGTGCACTGTTGGGAGTTTCCAAGATGTAAGCAATACTTATGTATTTTTACATAACGAGAAGCGATTGAAAGTTCGATAATTTATAAACTGTATGTTTTGTGATTTTATGAGGTAAGTTTTTAGTTATTATTCCTTGATAGTGAAATTCTTAGGAAGGTCAGGAGTTGCCACGATTTTTAGGACATTCCTATACCTACGTAAAACCTTGATTTTTTATTGAAAAAAAAATTGTTTCGGTGGTTTTTAATATTGTACTTTTCGCTTTCTACCAAGCCAGAATATTTTTATCATTTTTTATATTTTTATTCTTAATATCGCACTTTGTTATCGCATTATCGTTCATAAAGTCGATGTAGTACCCTATAAAAATGTATTATGAGTTATTTCATCTTGACTTATATTGCTTCTTCAAAACACTAACCTATTTCTGAGACAAGGAACCTCATTCATGCAGTCATTTAGATTACGAGGAAGCTTAGAGTTCATTCCAAAAATAGAACGCTTGTCAATAGGCTAAAGAGCTTTCTGCCAACTCGATTAACTATGTTCTGTTTGCTCTTCTATCTACCATGTCGCGGTAGATTCTTGATCGACCGTGCTTCAATCCAATCTCCTGTTTATCAGGATATAGAGTTAACGGGAATCGTTAATTACGAATCTGTCGCTGATGATCGTTGACATAATTCAATCGATAAGCTCTGAATACATTTTTGGAAAAGCACGTGTATTGCGTGTACGTTCGATCACTTTACCCACGTGTTCTCATTCACTAATTCAGTATTAGGTCATCTAAAATTAGTATTACATACTTCGATCGCAGCCGCTTCATTCAACTCTTTAACATTTTTCTCTAGTTATAACGTTCATATAATACTGTATAAAATTAAAAAGAAAAAAAAAATTTTAATAATCTTCAATCAATAGAGATCTATATTTATTATACGATGTCCTAGTATATGTGTACAATATGTACAATACTATCCTTTAACAAATTCTTAACTAATTATATGATGTTCTATGTTAAAAGTGATCTTTATATTATAAATATACCAGAAAAATATAATTGCATTACTAATAAAAAAACTTGTTTCCAAAATCTGGAAAACATTCAATCCTTATCGTACTCATAGAACATCCTGACATAGTTTCCCCGGAAAAAATGTCACACACTGTATATTATTTGTAGAAATTACTAATTTGAATAAAAGTATTAGATTCCTGGGGAACGGCGAAACACCCAGTTACTCAATCTTGAACGACTTCTCAAACGATCGTAAAACAATTATCAAGGTTGACAGGCGCTTATGAGAGACAAATATCGTACACGGATGTACAACATCGGGGAATCTTGATTATAATATCACCGATTGATTTATATCGTTTACGCGGCACGCTGTGAACGCGCGCGACGCGGATTTTTCTTAAATCGCGAACAAGCCTGCAGATTCCGCGCTATCGCGTTTATAAATCACTCGGTTCCGTCTTGGTGTGCTTCCTAGAACCTGGTCTGGCGAGCCATTGCGTTTTCCATCTGTATCGAAAAGATTTTTCACCCGGTTCCACGGACCAGGCTGCTCTTACTCGCTTGAGCAAGGTGCGAGATGCTTACGGTGGACCATCGATATTTATCGACTACTCTAATGGATATGTATTTATCTCGATACGCAAAGCAGATGGAAAAGTAATAAAAAAGAAAAACGAGATGTTGGTTACAAATTCTACGGATATTTATAAATAATGTAACCACGAACTGCGCGCGCGCTTATCTTGTTTACGAGCACTCGTAATTGCACTAATATTTAACGTCGATAGACAGTTTTAATGCCGTCCTAAGCCGCTTTCTAGGATCCGCTTTGACTCACGTCCAGCTATCATATTTTGTTATGTACCTTTAAAACCTGTCCCCGATGCGGACAGCCGGCCGTTAGAAGAATGAATGGTACCGGCGGATGTTTCCGTTCTTAAAATGAGACATGTTATCGTCCATGAAGAAGTAACGTTCGCGAATAAACGGGTTTTGTAATTGTATTTTTTCCTTACGCGGTGTCACTTATCGCTTTTGCTTATATTATTACCGATGGAAATCGACCTCCTTTTTTTTTTAATACTAGAATTACTAAAAAGATGGACAAAAAAAAAAAGAAAAATTGAACGAGCGTGTATTTTTACATAATTTACTATTCTTTACCAGCATCTATACCAGGTTTTTGCAGTATTCCATTTTTTCTCATATTCTTTATGAAACTCCTATGAATTCAATAGAATTATTCATCAGGAACATACGCTCTGTGAAACTCAAAGAGTTCTATTGAATATTATTAATCCTCCCACTCCACGAAAAATATTTTAAAACACCTCGACTGCCGTTTAAAAAAAATCTGCACGACTTCTCCAAAGAAGAATTCTCCAGAATATATCGTTTGCTTCTTGAAAAAAATTACACAAGCTAAAACTTTCATATTATTAACACCCACGCTATACTTGCCCCTCCAATTTCAAGTTACAATCCCATACATCGCATTCTCACGCAGCGCACCCACCAAACCAGTGCAGGATAATACATAAGAGGATAATCCTAACCACCGTTGTAGCTTTCTATTCATAAGTAATTTTTCCATCTAACGTGGGACCGGGGGCGGCGTGCACCGCACGGTGAGAAGTATCGATACTTATCGATAATTCTAATGGGCCTGCCCACCCCGTGATTACGGGGGTCGACGATGAGTTATGACCGCGGGGCGTATCGTCGAGTCTGAGCTGCTTCCACTCGTTTCGTAACACGGTAACGCGCGAATCGTGCCGCAAATTGACCGATTGGAACTCGGCTAGCAGGTATAACGGCTACTCGGCGTCGATCGATCGATCGGAATCGATCCTTGCGCTCTCCGACACATGCGCACGGGCCACGAATGCATACCAGAGGGCAGCCGCGTGATCGAGTCTGAAATCGTTCTGCACGTGCTACGTTGTCCGTGAACGCGTTCCAGCTGAGATTGAATTACCTGCTCCATAAGAGATAACATGTAAACCCTGGTTTTCTTGGATTACATTGATGATGCAGACGTTCATGGTTCGCGATTAAATGGATTCATAGCCTCGATCTTCGATCTCTGAGAATTTTTGTTATCGTATCTTTGAAAGGGTGGGAATGTAAGGGTACGAAATAGCTTTGATATCAAAGTGGAAGTACAGTCGCGTGGGTGTACTATCTCTGAATATAATATACCAAGGAATGATTGACGGTTTTTTTTTATCGAGAGTTCCTTAAATACATTCTGTTTTTACTGCTGTACTAAGTTGTTATGTTGTATTATTGCAGTAAATATGTTACTTTGCTTTATCTGCTTAATTTTGCTAGAGACATTTTTTTCACAAAACTTTCGTGGATTAATGTTACAGTTAACATTTTTATCGAGTTGGATTAAGAGTTAAATAATTTGAGGAACGTAAAACAAAAAGAATATCGGCTAAAGAATTTACTTTTCCTTTCGTACACCAGAGACAGAGATTCCTTTCGCTTACAGTTTTCATGAATTTATGCAGTAAGATAATCACGAAGCAACGGGAAGTTTAACCTCCATCCGCCATTAAATATCCAGTTCCTTTTGTCACGCAAATCACGGAGGCACGGTTCACGAATGTTTGAAACATGGCTAGTTCTGGCTGTTACTTTCACACGTAATACGCAGAAAATCCGACGTAGAGCCCAAAAAGACCACGGCACTAAATCAGCGTATAAGGAGGACATTGCGTAAGAACACCTTGCTTCTCAACGACATAATTTCATCACGATTTACTACGTGTTGCCTTGTGACCAGCCATGTTAGAATGTTAAAACGACCGCGTCTTGCCGCCAACGGTAGGCTTCGGTTAGTTCAGAGTTTCGTGAAAAAGATCGCTCGGTGGGCCCTGTAATCGGATCAGCCAAGAGGATGCCTCGGAAAGCCGACAACGAGAACTCGTTGCGTGTTCCTGGGGATTAGAAACGATGTACGTTCGGCTTACCGCGTGTACTAGCCATGTTTACGGGAGTCTGTGCTTGAAATTTTGAGAGGAAAGGTTGGACAAACGCGAGTGTCATTAATAGACTGCGGATTTTTATGTAAATTTACATTTCAATAACGACCTAAGCATTTGTAAAAACTATTTGTAAGAGTTAGACGAGGATCACGATGAACTAAGAATCGTATCTACATGTTGCTCTTTACGCTTTCATAAAAATTTCTAAGAAATTTGCTAGGAATCTATATAAATCGGAATTTGGAATTCAATAAAAGCAAATTTCACAGCTAATTCTGTAATTTTGCTCAGATTACCTGAAGGTAATTGTAAGTAACGACTTTCACAGATCATTTGCAAAGCGTTTATCGTGTTGAAGGAGCGTAGGTATAAGCTGAAAATCGTCGGTATATTCGAAGCGCTCTTGGCGACGAACTAGAACGACCGACAATCTCGATTGGCACGGTAACGTTGCACCGTTATGTCATAAATAATTGGTCACGATCGTGCTATCACCAAATCCGCTTTAGACCCTTCCGTTCGGTTCACGGTTATGATATTTTTGTATAAGTTTGAACAACCTTGATGATAATATTGTCTAATTGGGAAGATGATTGTCATTCTAGTGGTAGTCGTGATTTTCCTTTCGAATCGTCTAGTAATAATTATTTTGGTTCATAATTTTTGTTATTACGATTTTTTTCTTTTCTTTTTTTACTGCTGTATCTATATTTAATTCGATAATTACAAAGATAACAGCTGATTGATACTTATCGGATGATCTACTTATTACGGAAAGTAAACTGGATGTCTTTTTATATTTCTGTCATTAATCATTTTCCTATCGGCGATAAAGTTAGTCGTTCGTAAAAGGAAAAATACGCGATAGATACGAGATAAATAGAAATATATAAACGCATAAAACTTGCTTTTATACATTTTGACACATTTATTACACATTTTAATCTCTTTATTACGTATATTAAACTCTTATATCGACTATACACCAAATATTTCTTTTCTTAAACGTACGATCAGTCCACGCATCTCTTCATAGCATCAAACTTAATTTCAGTTCATCTTACTTATTAGACACAAATGGGTCATCTGGAAATTAAACTAATCGACTCCATCAAGATCAAGCATTTGATTTCTAAAAAGCAAAACATTAATCATGTGTAGTCCGATACTGAAATTAAGAAATCTTCACAAGACGTAGCATATCACTGTAGCATTTGAATGACTCAAATGATCATCCGACACCCTAAATACCACTTGCCTCGACTAATCCATCGATCTATCCGTTCACATCGAAAAATCTCTCTCCCTAATAAAACTCCCGTCACAATAATTCCTGGATCATTAAGGACGAACATTGTACATAAATCGTTCTCATTAGAAGCCGAATCAGATATCGGGGTCTTCGATCATCGGTCGCTATCGGGCCGCGTCCATCGGACCCACGGCGGCGGGTAGGAAAGAACTAGGAGAGGCTGGCATACGAGTAAATTTCCCTCTCATTAAAATCCTTTAATTGCCGGTCAAAGTGAGCACTAATCGGTTCCTATCTTCCTGTGCGCCGCCCTGAAGGGAAGACCGCCTCGACTAGGTATTGAAGACGGTCAAAGAGGACACAGAGGCGAGGGGCACACTGGTAAAAAGGTAAGCACGACCAAAACAATCAGCACGGCGCTAATAGGCGTAATTACTGGCTGTACGGATCGAGCCTGCCAACGACTATCCATCTATTCGTGGCTTGATCCGCACGAATGCAAAGCACGCCTTTGCGGACCCTCCTCGCGATTCAACACCAGGAGTAGCTTCGAAGAAGACGACGAACGCTAGAGTCGGCCCTCTGTCTTAGAAATGCAAAGATATTTCTTTGTCGATAGGAGAGAAGCTTGATATACAAAGTAAAATCTCTTTCGAGTTAATCGTTGGGAAACGTAGGAAATTTTTCGGAGAATCTATTAAAATAGAGCATTGTTAGATTGGTGCGTATGAAATACTAAGAAAAAAAAAAGTATCGAGGGGAAACCATGGAAATTTATTGTGCGAGCGCTATGTTAGAGGCTATTGATTTGATCTGTTTATTTTCACACTAAAGCGCCAAGAGCTTGGATTGAAAAGAATTCCAGCAATTTGATGATACATTTAAAAAATAGCTGACAAAGTATAGGTGCTAGAAGCTTTTAGTTTATTGGTTTTAGATAAAAAGCATTCTCATTCGATACTTTATATACTTTGTATTTTATGTCTAAACTGTGAATGTTTAGGCAAATTTGTATTTGTGTAAACAGCTAAAAAATAGAATCTAAATGGAGTCTTTGATCATGTAAATATTACAATGAATACTTTCTTGTGAATATCTTGCTTACATCTAATGTATATATACATTCTGAATATTTATGTGTATTTCCACGAATGCATAAATATACACAGTCTATTTATTTCATGCTATTTCTAAAAAATTTCGAAATATTGGTTCCATAAACTTCAACATTCCACTGAATTAATTTTCTAATTCGCGTATTGTGATGACTAAAGGATTGTTCGTGAACAGTTAACGTTTTTCATACAAAGTAGTAAACACGTAGAAGGAAGTACATTGGCGAAGAGTAAAGTATAAACATGGATCGTGTCGCGTCGTGCGCTACCGATTATCAGTACGTGTAATTACTTTTCATGGCCGTCGACTCATTATGCAGGCACTTATTTGTTTTACTACAACCGACCAATTATGCAATTATCTTCTTGTCCTCTTGTTAGGAATGGCTTTTGCTTCGCGGGAAACAGGTTCGCGATAATGCTCTTAACGTTAGCGGTAACGTAATATCGATCGTTTTAATGCTGGCGTTTCGCTATTTTTTATTGGTCAGAAAAGAAGACGATCGGTAGAGGGAAAGCGCAGAGATAATAGAATGCGTAAGAAAGGACAAATCGTATTCTAGATGATGTTACTAAATCGGTGGTACAATTCAAAGGAAAATAATTTTGTATGAAAAACGATATCAAAGATATGGAAAGATCGTGAAATGTGGAGAAAACGGAAAAAAAAGAAGAACAAGAAGGGAGAAGAAGTGGAAAGCGAAAAGATAAAGAACAGACAAGAGAAAAAGAAAAAGTGTGGAAGAATATTCATGTAAATTTTTTATGAACATTCCAACACATCATTGTAAGGCATATCGTAAAATTGGCAAACAAAAATCACACGAAACAAGTTCCTAAAAAATAATTTTCCGAAATTATTTTTTTGTACTATCGTAATCAGACATTTGAAATATGTTATTTAGAGTAAAATCGTTACAAAGAAACAGAGATATCTATGTGTTTTTACACGTATTATTTACATACTATTATTGAAGTTTAGTTGTTAATAACGTTTATGTGTTCTATACATATTATTCGCATATTATTAACAGATATTGTTCATAACGAAATAAAAGAACAATAAAACAACTCAATCCCGAAACAAATGCATTTAGATTAATCTGTCTCTCAGATACAAAACGCTAGTTCATTGGGACTATTGTTCTCAAGCTTAAAGCGAAGAGATATCCTCCGGTTGACAACGAAACGGAAGAAGTATCATTTCTTTTACACGCATAACCACGAACGTCGCCGCGTCGCGTCGCGCCGGGACGAATAAATCGCCAAATAACCCTAATAAACCCGTCGATTTTATTATCGACGTCCGCTCTTATTCAGCGTGTCGTTTGGCTCGCTCATTGTCCGGGTGAAACCGCGTATTTATCGTCTTAGGAATCCTTGGCGGAGTTTTACGAGGCGCGGATATATTGCGAGAAGCGGTCGAGAGCGAGCGAACTACGAGCGATCGAACAGCCAGATCCCGAATTCGCACGCCAGAATTTTTATCACGCCGCGCCGCCCCGGAACGCTTGAGAGAGCTTGAATCAGCTCGATACATTTGCATCGTAGCCGTGCGCCTTTAAATAGAACGCTCTCGAACCAACCAACGAACCTTCTCTATAAATCTGCTCCGATAAGAACTTTCGTCATTGCCACGCCGATCAGCTTTTTTTTTTCTCCTGCCTCGAAGCAGGAGCGCCTCGAACGAATTTAAACACGTGCTCAACCCTTTCAGTTATACCACCTCTGTTTCTCACGATGATTATGCACGGACTGGATAAGAAAGGAGATAATTGTTGCATGCAAATTTCGTACGAATTTTCACGCGAGCTAAGGCGAGGCGAAGAGAATTAGAAGGTGGAATGGAAAGTTCCCGGTGACTATGTGTTTAACACGTAATTGCTCGTTGGCTGCTCCAACAACGACAACTGTGCTATTAGAGCAGGTTATTATACAAACTATTTGCATAGGATTTCTTAGCTTAAATTAAATTTGAAGTTAGCGAGTTAAAACGAGTTTAAGTAATTTCGCTTCTCACGAGATTTCTATTGGCATGTTAGGTGATCCTGTCGATCACTGGAATGAAATTTCTGTACTTATATAAGTCCGGTATCTGTTGGGTTAGATTTTATACACGTAAATCATTTCACTCATCTAGTATATAATAAAGATCGCTATCTAGTTAAGCAGTAACTTACATGCAACTCATAAACAAGAATTACTTCTTAGGAAATTGTCGTAAATATTATCCGCTCATCTATTTCATTTTCTCTATTCTAATCCTTGGATGACTTTCTCAAACGTTTCATCTAAATGTCTGAATAATTCATACCTTATAACAATTAATCTAACGGTATCAAACTACATCTTGTGTTGCATTTACGTAAATCATTTTACGTCTTATTGTTAGAATATGATTAGTGGACACGTGCATCATCTCACGTAGAATGATCATTCGGTTCACGGTATGCGGAGTGTTTTGTAATTGATCGTGCAAATGGGTATTCTACATAAAAAGATATTACTCGATATAATAAATACAAATAGAAATATTAACCTAGATGGAAATTTATTACCCATTTCTACTTCTAAACTAGCGTTGCTATAGCGATGTTCATAACAATTATTCCTTGCATTGTTTTCACAAATAGAAAGGAGAAAATAAGAGCACGTTATTACATATACTATTAATATCCTCTTTCTTTTGAAGATAAAATTCTTGATTTCTCTTTTATATGTAGTATAACAAAGTAATACAAATTTATCATCTTAGAAAATACATTTTTAACAAATCTTATACATAAAAGTTCATTCGTGTAATTAGACTCAATCGGTAGACTTTAACAAATGGAACGCCAAGAAATTTTTCCAAAAATTGCAGTTTTATTATAATTATTTATTGTAGAACCATCTATGAGACAATATATATAGAAAACATCGTGTCAAAATCGCGTGACACGGACGTGGCTTCTTCCAACATTCACGATACGTGTAAACGCGTTCACAGGCTGACACGTGCGAGGGTGAAACACGCCAAAGTTCGCGGACGCACGTGTGATACACGCATGCGGGATGTTGTCGGACGCTCGTAAACCGGAGCTTTACTGCGTTTTGCGTGCAGTATTTAAACCTGAATTTATACCCTGTCAGGTCTCATTTATGCGTTGCGGCTGCCCGTAACGACCGCGCCTCGTCGTTGTTGCATTTGGTAATGCGCGTAATTAGATAGTAATTAGCCATATGGTCGTGAATATGCGGGTCTGAATTTTACTATACTTTCTTGACACAACTGGTAGCCAATGTGTTCTATAGAAATTTTAGTTAAATTCCTAGGTTGAATTTTGATGGTAGTTAGCGATGTTTATGTATCGCCGATTCATTGGAAGTCTATTCTGATCGTGGATTTTCAGTGAAAGGTGAATAACGGTTGCATCCGAGCTGGATGTGTTTGGATGACATGAATGGAAGACTGACTGTGCTTTCTAGTCGATGAAAGCGATTAAATTGACGATTTTCCGGTTAACCGCCTTTTTACGGGTGTGGATCGAATCAATATGATTCGTGTGTAGATGGATAATTAATTTTGAATTGGAAAAACGGACAACGGTGTTCTAGATGAACGATTTTACGGGAAATAAACTCACATCTTAATAAAAACATTAAGCACGAGATACATACCACTCTTTTAGAGTATAAAACTTCAAATTTACACGCTTTATGAGAAAGGCATCAAGAGGTTTGTGGATCCTATCTTTTTTAAACTAACTAATTAAGAAAATATTAAGCTTCGTTCAGTATTAAAAGGAAAGGATGTGTGTAATTTAAACAGGTACATACTTGAACGGTGAAAGTTGAAAATGATTGGACACAATGTTCCATGAAATTACATTAAGCCCCGATTAAAAATCTTAAAGTATTTCAAAAAGGCAAGAGATAAAATGTTAACCTTTCTATATGTTGTTTTCCCAAAAAATTTCTCACATAGCCGTAACATAATTTTAATATCTATCTACTATCAAAACAAAAATATCATACCTCCCCTATTAAACCTCACTACTGCCTACCACGCGAAAATATCGTACCTTAGTCCAGAAAAAGGGCTTATAAACGGACCGCTCTTAAAGGTGTCGGCGCAATTCCAACGATGTTGCCCCATGGCCTGCAGGCATCCTCGTCCTGGTTATCCGTATCCGCGAAACACCTGAACGGGTACGTTTCATCGGGAACGTGCTCCTGTTTCTGCATTATTCTACACATTACTGTGCACAGGTCTCGCCGATTAACATACGTGTACACGTTGGCGATGTGTTTGCGTGTAAGTTGGCGAGGCTGATTCAACGTGAAATTGGGTCGTTCGTTGGGCGTGAAACAAGAAGAGCACGAGTTTTGACCGGGAAGGAAGGAGATCGTGGAAAAAGAAGCCGAGATTCGTGTCGACCAGAGAAGCAACGATAGCTCGAGATTTATGCGGACTACTCGTGTAGCCTTCGAACGATTGATATTCGCCGACAAGCTTAACCCTTTGTACTTCACATATGGACACCACAGCGGCGGAATTAATTTTCATTGAACTAATATTGATAATTAGATTGTCGATTCTTAGATAAAAATGTAAAAATAAAAGTTAGAACTGATAATTTAAAGATACGAAAACACATAGAATGCATATAATATACAGATTATATAATTATATAATTGTACATACAGGGTGCGCCGTTAGAATCCGGACAAAAGAAGTTTTGTGCAGAAAGTTGTTTATTTAAGTCAATACACAAAAACACATGAAAATGTTGTTATATCTCATTTAAAGGGTCCTTGCTGAGAACTTTTATTCTATGTAACCACCCTCTGCCTCTATGACCTGCTCTATTCTTGCTCTAAAGCGCGAGCACGCTGACTTCAACTGGTCGCGTTTAATTGTCGCGAATTCTGACTCGATAGCAGCTCGTAGGGAGTTGACGTTGGGGTGCCTGCATTTATTAGTTTGTCTCTCGATAACGCCCCACACGTAATAGTCCAATGGGTTTAGGTCGGGACTGTTAGGAGGCCAGAAATCTTTCGACCAAAACATGTCCACATTGTCAGAGAGCCAATTTTGAACAAGATGACTTGTGTGAGCAGGTGCGCCATCTTGTTGAAATAAATACGGCCTTCCAGAAGCCGTAATTTCCATCCACGGCTTTATTACTGTCTTCAGGACCTCCAAATAAACCTCCTTTGTGATTCTTTCGCCTTTTTGGAAGAAGTGCGGAGGCATGACGTCGCCCTCACTTGAGACAACGCTCAAAACGTGAACACTTGCTGGAAATTTGGTTTTGCCCACAACAGGAACATCTTCGAGATTGTGGGCCAGCCAACGGTCGTTCCTCCGATTCACTTTGGCATCCACCCGGCGCGAAGACTTTCTATAATCGCCGCTCTTCTATCGTATTCCGGGTTTTGCTTAACGAGTTCTGTCATTTTGAGGTTATAGAAGACTTATTGACATATTTAACTAACTTCAGAGTCAATCAGCACAAACATCTGAATTCTAATATGGTGGGAACTACAAATTGAATTCTGTCCGAATTCTAACGGCGCACCCTGTATGTATAACATATCCAAAGTAGAGTATTCGTCATCATGTGCCTTTGTAATTCTTACACATAATCGTTGCAAGTTCTTAGACTTTTGATTTTCTTGAAGCAATCTGATGCAATTATCATGTTTTATACGAAGCCAGGAAGTATCCTACTACTTATGAACGGAATTATATAATCAGAATCATTCTTTATTTTACTGACTAAGGGGGTAGACTGTATAGAACCATAAAAGTGTTTTCGTGATCGAGAGCAGAGATACGGCCACAAATGGTTACAATTGAAGCAAAGCAGTTTTCCTGGACGAGGAATCGTCCGAGTCCCGAGGGAATAATGAATGTTGTTAGGGAACTACTGAAAGCCGATGCAGACGGTCGGTCAGATAACCGTGAGGTCGTTGATTAACGCGGTCTGGAGATAAGGGGTAATTAAGCGAGAGATCGGGCGTCGACGATGGGATATTTTCGGTCGTAGATAGAGATACGTCGATGGACATTATTGTGGCCCATGAAGAAAACTAGCTGGGCGGCTTGGAATGACGGATGGCCTGTTGAAGCACCGTGCAGCGTTTTGGAGACTCAGAATGGCGTTATCGACGGCAGAGTGGATAGGATTAATTGTGAGTCGTAATCATGCGAAATATTTGATTTTTTGAGCATGAGTCGGAACGCTGTTATTGTGTAGGATTTCAGAATGTGGAACTTCATCGAAAATGTACCCTTTCAAGAGGTAGAGATACCAATACGAAGAAGATGATAAAACTTTAGTTTTCTTTGAGTCACAGAACGGTAGATAGGAGATTGTTACCAAAGAAAATAAAATTTCAAAAATACTTTAAAGATAAGCAAGAGATACATTTTTTAATGTAGTATCGCAAGAAGTAACGAGAAACATAGTTATAGATAATCCAAAGTATTCTAAGTCTACGATATAGACGATAAATAACTGCAGACAGGAAACAAATAACTTTATCTATATCTTTTACAGTAAATAATCTATAAGTAAGACGTTATAACATTTTTTGAAACGGAAAGTAGCGCTATAAGTGAAAACAACGGAATTGATTTTAAATGAGCGATAGAGGAGTGACATTTCTATCCGGTCGTAGCTATCGATAATAGAGGGTTTAAAGAATAATTGCCATCGAATGGATGCAGGGTGAAGAACAATCTATCGTATAATGAGCAAGGAAAGCGGGGCTAAAGTGTATCAATACATAATGATTGGTGTCAAGTGAAAAGTGTTGCTGCATCGTGATCGTTTATCACTATAATCGTATATTTTAATGTACAGCTCAGTTACAATAGAATTGTACAGTGAATATAATGGCCACGTACATCGAAACATATCATTTCATAATTCACGGTTTCTTTAAATTAGCAGCCGATAACTATTGCATATATCGAACAGTATCGTGGGATTTCAATCAGAAGGCTGTAATGTAATATTTTAATCTTACACTACTGAAACATTGCTTCAAAATGGTTTTTAGAAAGTTGATATGTGTAATTGTAATGAAATTTAAATTAACCATGGCGCCGTATAATTTGAAAACTATATAGTTATTTACACGATACAAAAATTATTTGATATTTTTATTGCTATAAAACTATATTGTTTTATCATTGTAGCATTGCTGTATCATTGAGTAAATCATTCATAGTAGCAATTATTTCGCAGTTTCCTTATTTATTAGAATGAAACAATTGTTATCGGTATGTACATAGAAAAATGCGTACTATATATCTCTATTATACCATAATCACGGGAACGATTATATCAAGTCATTCACAGCTAATTCGAGAATCTATCGATTGAAAATTACAGCATAGGTTAATGGCGAAAGATTTTGCAACTCGAAGCATTCATTTGTGAGTCGTCGATCGTAATCTTTGTTTACGCCTCCACAATAGTTCTACGATTGCCTTTCACGATACCATTTCACATATACGATATAGTTAATGGGATTTACGATTCCTATATACAGCCTATATATTGTCTGATCCTGCTCTTCTGGAGCCTGGATTAAAAGCGACGTGAAAACTCCTACTTGCTTTTCTCATTAAGAAATTCTTTAATTTCACGACATTTTAATAAATTATATTTCTTGTTGATCCGTGAAAAATTCATTATTTCTACTCGTTAATCTTTACAAGAATCTGCTCCAAGATAATTTAACATATCGGAGAAAGTTCTCGAGTCTTTTCATCAATCCTTTTTTGTATTAAATATTTGCAACGTCAATAAAGGTTTATTTTAGCTGCGCAAGTTCGTGTAGATTGTAAACTTTTATATAAATAGTTTTCTAATTTTTATAAGTACAACTTTATTGTAACTTCTTTATCGATCCTCCTAAACAGTTCTAACAAATTACTAACACCTTGTATTTATTAATATTTAATGTGTTATTATATAATATTATGTAATATTAAATGATATAAATAAAAGTAAATATACTAAAAACAATAGAAATCAATATATAATTATTTTTAATAACATAAAATTGTGTCTTGCGATTATTATGATAGAGACTCGTCGTCGATTATCTGAACAAATTATCAGAATTATAAGTAACGATAGCGGATGTTCACACTTTCAAATCCTGTAAATCAAAGACAAGGGAAGAAACCAAAAGGAAACACGAGAAAATAATTTCTCTAAGGCACAACTCGATTATCTGCCGTTTCCTTAATTATTAAGACTAACGACGAAGATATTGCTCAATCGATTCAAGATTGCAGGCAGACCCTCTAATTATTATTACGAAGGCGTTGCTCGTTAATCCATCGAGCGTACGATCGCGAGTCCTTTGTTTTCTTCCGCGACACGACCGAAGATTGCTCAACCATCCGTAATCGTGTTTTGTTATTATAAAGTGTTCCCTTTTCCGTCTTCGATCCGCATCCTTGCACGATCCCTGAAAAATCGATCGATACACGAGCGAAGCGAAATTGCACAATTTTATTGGAAATCGTTGCCTAGGGAGTTAATTAACAGTGCAAAATCGCGGAAGAAAAGTAGATAAATGTTACGTAAGCTTCTGTATGGAGAATGTGGACATTGCTTACGTAAAAATATGTACTAATTGGACTAGAAACAACCGTGATATTAATTTAAAAATTATGCAGTTTGTGATTTAAAAGAAACGAAAGAAAGAAACTTTTGCAGGATATGCTTCATTGCATAAGTTAAGTAGATACAAACAGTGTCTACACAGACTTGTACGTACAATTCATTAGATATATATCTTTCTCAAATTGTGTATTTCACACTCCGGTAATTTTCACTTGCGTCATAATTTACTGATTAATAATATTAATGAATTGACAAGTGACAAGCTGTAGGTTGTGTTTACCCTTGTCGCATATAATTTTCTGACGAATACATAGTCAGACGGTTTGTAATTTTTAAAATCCATCATGAAAATTTACTTACTTCAACACTTCAATTATCATAGCGGTTAAATTGACCAGTCCGTAATGTTTCATAGAAATTTTTTCATAGCCGTAAGAAAAATGTACATCAAATTAAAAAAAAAAAAAAACACTTGATCTTAAGCAATCAACTCGTAATTATAGAACCAAAATCCAAAATAAATATTCTTGTCGTGAAAACACTTTCTATCCACATTGTACATACGCAGAAGTCAATGACACTCAGAATCCAGACGGCAGATTAACAAGTTGGCACGTTTTCTGAATCGGAGGAATTACAACTCTCGTTGCCAAATATCGTCGCGTCGGAGAAGTTGCGAAGGCGTGACTAATTATGACAGACGAGAATTCACGCGATAAATCATGTATCGTGTGCAGCATGTCGGGTTCGAGAAAAATGGTAGAAAATGTGGTTGGCCATTCGATGGACGAAAAAGGGAGATCGGGAGAGGAACCTGCTTGACTTCGTTTGTCCGCTTGTCACTTCGGTTTATTGTCGACTCATACAAAATGTTCAACTTGAGTCGTTGGAGCGCACTGCGCAATCGAAACGTCAACGTTCGATCAACACCGGCTGACAGCTTGTTTAATTTCGCGTTTTCGTTGATCATGAATTCAGGCCGCTATCGGCCCATTGGTAGTTAATAATAACGTCGCGGGACGTTACCGAAATTGTTACGTAACGGCGAAAACACTGCTAAAATACGAAACACGCGGACCGCCCCAGTGTAAATGATTGCAATTGTCAACTTATTACAGTCGAATGAATTTTAATTATACGAGGAATGCGAAATATTGAGTAAGATTAAGGCTGGACATAATGCTCCTGTTAATGTCGAGATGCGAATATGTAAAATGTCTTCGAGCAATTATGTTCATATTTTGGTGAAGGAATTTGCACGCTTTCGAAAGTTGTAAAATATGCAAATTAAGATTGAATTTGGTTCTTGCTAAAGGGTAAATTAATATAGAATATCCTTTATATTAATGAAATTGCACATATGGTTGTTGCAATAAGCAGGTAGTTTCACTTTCCGGTAATTTGAATAATCCAACAAAAAATAACTAAAAATCAAGCACTTTTTCAGACACGTTCATAATCAATGAATTCGTAGTAATGGTAATTCGTATTAATAAACTTTTGTAATTTCACACACGAAACTTTTAAAGATTATGCCTTTCTTTGTTTTCCAATAAATACGATTTAAATATCGAAGCTGCTTCCTTGTTGTATGTCGTTGACTCTTCGATTGTCGATGGAGTAATTTCATTAATTTCGAGACAGTTTAAACGATATATCTTTATATCTTTGAATTATATAAGTAAACACGCCATTTGTACCGATCGAAATGATGAAATCCTTTAACGACTGCATTCTTGAAATCGCTTATTTCTCTCGACCCCCTGCGATCTCCACGAATCACCTGCATAATACACCTTTTCTTTCAAGACCAGAAAGTAGCGTCTCTAATGGAGCGGCATCCGATCAACCGAGATGCTGGGTTTCCTCAATTACCGTGATTAACCATGGTGTTGCCCAATGGCTACGTAAGTCTGCGAAACCGTGACTAATTATTATAAACACGATGATTATTAACTACTGATTACACGTCGCAGTAGCGCATACGACGGCGTTTGTAGCCGTTCGAGAAAAACTGATACGCCGATGTTTTAACATATTACATGTATAGTAAACTACATCATGCTACATACTACATCCTTACATTTTTGTGAGTACGTTCGCAGTTTGGGAATTTTTAGACGTTCTTGAGACATACGAATGTTCCTTTCATTCGTTGTATCAACGAGAGTTCGTCACCCTCTCGTTGGACAATTTTGTTGCTTCAATGATCATCTGACGATCTGTTGTTTCTTTACGACATCGATGAACATTTTGTGCTGCGATCGCTATAAACGTAGTTTTCTACAGGGAAGTTGAACCGTTTTTCTTTCTTCTCTCACGGTGTTCGCTGGACCGTTTCACAATCGTTGTGCAAGAATGTAATTGGTGCAAAGGCGGCGTTTATTAAGCGTGGATGATTTATTGCGCGCTCTTGTGACGAGAGTAAAAGGGAAAGGGAACTGAGACTTTCTGTGCCGCGCGGAGAGACCAAGATTCTGACAGGTGTAATTGAAAACGATAGGTATATTAAGATAATGGAAATGAATTTGTACAGGAAGTAGAGATTTGATTGATTTATTCATTTTTTTTAAAATAAGGATACAGAAGCTTTGGATTCTTGCGATACCCAATTATTTACTTACACGCTGGTCTATACAAATAGGTATAAGATATAAATGGATTAATTAATAAGCACCTATTAATATTTTTGAATACTTGTATTAAAAAAAATTATGGTCGTCGGTATAAATATTACAAATGTAAAACTTTCTAAAACTACAAGATTTAAAGATACTGTATGATCTCTGTGACCTGAAAACTAATTTTTTTACCGTGTGATAGGATAAACATCTTCGCATGCTAGATTATGAAATTAAATTTCCGTATTTTATCTATCTGACACTTGATTTTACAATCCTCGTTTTAGTAAACACATTAGGAAATATTGACTTTGTATCTAGCTAGAGAGACTTTAGATGTAGCTACGAAGATATTGACTGTTTACTCTGTGCACATCGGACTACAAGATTGATGTTAAGCTCGTATAAAATTGAAAAGGTAGACACGATTGTCTGTCGTGTGACGATACTGATGCAAAAAATTAGAAACGTTTTATCAATACGTGGGGAGGTCACGAGTGGACTAACGAACGCGGAGGTGCGTTCATAAGCTGTCTCATGAGTGGATTAACAAACGTACCGGTACATTTATGAGAGGCATGTTTATGGACGGGCATATGTTTGAGCAAGTGATTTAAGTGTGACTGATTTAAGTAGTATTTGGCGAAATCAAAGCAAAATTGCTTTCCAAATGGACAGTTTTCTATTCGAGTATTTAAATCTTTTTCAATGAATTTTTATTTGTAGTAGAAATGCTTCCATTTAATTCTATTATAATTATAAAATATAAATAATAATATTCGAAGATAATTACGTTTTGTATTATTTGTGAATGAGAAGATGATACATTGTATCCATCGTGTGAAGTATCTTGTACACTCAACTTGAAAATGTACGCAATTATTCATAACGGTTGTACATATGCATTCTTCATAAGGCATAAATACTAATTAATACATACATCATTTATGATGACAGATGTTTCGTTCCATATCTATCGTAAATATTTCCAATTTTAATCACGCTATAGTGGAATATATGAAATACAGGTTACTTTGCATCATACAGTTGTAGAAATAAAAAGAGTAATTTTCTATATTGTTAGATGTATTCGAATACGTATAACTATACACGATACACTTGTAAAGTGAAATATAAAAAAAGTTAATTACATTTATACAGAAAATATTGTTCCTTATTTCCACATTCCTATACGAATATACGTATTCGTCTCACAGTGTACATTCCATGCGTCCTTTTTTTCTTCTCTTCAAATTCTCCTCGCCAAAACCACACCAATTACACCGAACTCATTATCCATTAGTCACACGTACGACTATCAAACGTAATTGTTTTCAAGCGAGTAAACGCTGCTCCAAATAGCCTTAACGAGTTGGTAGTCGAGCCACAGCAGTGTGCAGTTTGTTTACTCAGCAGCGGGTTGTCTCGTTAATTACCGCCAGCCGTCGAGCCGCACTACGTGGTAGTTTTTTCGCGATGATTCGTCATAATTCATCGAGCCCTTGCTCCAACCACGTCACCGCGAAATCTAAATGATCCACCTTGTGCTTTTCATCGTGAATTTTGAAAAAGAACGTCGACGAAGATGAGAGAGTCGGTGGACGTTAAGCGGTAATCTCTGTTTCGATACGATTGCCAGTCTCGCGATTCCCTTGTTCCCGACGTACATATGTTACGTATGCCTTCTCGACGGTGATTCCTTGCAATCAGCTGAAAGGGTCATCGACCGACTTAACCGAGCGTGTGACGCGTATGGAACAGACCGGACAGTCAGCGATTTCTTATTTAAATCATTGCCAGCTTACCAATGATCCTCTATCAGTTTATTGTGAATGTTTCATTACTAGATGATCGATTTTAACAAGGTTTACTTTCACCTTGACATTGATGCGTATGAAAACTATAGCGGTGAAGTATAAGTACCTAAACGATAGATTTTCATGCAAATTTATATTTTTAAAAATACGATCGTGTCAGTTATAATTTCATATATTCCCATAAAAAATTACACGCTTCCAGCGAAAATGCAATTTCATTGCCAATAAAGATACGAATTAAGAAATCTCACACAAATTCAAATTAAAAAATCTTCATGTTTCTTCTGTATCACAAAGGCGCACCAAATTCGAAATCTAAAGAAAACGTGGGGTTTTGCACATAATCAGGCACGCCAATTAGATCGGAAATGTGTCCGAAAGGCTAAATGGCGATTGCTTGTGATCTCGTTCCACTTAAAGGCAGGCCACGTTTTATATAGAAAAGGAAACCGAGAACGCACGGAGGGTCAAATGGCACGGGTGCTGCGCACAAAGGCAATATGATCCTTTCGCGGAGGATTCTGCAATGTAATCTTGTCGTGATCCTGTGTGGGAAGATTCTCGTGCGGCGATCTTAAGACCACCTTCTTTCGTTTCTTTTTTTTTTTTTTCTCCTCTCTACCTCGTATCTCCTTCGGATGGCTTACCCATCTTTCCGCATCGTCTTCTCTTCGACCACGATGCACCACCCCCGTGACGCGTTTTACTACTTCCTTTTGCTCCGTTCCGCTCTGTGTTTCGACGGCTGGACGTCGCTACGAGGACTTGACGCGTTAGACAAGCCGTGAGTGCCTCTTCTCCAGAGTACACATGCTCGTGACCCGGGCACGATAAGATAATTTCACGAATTCGACGAGTCCTTTGGCTCTCGTCGAATTTTCCCAAGCACGCGCACTCCTGTATATTTCTGGCATCGACTGATAATCGTGGACGTATCGCTTTATTGTGCCGACAGTTTGCAAAATATGATCTTCGTAAAAATGTGAGATTGTAAAAGTTAGTCAGTAAAGTAGATTATGGCTAAAAAAAAAATTGTGATCAAATTGATGACAATGGTCGAAGGAACAGTAAACTGCAGTTGGAGAAATTATTCTAAGATTTTGGCTAACATTTATATGAATTCTTTTTTCTTTCTTTTACTTATTAAAGCATCAGTTAGAAGTAGTTGGATGGAAGATATGTCTGATTTTTCATCAAATCAAGAAATCAAGAAAAATAATCGTATTTTGTATTATTATAAGGTTATTGAGTTTTAAGAAAACCGAATGACACAGTGGATTTAGATTTACGAAAAATAGCTTTGTCTTTCCTCGAGGTTGAAGTAGCAAATTGTCTCTTCTTTTAACATTCTTCAAGTATTCTAGCGATATTCCAGCATCGATTTTTACAGGGATTCGTCTTGTCGAGCGAGTGAAAGAACCAGGCAAATGGGTATGTGATTTCGTTAGCAGATGGCGGGATGATCACGATGGTGCGAGTTTCAGTCGGTCAGGTTGGAATCTACGAACTGATCTCAAATTTTCAAACATGTATTTTATTTCGTTTCTCTTCTTTCTAATCACAGTCACCGATTAATATGTTTAACGTTTCTAAAATTATTTATTCTAGTATTTTCTGGTATTTCATTCTGTACGAGATCGAAATTTATTATCTTATTACTCGTACAAACGTAATCAATCTTGTTTAAAAAGACGAACAGAATTCCAAGTATCACCATTCTATACTTACTCGCCATGTATCCAGTCTTCAAATACCTCCAAAACCTCTAAATGGGTTATGTTCCTAAAAAGAAACACATACACACACTAGAGAAATCCACAAACTTTTAAAAAGGTAACAAGATCTAAGATATCTATGTTTAATCATCTTCCGATTCGTTTCTAGACTTCTTGAGAATCTCAAAGTGTGATATATGCACAAAACGAGAGCCCCATACGAATGCAATTCATAATCTTGCAAAAATAAACTTGCATTAACAACCACCCGGGTTTACCAAAGACAAAAACGATGTTGTTTCGCGTAATTGAAACCAGAGATCGCTCAACTTAATTCAAATCCCTTCTTCCAAACGAAGAAAATCGAGCCGCGATTAATAGCATTACCAAGAGTCTAAGGATCGAGTGAAACAAACAGCGGTGCGTTGATAAATCGGCACGTTTACAGTTGCTTCGATTCTTTCCTTTTTCCCTGCGCCGTTTGTCATTCCTGACCCGGCGCAACGCGTAACGATCTCAAAACGTATCGCGACCGTCGCTTTTTGTCCGGAACATCGTTAAGACGCCGCGCAACCCTCATTAGTCCCGATTTATCACAATTCGCTGACTGCTCCTCTTATTCCTCGAGATCTTACCCTCTTGCCAAATCCCAGACATCTGCATCTCGTTTCGCTCAGTGATTCTGCTCTTTATTTTAATAAATGATCTCGGAAAATTGGTCGAAATCTGAGCAGTCGTTGGTCGCGGAAAGTATTATGGGTAATTTTATTTCAACGCACAACCACGGTAACCAAGATATACATATCCTTCTCTTCTCCAAGCTCATTGTTGGCTCGTTTGACTGGATTTCTTACAATTTGTCGAGTCAACAAATGGGCTTAATTCCATTTAGGTGCTACCTAGAATTAAGATCTTCATCTCTATCTGCTTGATGGTATCTGACAGTGGGCATTTATTTACACTTTCTTTCCAAACGGAGATATATTAATCCTGTCAAACGCAGTATGTAATCGTGCGTGATATAACATAATTATTAATATTTCTGTCTGATAGAAAATTGAAAATATGTATTTTCCGTATGTGGTATCAGAAATGGAGGAAATCTCATCGCGCTATCAAACGTTCGATATCCCTAACTTTACGAATTTATATATTTTAATAAAAATACTTTTCTCTTTTTTCTTCCTTTTTATTGCTGGATTAGACAGTGACAAATTAAAATCTCGCTAGCATTTAAATCTACTCTGCAAAAGTCTCAGTTATTCCCACAAATTATTTCAATTTCCGACAAATTGTCTCCGAAGACCAATCATTCGGATTATTCAATCCGCGCGAATTCAGAAAGTTTATTCAATCCACTTCGTTAATCTTCGCTAATTTTTGCAAATACTGTGTGAAAAGGACAAAACGAGAGGGGGGGATAACGAGGATATCGAAATAATTAAATAAGCCGTCGAATTCGTTTGAAAGAGACACGCGAAGCCAGTAGTCGGTGTTCTTTCTGTCTTGGCGGGAGCACAAGCCTCTCCGTTGGTGAACAGGACCGTATGATCTCTCTGGTACGAGGCAGCAGTTCTTGCCAGGAGCCAAGAAACGACAAGTTGCCGTATTAGGGCAGGCAGCGGCGCTACCGTCGTCAATAGAATTCCCAATGAGCTTATTGAGAGTCTCGTTGCAATTGGCTGGTTATGAAACTGTTGAGTTTTGTTGCTGTCGTTGTTGCTGTTGCTGCTTCTGTTGCAGCTTGCCCGTTGCTGTCGTTCCGCGCGTCACGATCGATGAATTCCGATTCACCAGTAGGCAAAAAAAGCTCCGCGGGGAGTTTCTCGCAATGAATGGCGGTGCTCCTCGAGGAACATCGATCTCGAATCGTTCGACAGGGAAAATGGGCAACACCGTCGCTCGGTGGATCGAACTTTTATCTCGGGACGAGTGATTTCGGTCGGAAGACTAGACTGCGCGTTTGAAAGGGAAGAAAGCGACCGGAAACTGAGTGTGGAGGAAAGTGAAAAGTTATTGATCGAAATGATTTCAAATTGTCTTTTTTAAAGATGAATGCGATGATGTAATATGGATATGATAATATATGAAAATATATGAGCTTATGAGCCTTTCAGAAACCAAATTGATCAACTTCGCTTTCTATGGGCTTTTTAATCTCATTGTCTGAATATCTGATTACTATCGAATTTTTCAAACAAAATATTTACGTCAGAAGAATGACATAAATAACATATTCTGTAAAAAGTGGAAACTCTACAAAAATTGTAACATTCGACACACGTTTCTTTATTTTTCTATTTATGGATACTCAATAAAGTATACCTTCTGAGCAGCTCATATATAAAAATAAATGACACATGTACGTATTTTATTTAGCTGTTATACTGGTTTGAAAGGTTGCTTATATATAATAACTATATAAGGGAATATTTGTATTTTGTTATACGTCGCCAAGAGTTTCTACCTCAGTGTACAATCAACTGAAGTCGCGACCTAAATCCTTGATGTCCCAGTGAGCGAAGCAAGGCAGATTCTGGTATCTGCGGTCTAGGTAATACTTATGTGAACCTTTGCGGCTAAATACGTTTGATAGTTTCATATGAAGTCAGTTTGAAAATGGGACGAAACTTCTAACTTGGAATGTTGTGCGTGTTAAAGCAATACTTTAACTTTTAAAATACGTGATATGTACATCTAAAAACTCGTTGATATTTATTACGAAGAAGATGATGCAATAAAGTCTGGTTCATCGATGTAAGATTTTACGTCGATAGAATAATAAGATTACGAAAAAATATAAAATATAATTTATGATCGATTCGGAAGAAACAAAGATGATTGTCACGATGTACTTACTTACACGTATAGGTTAATGCAGTTGACTCCCTGATCGTCTATTTTTATTTTCTTCGCTTTGTTTCTTTAAAAAACTTCAGCAAAAAAAAAAAACGTTATCTTTAGAAATTATCCGAAAAAGAATTTCTTCCCGAATGTCAGAAATTTCTTAAGTGGATGAATTACATGGATGATGTTTCAAGTCAATCATATGGTACCAAATACGGAATGAATAAGAGTTTTAACTTCGTTGGCGAGTAGAGGAAGAAGAGAAGAAGAAAAAGGAGAATAAGAAGAATAAGAAGAAGATGATGAGGTCGAAGACGAGGAAGAGGAGGGAATCATTTTCAATAAACCACACCCTTTCAGGTGGTACCAGGGATATTAGAAGTCAAGCACGTTGTCGTGGATCGTCCTAGAAGAAAGGAGGGAAGAGTTCCACCGGTCACGTACATCCGCATACGTGATACAAAGACTCGAAATTACAAAGATGACTGTGCCTTGATGATGCAATCCACGTAATTCGACTGTATTTTTCTGCAGCTGCTTCCGATGTCGACGCGTCTTCTTACTTCCTTCAACGAACACGTGAATTTATCGAGAATTCCTCTGCAAATGAAATTGTAGACCTCGCAGAATATCAATGATTCGGTTATTTGAAACGACTTTGCTTCTATCGAAAGCAATAACGAATCGCTCAATAATGGTTTCAAATCGATTATATATATTTTACGTAATGCATATAAATATTATATTTTAAACCTCTGATATTACTTCTACTTGCTTTAACTAGTTATTTAGCAGTGAATGAGAAACTACTATATGTTCCAAAAAACACTACTATACGTATGAAGTAGAACTCTAGTTAGATAAGCTCCATTTGTTGAAATGAAACTTCAGTTAATGTTTGACTATGAACTCCTACCGGCTGAATCTACTTACACCTGAACCTGAACTTCTACTGTGAATTGGAGGCTCCTTGCAGTATTCAACTGATATTATCAACAACATTTTATAAGTTATAAGACATCAGTACTATTAAGTTCTCTTGTGCTATAGAACCAATGAAACAAATAAAATTGTACGAAGTAAATTTTATAAAATTACAAATTTGCTGGTCGCCATATTTAACGTTTCTTGATTACGTGCAATATTGCTATAGTTATAAACATTAGTATATTATCCATACAGCGTTATCCAAATATTCATTTTATCTCCATTTCATTCACAAATATCAGTCAGAAATCGAGCTCCATTATTCCACATAATACTTTCTTAAACCTCGTACCGCGAGCCAACGATTATAACTCCACTTAAAGTTTTTAAAATTGTATAATTCTCTTACGTGACTTAATCGCTTAACTTATAATTGTAAGATATCCAGTGAAATGATCGGGATCGTCAAGTTCAAGCAATCTTCGTGGATATGAGTCGAAGGCGCCGGCGATGATCCCAGCAGAAGCTGAGTTGAACGATAAGGAGTTGGTCGCTAGCGCGAAATATCGGTGCTTTATCGCTATGCATTCGCCGGCTCGTAAATTCAGTTTTCAGCGGGTGCCTTGGTCAGTAATGTTTATTTATGAGGCGGCCTACAGGAGCGTTCCAGTCGCCGGGATCGTGATCACGTTGTTACGTCATTTTCTGTGAACAAGACACAGGGACGGTGAGGACCGCGCAAATTTTCGATATCTCCTTTTGCCAAATAATTATCGAGAGACCTTACGAAAGCCTTGCATAATCGTATTGAAGATTATTCGATGATTCAACCACGGTCGATGCGGTTTCGTGCGTCACAACTCTTATGCTTTGTATCTCTTTTCTTCGCAATTACGTCGTGTGTTTTTCTCTTTCCGATCATAACAATGAATGTGCAAATCACCTCGTAAATTTATAATATCGTATTTGAAGTCTTCTTCTTTGTATAATATCGTAGAATAGCATCTTTGCTATTATTATTATTATACATTATTGATTTCTTAAGTTTTGTTCTCTATGGTATTGGTGTTGAGAATAAAGAATAGGATAAAACCGTGAAAATTTCTTAAAGTCCAAAATAACAGTACTTTTCGAAAATAGAATTATAAACGTAACATCTTGATTATGAAAGTGTGTTAATTTCCTTGATTAAAACAATCTTACCAGACAAATCGCAGAAGCATATGTAATTTCCAAAAAAATATATTTCGTATTTTACAAGTTATTAAATCGCACCTCTGCCGCAAAATTGTAACAGATGGAGGATTTAACAACGCACATGTTGCTTATCGCTCATCTTCATCGGGCTTGACTCGTTGTGTATTCATGGATTCAGTGGAAGGGTTAGACAACGTTAATTCCTTCAAAGTGTTCATTTTGATCAACACACGAATGGTTCGGGCTCATTTTCTTCAAGATACTCGAGCGACAATGTTGCATTTAATCAGGTTTAACGATATTTCGTTTCATGGCAAACGAGCATAAATTGCCACGATATTAGCCAGGGAGCGATGATTACCATAATTGAAGGATAATTCAGCTGTTCGGTTAATTAAGCTGGGCTCTAGACAGCAATCTGGAATGGTAGGTACTACTACGCAACGTTAGAAAGCTCGAGTACCATAAATGGTCTTAACAGTAAGTTTCTGGGATAGAAGGGTTGATTAATTTTCGAGAAAACTGGATTCAGGGTGTTCAATGTTTCGTGAATGAACGACAGGGCGATTTCAACCATCCACGTCAGATTTAGCTTTATGAATTAGTTCCTTATAATGGATATTACCAAACCGCTAATCATTATAGAATATATTGGATTGAAATTTTGATAGAAATTCTTTATTAAATATGTAATTCACTTTTTAGTTGACCTTTTACCCTTTCATTCCAGACGCCACTTTAATACATTAATTAAGTAAGCTATAAATGTACCTGTCCTTGGTAAAAGTAATTTCAGATTTTATTCCATGATGTTCTTCTTCATAAAGACACTTGAATTACTTGTAATTCGTGAACAGAACAATCTTTCTCGTAGATGAAAACAAGAATTGAATTTTCAGAGGGTTAACATTCAAACGAAACACTTCCAAATCTCCGATCTTAATAATATCCTACAAAAGACATCATTTAGTTGAGAAACGTAGATTCTGATAAAACCTTCCTTACCCATGTCTAACTAAAAATATTCGACATTCATAAAAAATACTCAAACATACAATAATGTCTACCAATCTCCAAACCAAAACCACAGAAAGTACAATACACTGAACCACTACTTTCCTCATAGTCTTAGTTGTAGAAAATACTCCGTCAAACAGTGGCGCTTAATACGTGATAATGATACGAAAATCGAAACGGCGAGTGAAACCGTGTTTTTCTGGTGATTAGGATCTCTGAGGACCGAAACAAGCCGGGCAATTACCGCTGGTTGGAATCAATGGTGTCGCGGATTCGAGACGCGGTTTCGAACACGCGGCGCGTAAATACAAACGGAGAATCGAAATGCACACGCGGCGAGACAATGCGCCGAGGGACGATAAATAATGCGTGGCAGTGGCGGGAACAACGAGAGGAAAGGCGAATAATGGCGATACTGCGTGGTCCCTATGGCGCAACCTCTTCCTCTTACACGGGAATATCCTCTTGCTTCATCCTTCGTGCTCGATTTTACAGTGGTAACTCACGCAGGCGGTAAATTTCGAGGCCAACAGAGCTAGAGATACTATCGGCCGCGAGAGACGACCACGGGGCTCAGATACACAGAATTTTATTGCCATTTTTATGCTCGCCGTGGTATCTCGTGGGCCTTCTTTTCTTTTGGAACCGCGCTCTACCGGAAATTTCGCGGACAAAAAACGCGACAACGTCGTCTTTCATAGAAGCTGTCACGGTCTAAAATCGCCGTAGCTTGTTTCTGTCGTTCGGGCAAGTTAGAGGTTGGTTCTTCTCTTTGTGAATTTCGGAGAAGTTTGATTAACGGCAGGTGTGTTGAGCTTGGAGCGGAATTTAGAATGGTCGATCGGATATCGTCGATAAGGATGATTTGAATTTTGTCGAAATCGTGCAAAAATAGATGTTTTTTTGGTCTCGTGATTTACTTTGCGCGTTTTTATAGCAAAATTCACGAAGATGTTTTCAACTGCATTATACTAGAATTTAATTGTTTTACTTATAAGTTATCAATACCGATTTTGAATCGGTAAAAGTACCTTCTTAACATGAACCAAATATCGATATTAATTTGCATTATCGTATCATAGTTGTGATTACAAAAATTTTATATATTTTGTAGTCTCTATACAGTTTTCCATGTAATCAACCATCTTTATCCTATAATGTATAGAATATAAATTGGAATTAAATAGTGTAAGATGAAGTAATCTAATGCAATGATCATGGATTGTGGTACAACACTGCGAAGTCAATCGAATGTTAGATAATATCATGGTAGATTTTATTATAAAATCTGAATGACGTTTCTTCGTGACATTCCTAAGCATACCTTTGACCATTAACGACAAACGAAATCGATCATCATAAAATCACGTGTACCCCGAGTTTCTAATAGTTATCTGAACGCGAGAAAGACTATAGAGATCATGAGACTAGCTAACTGCAACAGAAAGGCGCCAACCACTCGAACGGAGCTATACAAGGAAACTACATGAAAATTCAAGCCGACAACACTCGAGACAAGACAGAAGCGGACAAGTCTCGGTGACGTAACGAGCGAATTACAATAGCGTACGAGGGTTAAAGTACCCGACTGTTTCTCAATCGCGTGTGCAACACACCGCGGCTTTCTACCTTCCAGTTTCCCACGCTTTTCGCCGCCACGTATCAATATTGTTCGTCGACGTTTTAACGACAGGTTTCACGCTTGCCAGAGTTGGCAAATAATGATTTTTGCTGCGAGTTACCTTCTAAGTTATTCTCAGAATCAGAGTAAAGAGTTTCAATTCTCGTTAAATATTCTTCAAATTTCTTCAGTTCGATGAAAACGTGACAGAAGCGTGATTTCTTGTTTCAGTTTCATGTTAAATTTTTCCCTAAAATATTAAAAGTCATTTTCTGTATTATAACGAAAGTCATATAAAAATGGTCACCGTGACCTATTATCATACGATCTTACCTGTATATATGTCATACATTCGACTAAAACGGGTGTTTATCTTTATCATTATCAAAAATAAGCAGTCAAACTCGCATTTCTTCCATTCGACGTCTTTCTAGCTCTGCACGATATTCGAGCCACGTAACATCACATCTACGTAACGCTATCGGTAAAAGATAAAAAGTAGGATGTTTATCTTACGACCGGGATCAAAAAATGACGTGGCGGGTCGCAATTCTGTTTAGAATTTACGGAATGCTGAATGCTCGATACGAATTGTAAAAGACGCACTCGCGTTGGAACGGCGGAAAATTATTGCAGCGGCTTAATCTTCGGTTGGTTCCCCTGGGGGTAAGATTTCCGAGAGCATTCCAGAGCTGGACGTGTTGCGTGCGCCGCGTGGAACTCATTATCGGCAGCGAAGGCTAGCTAGCGTTACATCGGAGAAATAAAAGAGACGATCGCGGATTTATGGCGGTTGTCAAACGACTGGCGAACTTCACCCTCTTGAACGGTTTTCGTTTCGCGTTTTATTGGTCGCAACGGAATCGATCGCCTTCGGGATCCTATTATCAGCCTTCCTCAGGACGCTCAGCTGTATTTTTCTTTTGTTCGACTCGCCGTTGCTCCATAATTTTTTTTATTTGTTTATTGGTATGTTTAGAATGCTATTGTAAAGCAGCTTGGGAGGAAGTAATGTTGAAATAACTGGTCCTAATTTCTAATTTCTGTGTAAATGATTTAGGATGGCAGTTGTTGAAAGGATTTCTATAAAGGTATGGGAAATGCAATACTTTTGCTTTTATTTTCACAGAATCTTTCAGATTGTTACCAGTAAAGATACAAATTATTCCCGAAATCCTGAAAAGCTTCTTTTTTTATTTATATTACACAAATAAAGTTGTACAAGTGCGGAAAATGTTTATAAATTTCTTGTTCTTCATGTATATACTATACATAATATTCTTTTACGGATATTCTTCTTGTCAATTAATATATACTCCGTATATTTATTAGCTTGATATTTGCGTTTTTAAATTATAACTGAATTATAAATCTGAGCAATGACAGAGGCTCATAAACGATAGTTCATCTGATTAGAAGGAGCTAAAAGCATTAGATTACTTTATTCTAGTTCGTTTTTCTGACCTTCTCTTCTGGATTCCCGTTCAGACACAACGTTCGAACACTAAAACATCTGGATTTACGAGGGAAAGTTAATTGAAAATTTGTCTCGCGCTACAGGCATAGATCTCTCAAAGCTGGCTGCGTTATCCTTTATTTTTAGATTTCGAAATCGTCGGGGAGGCGTGAGAGCTAGCCAAGATTTAGTGAACGGATGAAAATTCAGTTGCCTGTTGAAAAATTGCATCGTGGCTAGAAATATGAGATGTGGACGAACTGTTTCATGTAACGCTGCCTATCCCAACGTATTAATACACTCCTGTTTTAACAGATTTACTGTATGTTCTTTAAGAATGATTAAAATGTCATTTATAATATGAATTGATCGAAGGAAAATATTAATTTAAAGGGTAATCATAACGTATAAGTAACAAATACTTGATACATATTTGGTATTAATTAAGTTCTTTGTTATGAAAAAAATGAAATAATGGAATGGAATACTGCATAAAAATCGCGTAGGCGTAATATTATTGGAAACCCATAAATAAGATAATTTATATACATCATTGTATTGTAAATTGTTCTGTCAAGTTAAGAAAATGTACTAGGATATTTTATAAAAATTTACTAGAAATATTGAATATACTAAAAATGTTTCCCTAATTTTATATTTTGTATAATATTATATGATATGCAATATTTTTTATTTTTTACGATATTCATATAATATTTTGTATGATATTGTACGATATGCATTATTTCCTCCTCTTTTACGATCCTCGTTGGTTGATATTTAACTAGGATGGTATTTGACCACGTAAAACTTTATTGGAAATTCTATATTATACGTATGTGATATTCACGTCCACCGTACACCGTTAATTCGTTGCATGCAAAACAATAATTTGTCCCGGTTTATAAATCCGAAAGATTTCGCTCCGATGCGAAAAATCTGCTAACAACATCGAAAAAGGACATAGTATTCCCGATGCACTTGTGATAAGTAGCTGAATTTCCTTATTCGAGTGTTCGTTTAACCCGTTTAGCCTTTAGCATGGAGCGAGCCTCTAATTCAGCAGAAAGTAAATTTTCTTGTTTTGCAATTCCACTGAACACCATCCGTGCAGTTTCGTCCCGATTGCAGCCGATAACGACCTAATGGCTTCCATGAAGGGAGATTTAAACGCTTGTTGAGCACGAACGGATATATCTGAATTTTATAGGATAATTTACTAAAATCGACGACACTACCAGGAAGATGCATAGGCTTCGTTTTCATTTGATTTCCCTTTACTGGTATTGATTCGAACTAGCTTCGAAAGTAGAAAGGTTTGTTTGCGAGCGAATTTAATAAGAACATTGGCAGATGGTCATGTTTTCGAAGAGCATAAATTTTACCACGAATTGGAGAGTATATTTTGATTCGGGCCACCGGTAAGCATTGAAACATTGTAACGATAACGATGTCGCGATATTTTGAGCCACTTCTGAGCATGTTTCATAAATATGAACATCTGTTCGTAGCGTCTCAAGTTCATAAATATAACCGGTTAAGGAGTGAACGAAAATACACAGAGTTTTTGTTCTACCTGTTATTCCTCATGTTTCGATAAATCGGAATAAGTGAAACGGTAGTTTTGTCGTGGAAATACTTTACTATCGTGTTTCGATAATCAGACAAAGATTATATCCTCCTTAATATCGATCATTTTAACTACCGTTCTGTGTGTAAGAACCTATAATTTAATAAATTTCTCAACAGTTTAAATATTCCTTTGGCTGTTAAAGCGTTAAATATTACAGACGTTTTGCAAAATTTAATAATAGTAATTTATACAGTAATAATTAACGCTCACCACACGACATCACTATGAATGATTGAACAACTAGGTTGCGGATGTTTATGTCAGATTTCATATTTTTATGAAATAAGATAAATGGAACCTAAATGCCCTCAAAATGTCACGTAACATATTTTTGCATATTACGTGCATCCAGTACATTTTTGTATCTTCAAATCTCTCAGAAATGCATAAAAAATCTACAAACAACTTATACATTGTCGTTAAAAACATTCGTTCATTTTTCTCCATTACGACACCATGTAAATCCAATAAATGCCAAAAACAACTGTATATTTAGGGTTATCGTAACGAAACGATCTAGTCGATAGAAAAGAAAGCAAGGCAATAGCACGAAGAATTAATTAAATTGAGCAACACGAAATATCGGAACGGCGTAAGTGGCGCAGAATAAGTGGCGCGAGTTGAAAAATAAAGAGGAAGAAATGCGCCCGCGATTTTCGCTGAATTCTATTTTACAATTATCCGTCTGGTTATCATTCGATCGACGAGAGTAACAAGGGTTTGGCCTGTAGGGAAATAAATTTTCCAAGGCAAGTAACGATAAACTAGGACCGCCGAGACGTTTATTCAAGCGCGAGGATTCGCGCCTTATCGCCGAACGGAATGATTCGAAATCGCATCGATTTGTCCTCTCTCGCGGCTATTATTGCAAACGACGAGTTAATTACAATGTTTAAGCGGTACTTTCATCGCGGCGCGAAGCTCGAGGCCGCGCGTGCTTAGTTCGATCAATCGATCGGTCATCGATTACGCCTTTTCTTCGGTTTCTTATGTGGCCTTTGTTGCATTCCCAATGGGATAAGTGGCACGGTGTGTCGAATGTTTTGATGGAATTTTTTTTCTTTAGACGGAGATAGATCTGCGCGGTGGTAAATATTGATTCGTTCAATGCAATCGGTGATAATGGGGTCTTAAGACGTAGGTAGTTATTGACTACAATATAAAAATGTAATAGAATGATAGATCAATTTAATCGATTGTAGAATGGAGGTAAAAGGTACTAGTATACCTCATTTTCTTATTTTGATATTTATGCAAGAAATAACGATGATTAAGTAGTTCAAATATTTTAATGTTTAGAAGGTATGAAAAGAAGATGAAGAGATGTCGAGAAAGTAAATTAGGCATTCGATATTTCGTTGGAAATTATCAATATGTGTAAATACTTCATCATTTATATAATTATATGTAAATAGTTAGTAAAATATCACAATGATATCCGGTATGAAAAAATGTTATTGAAATTTATGTTGCACTTCACCTATTTTCTAGTAACTTTGACTTTTCAAAGATGCAAAGTTCAAGAGTCAAACCTGAACTTTCCTCTGATTCATACCATTTATGTTACCTTCACAGTTTTATTAATTTTCTTGGAACTTACGTGCATTTATGCCATTTCTTTAGAATAAATAAATTTGAGAAATTAATTTTAACAAGTTCAATACCAGTCACGTATCCAGATAACAAAACTGAGAAACTGACAAATAATGGAGTTGATCAATTCTTTCGAGAGTTCATATATTTAAACTTATCACCAGACTGCCCATTTTTATGAATTTTTATATTTCCTATGAATATCACTAAAGAAATGGATTTTACATGGAAATTTGTTTCATCTACTAAATATTATAATAACTTGTTACATTATATTATCTTGAATATTTTATATATCTTTGTATATTACATGCATTGTGTGCATCCTTACATCTTCAAATACCCCATAAATGCATAAAAATCTGCAATCACTCATCACCCAAAACGAACATTTTACAATCCCAAATCCCCGATGCTCACCAAATTCCTTCGGAATAGCAAATTCATCTACCGTATCCTATTAGCATAGGATCAATTATCCAGTGTCTTCTCTTCGACGTACCTATTCACGTCCTTCATTCGATCCCCTTAATCGAAATCGATGAAAATATTAGCGGCGGATCGAGGCAAATGATGATCACGATCGAGCCGTCGCCAACGTCTCAGCGACTAGCGCGAATCCGTGCGATTTTTGCCGAGGTGAGGCGCGTTATCGCAGCTAGTTCACCGTTAGAACGATTAACGAACCACTGCCGGACGTTGCATCGCGTTTGCACGAAAGTATTAATCACGCGGCCGATCGCCGACCGAGAATAATCGTGCCATTATTTACGATGAGCACGTTGGAACCAGTTTAACTTCACGGTTATGCGAATGATAAACGTGCTCCAGATCGGCCAGGCTTTTGGAATCCCACTTTCGTTTGTGGATGGGCCAATCGCGCGAGTCCCTTGCCTCTCTCCCTTTCTGCCGTCTTTTCATTTTTACTCTTTTTCTTAACTCGTTTTTACGTAATTCCTCTGGTCGATTTTTATTGTGCATTTTAATCGTACCCTCCGTGATCGTTGCGTCACGCGTGCGTATTGGAAACCGATCTTACCTTGCACCGGTTGCGTCACTCCCATTGCGTTTCGGCTGAACTTCCAAGGAACTCGAAGCGTTTCGACCACCTTCATCGTGAAAGACTGGAAAGTCCGATGGTTCACTGACACGAGAGAACGTTGGGAGATCAAGGATTCGTGATGTTCGAGCGTACAGTAGTGTTCCAGGATCGATCCAGAAGTTGAAGCGGTAAACTTGTACCAGAAGTGACGATTTCCAATAATCTGTTGGTTTTGATATTTCCATTGTTTGCCATTTGAACACTATAGATTTTCAGTGTTTAGTACTTTAATAAATTCAGAGGGAGAGTAAATGGTACAAAATAAATATGTAAATGAATTTATTCGAAGAATTTAGTCGAAGAGATAATTTACTATAATCACTAAAAATACGTTTCCAAAACGGTGAGGGTCGTTTGAAATAGTTTGCAAAGAATTCCATCAAGACATGATAAAAGTTCGAAATGCACTGAAACGTCGCGTTCGTCACATTGAGCCTGAAGGGAGCGAGTGCATGAAATGTGCACCAGGTCGCTTTATAATAATTCTCACGTAGTTTATACCGTTGTTTTCTCCGTTCTTTTGTTTTTTTAAAGCCCGGTGGGCGGACCAGTTTCATGTTTTTGCGCCCACACAGGTTATTTCATATTGCGAAAGGAAATTGTTGAGATCGATCTCACTTTGGGCGATCCACGTGTGTGGTTTTTCTAAATTTATTTTCGCAAATAAAGGGAAAGAGAGAAGAGAGAATCCGATGGAAGGTGTCCGAATGAAATCACTGTCGATTTCGAAACCCTTTCGAGTCATTAGTTCGAGAAACAACAAAATTTTTAGAAGTTTGAATCAATTTTGCTGTGGAGCAATCCAATGAAATCGGAATTTGATTTACTGTTGCTAAGAATTTTAATATAATTTCAATAGTATCATAGTAATAGCGTTGTTACTGAATGTAACGGTTTAACATTTTAAAAAGAGAATCGAAAGTACATTAATTACCGAGATCAATTAACTTTTGAATAAAAATTAACTACTTCGATGTATGTTTCCTACTCCATAATCATCTATCGGTAAACTAAATGACTAAAATATATCATGGTACACAAAGAAAGCTTGGCCCACGTATCCACTTGTCTCATTAATATTGAAATACGAAATTCCCGTTGCGGAATTTCAACAAAAAGACAGGCTTCCAGTAGACATTCGAAACGAATATCGACGAAGCCGCATACAAAGGGTCACGATTACAAAACGGATGAAACCTTATGTCTTATATAAGAATCGAAATATTTTACCTTCACAGTTTCAACAGAACCCGAAAAATATTGGGGAAACGAAACCGGGGAATGAAAGTGAAATTGTATCTCCAATTCTCATTGAATTCCAATTGTTTCGTTATCCGGAGCTTACGCATCCATAGATCATATTAGAATAAGAATTGTAACAATCGAAATGCCACTTCGATTAATAAATTCACTCCCATGAAAAGTAAAAATTTGATGTCAACAGTTTACACTTTATTGGTTAATAAATGAAAGAAAATGATAAAATTGACGAAGCAGTGATCGAAAGGCTTAATTATCAGCTGTAAACAAATTCGAGTTCGTCTACACTTCCGAAAGCGAACATCGTTCCTCTCGACGTCTGCCTCTTACTTTCACTCCCTTCGAGGGAATTTTCAGCGGCTGATATAATTGGATTCGTGACGCTGCTCCCCGCTAATCGGTCGATTTTACGGGGCATTCTTCTTGGAATCAATTTACTCTCAGCTTCTGGGTCACAGCTTTCGGTCGTTTTCCGGAGAATGATCGTTCTAATCGCAAACGACGATGACGACGTCGTCTTCGTCTCCAGTTCCGGACTAGTTCTCGACGCGCTGCCCCCTTGAGAGACATCCCTCGAAACGCGACCGCGGACACGGAAATGGTACCGCTCCTCGTCGAACTTTCTACCTCTGGACGGAATAGAAAGTGAGTTTTTTTTCCTCCAGACGGCGTGTCGTTAGACCAATGACGCTCGGGAGCGTGCGAAGCTAGCCTCGCGACAGGTGACTTGGTTGAAATAACAGGAAAAAAGCTTCGAGTTTTGATGCACGGAAATTTGACAGTGATTGGGTTTGCATGTATGGCGATTAACATAGCAGAAGCTTTCGATAGCTTTATAATTATAATTTTGCTTCTTGGAATTGCACACATTTGAATCAATATCATTAGTGAAATTATTTATTTATAACTATTTTTGCACAATACACATGTACTAGTTTAGTAAAAAAAAAAAATTAAATTTTTCAAAGTTTGCTTCCTGTATTGTACCTCGCAAAATTCAATTAATATTATTAGTGTAATTTTACAAGTCGTAAGATACAAGTTATGGGTAGCAATAAATATCCTTGCATAACATTAATTGGTTTCATAGTGGGACAACTGGAATTTTTACAGTAGAATTGAGATTCAGCATAAAATAGTAAAACTGAGATTTCAGATAGAACTTTCCAATTCTCATGGTGAAACGTTCGATTAAATTGGGATTATCTAACCACAGATATAATTAATACGAAACGAGGATCATTAATAGTCTTGAAATTGTATAGAACCCGCAGAATCGGTGTAACCAATATGAAGACGATAAGTAGTTAAAAAACGGTATGCCGAGACAGCCGTTTCACGTCTAATTGACTCGCCATTTCGTACGGGGTTCACGGTTAAACTTCTGCAACGATCCACCATAAGCACATTTACGGGTAGCCGGGTTAATCTTTCAATCTAGCTTTACCTTAACGCGGCTTGGTTAATCACTCGATGTGGTCGCGTGGAAGCCGAGTAGCCGTGGCATAAACGCGCGAGCCTAGATCGATTCAAGACTGGAAGCTGTAATCCGCGTGCAAATTACCCACCTCGTTTATCCGATATGTTGATTCGGTGATCCACATGCGATTCAGTCACTGCATTTTACCTTTAATTTTCTTTAGGGGCAACTTTGAATTTTATTCGAATTTGAACCTACTTTTTCAATCGTCGATATATTGGAAAGTAGCCGAAAATACATTTCCTTTGTCTTCTGGAATTTGCGTAATGATATAGACAAAAATGTTCTAAATATTAATTTGGAGTTTTACTTGTGCTTAAATGTGTATCTTAATTGTAAGAATAAAAAAAGTTGAAGAAGAGAAGCAAGCTATCGTATAAAAAATTGTGAAAACATTCTATTCAAGAAAAATTCTTTTAGATTTCGTAACATTTTCGCTCCATCCAAAATCCAGTGAAGTTATTAATCGGCCGTACCATAACAATTTTCCGAGTACAAAGTGTTAAAAATATGACACATAGTACTGCAAACACACACACAAAGAAAAAATAAAGATAAAATACCGTGACTAACTTTTTACTCTACAATTTTTTCTAACATTTCATCCACTTTTCTCGGCTCACAAAACTTTTCACTATAACTTTCCCTCTTTAAAACCATGTTTGCGTTTTCTGTTTTACACGATCGTTTCGTGGTAATAGTCGTTTATCATGTCTACAACTTTTACGAAGCAGGTGTATGACGATGTTGGTTAAAAGGTAACTTTTTAACCTTCCCTTGAGTTATCATGACGTTCCAGTGCCATATATGGGCGGTTATGCCTTGAATTTATAGGGTGGATCAATTCATCGCCCGATGGTTCTGCGTCATAATAAACGTGTCTTGAACAATTTTCTCTTCTACGGTGGAAGGCTACCAGCAGTCTAGTCAAACGGTTGCGACGCGTCAGTAACTGCACAACGAGACAGTGTGGCTCTGTGCGTGTTTCAGTAATTGGTGCGCTGGTTTCGATCTTGCCTGGCGTTCACGTGGTTTCAATTTTACCCAGTTTGCGGATTTCTCCTCTTATTCTGAGAATGTTCATGTATACAGATGTTTTTGTTCCTTTTATCCGCACATAGATTAAAAAATATAATTTCAAAATTTATTATAACTACACTACATCTATTATAACAATGAAGCTTAAGTAGAGATTTGTTTCACTAAATATTATAACGAGTATTGTACTTTAGATATTTTTTATATGTTTGCGTATTATATTCGTTTTATGTATTTTTGCAGCTTTAAATTTCTCATAAATGCACGAATCTTCGCAATCTGCTTACAATATTTCGCTTTTATTATAACATTATTCTATTTAGATCAAATATCTATTTCTATGATGGAATTTCCTCGGTAAATATTTTGATATTTCATAAAGTTGATTTTGATAGAGACATTAGGAGTGTATCAAACTGAATAACGGTTTCTATTATTATCTTGTCAGTGAATGGAAGAGGTAGGTTGTTCGTTAAGGTTACATAGCCCTTCGTGTGCCTCGTGAGGGCTTCATCAATGTAGCTGTAATTCTATTGCGTGACCGATCCGTGATTTCATCCGGTGAAAGTATTAGATACACGTATTCTCAGTTCTGTTAGACAAAATTTTGACGATGAAAATGATATAAAAGTCTTTTATATAATAAATTTATAAAAGCAGCCAGTAAATATAAATCACTTCCTAACATAACTACTTTGCAGGTTCTCTTATATCTAATTCTGTAAAAATTACTGTTAAAAATATTTTTGCATCAAAAAGCAAGTTACTATTTAATGATCAATTTCAGCATAACTATGATCTTTTTAAATTCATTTGCCTTCAAATCAACGCAGAAATCAATTGATCAACTTCATCGACGATAATCGTTTGTTTCCTTAAAAAAGAAAAAACGAAATAATTCTCATGCTAAAACTAATAAATTTTCGTGAAACGAATTTTCATCAAATGATTCTGTCTAAATCTGCAATTATAATTAATGTTTTCAAAGCATAGCTTGTTACCTTGAAGTGAGACGGACACGTGTTATAATTTTTCGTAGCGAAAACGACCAACGGAAACCCGTGCGTTGCTGCTCGATCGGTGTCACCCAGTGATCCTTGAGCAGTGATCGTGCGTGCACGCTCGATCGTGGATCGCACGCACTCGCGTCTCGATCGTCGAACATCACGCTGCCTCGGTGTGTTTCTCTGTGTGTTAACCTGCACTCGAGCATCGGTCGAATGGTCGTTTCCAAGTGTTATTCGATTATGATTGAGCTGTAATCCCAGCTGGAAAACAATGGGACGAGTTATTGCTCGCAAGAAGTGGAAACTTTCCAGTGTTAGCGTGTTATAGCACACTTAGGTGAGTAACTTGATCGAAGCTGAAAAATGGCCGATGATTTACTGGTTGGAAAGTCATTGTTATTGTTTCCATTCTAATCATCATTCGTTTTTACGATTACGAAAGGTTTTCGATCGTTTCGTCGGGATCTGTTCTTTCGAGATTGTTAAATGTCGAATAGGCTGTCTTGACAGTTTCGCGTGTCGAACAACATTCTTCGGCACCTCAGATTCCTGGTCAGCAATCTAAAATACGATAGATTATATCTATAGGATGTTAACTGCCTTGGCATTTACCAGGGATCATGTTAGCCTTATATAATTTGACATTTTTTAAATCACGTTGGGATTGATTCTTCGTTTCTTTTATTCCGAAAAAATTTTTAATATCCAGAATCCATTGTTTCATCTTCTAAATGATATAACGGGTAACTTACTTTTGTTATTGTATATATTTTGCGTACTACATGTATTTTACACATTTTTTCATATTTAAATTTATTGTAAATGTATGAACATCGAGGATTAATTAATTTTAAGGATTAATTTCCCTGAGACTGAATTCAGATCGCAGATTCGTCTTCTTTTTCCTAAAAATGGATCGTCACGAAGAGAACGATAAAATATTTGTTCCAGCTAAACGGTTGAGTTAAAACTCAAGAATAGACCCAAACATCATATACATATCATTCACTAGCATACCGGTGAAAATAACCACGACGCCACCTACTCAAAATACCATAATCATATTAAAAATCCTTCGTTTCTTTCGCAATGAGCGAGACTGAGCGGATTACACAACGCTTTCACAGAAAATAGAAATTCTAGCGAGAAACCCTCTGCGAGAGCAATTCATCAACCGGTCGATTAAAGTAATTCGCGTTTCAGGAATTCCAATCGCGGCTGGTGATGTGTGCGCACACTTGGATCGGCGATAAAACGCGTGTCGAGTGCTCGAGTCTCACGATGGATCCCCCGGGCTGAACGTTTTCGAACGCTGTTCGCGCAATTACGGAATCGATTATCCATCGTTCGCGACCAGTCGATAGATTCATTAATAATAAATTCCCGACGCGTCGACCAAGAAGTAGGTTTCTCGCGGAGATTCTCGCGCGATAATGCGATTCTTTGAACCTCCGAACGGAAAGGCGAAGCTGCCGCAAAGAAACTCGGTCGAAGAACCATTTCGTCGCTAGAACGACGCGACGGTGTTCCGTTAAGGCAAGAATTTTAATGAACATCGCGATTGCTAAGGCGACAAACCTAGCCTATAATCGTCGGCACCGGCCTGTCACGATTATGAGAGCCTCGTTTATGGTATGAGTCATATATAATTCGGACATCTAAATGTTAAAAAATTTGTTTGAAATGTTTTTTTAATACTAAAATTACCAATTTGTAATGTGTGTATTTCAATATAATATACAGAGATGATTTTAATTCAGACGAGATAATATGCAACGAAAGTAAATGAATACGTTAAACATATTTTCTTCTTAATAAAAGTCGGTTAATTTCGTCAATGACTTGTACATTTATTAGAGGTTTGCAATTAAGAACACATATTTGTGTTTTTTGATTTGCAACCAATTGAATTAAAGATAGAAATATTATCGAAGAACAATAAAGAAATAGCATTTTTTCTCTCTCAATAATATCACAAGCTGTTCTCTATATGAATTCTAAGTTCTAAGAGCACTATAATTGATTCTCTTTATAACCATATTTTTCTGATATGAAAATACCAGAGACTCGTTTACGATCGTTCAAAATCATTCGCAACGCACGAAGATATTATTCGATACGATATGGTCTGACCAGTTACATCCGTAACGAGCAGGAATAATTCATTGGAAAGGAACGGACCAAGTAATGGCGTTGCAGATGTTACGCGTGATAACGAGATGTTACCCGTGGTAATTAGAATGACGCGCCCGTACACGGGGGAAAAATAGTCAATTACGATAGGGATGGATATGAGAACAGTGCACATAGCCCGAGGGTACACAATTTCTTGAGATCCTTGTTTGTAAAGTCAAATAATAAATGATTTTCTGTTAATAAAAAAGATTATGTATAGTGGCGAGATTAATGTTTGAAATAACATTTTTCAATTATATGTTTCAGATATATTTTTACCTAATTATTTTAATCTAATCTATTGTAATTATTCAAATGTTATTAATATAGAAATTGACACCATATATTTCATGTTTCAAGTCCTGAGAACAAAGTGTCCCTATATTTATGCTTGCCACTACATGTCTTTATACATCGAAGACCACACGCATTAAAAATTCTTGCACATTTCTCAGCACTGCAATCAAAACGTAAAAGCAATTTTGTTTTCAGAAACCACTTTAAAGATTGAAAAAATTAATGGTCATAAAACATCAATTGAACTTGACCTAAATTTTCATCATACACAATTCGCTCGAATAATTAACACCAGACATGTAACTACATAAAGTGTTTCGAATATTTAATCCAAAAATAAAATCTGTGCGTTTGACGTGGAGAATCGGCCTCGAAACCGCGTACGATCCCAGGTAAAGCACCGGTCGCGAGTTGTATCGTCATCCTCGCGGATGATGAATGTCTCACGTCAACCTGGACGCATCAAGAATATCTTTCTCTCGGATAGAGGTGATCGGCAATTCCTCAAGTGCAGCACCTTCGGTCCGGTTCTAGATGCGTCGTTAATCGTCCCGTGGTGCGCTCGCACGGGGAAGGTTTCACGGCCAATTAAAGGTGAGCATCGGTTTAACCGCGGTTCAGCTCTCGGCCGCGGTTGTCGCGGAGGCGAGCGACATAAATCTCGTCCTTCGTGGTTCCAGTTTCTCGAAAGGAGTGAGAGGCGATCGAGATTCTCTCCTCTCGTTCGCTGCCATCTCCGCTGGCCGATTTACCTATTCGTCGGTTTCGCTTGATTTTCTTGCCACTTCCTTGCTATTCCAACTGTTGCTAGCGTTTTTTTTTTTTTTTTTTTTTTTTTTTAGATGATTATCGATATTTAGGATTAGTTATTGATAAATTTGCAGATTTGTACGCATTTATGGACAATTTAAAGATTAAAACAAATCTCTATATAGATTCTGTTTCTTTCAATATCTTGATAAAAATACATAATCGCGTAAAAACCTGCAATCCAGTTATTGATATTTTAGGAGTTGTTATGTATTATGTAGTTATTCTTTACGTAGATTGGATACGTATATCTTTACTCTTCCCCCGATGATTTTATATTACGGGCAATGATAAATATAATTTATCTCCAAAAGACATCGATATTAAAGGATGTTAAAGAATTCTTCTAACTATAGAACAATATTTATGTATCTCGATTAAATTATTTTTTGTCAGTATATATAGGCACTTTCGTATTTATAATTATCACTATATCATTCGAAAGGAATAAAAATCGCCTCCAATTTACCACAATGAAGAAACAATTTATGTCACGAAACGGAATTGGATGTTCCGAATATATTTATACTTATTCAGAATCGCGATAGCGGTCATTTCAATACGACTCACTGCGAATCATTCATTAGTGGCTCATACATATTAAGGTGCGTTCGCAAGAGCATTCGCCCATGCTCGTTTGGTGTAAACAGTCATCAAGCAATCTGTTCGTAAACTCACTTACAGCAAAAAAGCTTCACTGCGAACGTGAGAGAATGTTCACAGAGATTAGAGCGAGTGTCTAGACTGTCCAATAGTTATTTCTAGTCTTCATTCGGACTCGTCACAACGATCAGGAAATCAAAATTTTTGGAGCATTCTTTAAGCATTCGGAGTGTTCGATTTTTAAGCGTCCGATTTCCTATTCGACGAGCAGTCATCAAGAAGCAATGCTCGGTTACGTTTTAATTTTACTAACGCGAGGGGAAGAATTGGAAGAAGTATTCGCTCGTTTGGTCTAAACCCACCTTTATACGTATGTTGCGTTAATTTTAGATGTGCAAAAGATAACCCTATGAATTATTCAATCGATAAATTTTTCCCAACGTGTTCTCGTAGCCAGTTTCAACATATCCATTTTTTAACCGGCTGAGAATTGGTCTCGTACCACTGGCGAAAGGCCGTCCCCACGCACCGGTGCGATTCTTTAGTTTTCTGGCGTACCTTGCCGGACGCAGATCGGTCGCTATTGCCGATTAATTCGATTAATCGTATCGAACGAACAAACCGCTTGTTCGTTTGTCCTAACCCCAATCGCTTTAAACTTTAAAACTAAACAGTGTTACCTATCGCCAGCGAACTACGATCCAATTATACAAACCAAACGTGCAATTAACGAAGCGTAGAAATTAAAGGGAATAAGAGTTACAACAGATTTACGTGTTAACGGTGAGTACGTGAAAATTCATTGAAACTTAGCCAGTGTTGAGCAATTGTTCGAACGTACGTGTTATACCTTTAAGGTTATCGTAGCCTGTAATTACAGCAAACGCTGTAAAACGTGGAAAACGGTTGTAAACGATGTTATGAGATCTTGTAAAATGCTTTGTAGAGAACTCGTCGTTATTCGCGCCAACGGATTACGACTTTATCACGAACGGAAACAGTACTTAACTCTTAAATGTATAGTTCCTCCAAATATAAAATATTTTGAAACTATTAGTTTATGTGCAATGAAAGGATAAAATGGAAGCTAATAAGAAAGATCCGTCATCTTATTGTTTGATTTTTTTTTTTTAATTGACACAAAAGTTAAGAAATAACTGCGACATGTGCAGAACGTGTATGTAAACAAATTAGAAATTAATTATAGTGAAAATATTATATCATATTATATTAGACAATAAATTGCTTATGTTCATGATTATATAATATTATTTCCAAATTATTTTAGTCTCTAAATATAAAAAGGGATAGTTACGAATAATACTGAAACATTTGCATTAGAGCTCGTAGAAATTACAAAACAAATACTAATTTATTTATGGATAAACGCTCTATCTATTCGTTTACATAGATATTTTATAACCTAATATCGTGAATACAGAATATATAACGAAAGAATTGAATATTAATAAATATAGGATCAGGACGCCTATCAACGTTGAATGGGACCAGATCAACTGGTAAAGAGTAATACTATGCATTTAAAGGTTAAGTTTCGTTGTAAAACAAAATGTCATCGATTTGAACGATTTTACTAGGGTACAAAAGCGGAATTGACAACGTTTAAAAATTTCATTTCCTGCGTGTACAATACACGTGGTAGTGGTGGCTAAAAGTTGCAAGGTTTACGTGCACCGCTATGACATTTGAAATTTGCGTGGGTTTTCAACGAACGTTCAGTTGTCGTTGTCATTGATTCAACAACTTTGTTGGATCGTATTCATTAACATTTTGAAACGAACACACATGGGAACAAATTGCACGGAGCTTTCGTTTTTAATGATATATTTATAGTTACTTTTCTGTGGGCATTGTGATGTTTGTAATTAATTGTAATTAATAAAATTGAAGTACAACGTAGGATGTATAGAACTAGGAACGTACATAAATAACTACAGAATAGATCGAGAATCACAGAAATATTTTTCTTATAATAAAGTTTCACGTACGTTATGCGTATATGTTTAAGTATAAATATTTAAAATTTCATGCTGATAATGTTCGTATCAAAAATTAGAGGAAAAATTCTGTTTAGTCAATCTTCGATGATCTTTAAGAATTTGGTGTTATAGGGCATAGAATTTGTCTTCGAAACAATTATTATATACAAACAATTTTTCCTATTTAAGGAAAAATTATCTCTTTTTATCTTTTTTTTTCGTCTCATTAATACTTTTCAGTCTTTTATCTCCCATAAAACTATACAATTTTTGTAGAATACACTTTTGTGAAATTGTAGTTGTAGCATTTTTAGGTGATAAAATTAAATAAAACACTATATGAACCGACATTACTTCCAGAGGTCTTCACATTTCACCAGAGAGTTCACCGTCAAATTCTATTTATGTTATGACCAAGTCTGGTACATTTTATTGAACGTTGGTCGAAGATGAAATTTAACGAAATTTTAGTGAACCACAATGCACGTCAACGACAGTCCTCCAAATATTCTACGTGTTAGAATAATTTAGGATTGTTTGAGGTCAGTGGCCGCAGCGACTCATTAAGCCAATTAAAATGGTCAAATTCTCAACTGCTCGCGTCATCGGTGATATTCAATGGCCATTCTCGGTTTCCAACAGTTTTCGTTCCTCGGCTGCGAAACAATTTAAACGAACAACCATAAATCAAAATTAAAACGATCCAAAAGTATCCTCAATACCTCGGTGTCTGTGGTCGTTCACAAAGAGTCGCTTTATTTAAATGCTTCCTTATTTCAGAATCGAGTTTGTCATAGATATTAATCCATCTTGAACTAATTTATCTTTCCTATTTCGCGTTAGGCGATCCGCAACAGCGGATATACAACGTCAAATGCGCGCAGCTTTCGAAGCTCTAAATCTGCGTGTAATAAATCTTTGAAAATGCCGTAGTGTTTTTTTTAACGATGGTGAATTTTTACAATGCCACGTATTACGTTAGTGAAATCGAATGATTTGAGCGAGAATGCCTATAAAATTATGCAAAGATAAATTAAATTATATACAAAATGGGAACATAAGTCGGCGTAGGAAAGAATTCAATTTTTTCCATAATTTTGCAGCAATAAACATAATATTTTTATTTCGCGAGAAGAATTCATTGTAACGACTGCAATTATCTTACCGAAACTCATTTATTTTTAAAATATTTGCTGCTACAATTGGAAATTCAATTGAATTATAAACTTAAGCCATTGATCGAGTCCCTTAATCAAAAATGTTAATAATTACGAAATGAAAGAAATAAAGATAAATCAACTGCAAATATAAATATGACATGCTCTATTTTAAAAGAAAATGAAAGAATACGTGAAAAGATAGAAAATCTCTAAATAAACAAATTATTATGCCCACAAGATTTGCAACATAAAAAGCAAGTTAACTAATTTTCTCATCATTCAGAATATGTGAACACAAGTAGCTCTCCCTTCTAACGTCGAAGAGTTGGAAGATCGATCCGATATTTTGTTGTCGATTACTGTCTTCTTACACTAAAGCGCAGGTTGCTCGCTTTCAATCGTTTTATCTTCGACATCGGAAGCAGGTTACCGTTCCTTAAGAGGTTTTATAACCCGGCGATGAAATGGCCGGCCTTGATTCACCGATAGCCAAACCGTAAGCGCCGAGGATGAGCCGTGATCCTTGGTTTGTCCGTAAAAAGGCAGGAAAGCTGTCGAGGAGGTTCCGATTCCGACGAATTATTCTCGATGGGACTCCCTCGACCGCGAGTGTTGCTTTAATTCAAGGAAAGACTTCGACTTCGCGGGAGTGGAATCGAAGATAAATGAGCGAAGGAAGCAGCACAACGAGTCCTCCCAACGCGATATCATTAAATCGTTTAAGTTGATTTATGCGTGTGATGACGAATTAATTGCCTTCTACCTGCAACGCGTTCGATGTGAAAGCATAATGCAAGGGTGATGCATGATTATAGTGTTGAAAGAACTTCGTTTTAATACGTTTTAGTATAGCATTAGAAATAGTAATAGGTATCTAGTATCCAGTAATAAAAGAAATAGTTAGAAGTTTGATACTAAACGAAGCGGATTAGATATTTAGAATTTGTCGTGCTTTTTTCAATTTTCTCTCCAAATTAACATTGAATTTTATCGAGATCAAAATATAATTATACTATCTCAAATTTATATCTATATGATATCCAAATATTATGTAAAACACATACAAAATACAAATACGCTATATCCAATTATTTCGTAAAAATATAATCAGTTACCATAATATAAATCCACGATCACATGTAGCCTAATAACTATGAATATTCGCACAGTCCTATATATCCTGCTAATAAATTCATCTCATTGTAGATTAACCTCTGCCAACCTCCCCCTATGGTGATTTACTATTAATTTATATTACGTCTCGACTCTCTACTTCCTCTCAACAGGCAGTATTACTTATACATCATGCAAATCCTCAATGTGTTCGACGATGTTCAAGCCATCGATCGTTACCGATTCCCTGTTAATATATCCGAGCACGGCGTAGCGGAACGATATATTCCACGAACGTACCGCGGAAAGCAATGATTTATTCGTGTCCAGTCTCGGTTCCATACGTGACATAAGGTTCCGTGTGAAAGTCTTTTAACGAGGGACATTGTTCTATGGGAGGCGTCGGCAGCTAAAATGCTCCGAGCATGCACCACGACGCCCGTAGCTTCGAAACCGATAAGATACCGTTTACCATACGTGTACGCGGACGCGCCTCATATGCGGAACAGGGAACACGTGCTGTGACCCATTAATACGCACCCAAGGCTCGGATCCGTGGCTGCGCGCGTATATCCGTGAGCGCATCGCAGACGTGCCGCGCAGTTTCGATAAAACCAGATCGATAAATAAAGCGAAGGAGATTCGAGATTTTTACCAAGAAATCTGCAGCGTAGGCCGCGATCCTTTTGTATCTGAATTCTATATGAGGAAATGGATACCAGGTTTGGAGAAAACAGAACGATTATTTGCTTCTGTCGTTCGGGGGTGAAATAAAAGCTTTGGAAAGATAAGCGAGTAGGCGGATATTTGGCTAAATTTATACCTGCAAATTGTCTGGTATTAATCTTACAACTTTAGAGAGCAGAAGAACGGATTTGATGTCGTATTTATTCATAAAACACTCAGTGGCCTAATCATCTGCTTTAACGTTTGAAGAAAAATTTGAAATTAATGTTCCATCCGATAACTGACGTCATTCTGAATTACTGCGAGTTGATTATTATCGTACGTCTAGTGGGTATTTTAGCTGTATTATCCGAATGATAATACATGCCTGTTTGTTAAACTATTCTTCTATATTGCTAATAATATATACAAATTCTTTTCTCCGCGTTTAAGAGGTTGTCCTTAATTCCCACGCGAACGAATCTGCGAATCATCGCAAGTTGCCAGATGAATAAAAATGGCGCGTATAACACAAGAAAGGACAGACGCATTATTTTTCCATGGTGACAAAAAGGTGTACCTTATTGGTGACCGTGGCAGCAAACAGCATAAATCTGATACAAATACGAAAGGAAATGAAGAAAGAAAGAAAGAATGGCACACACCCCAAACACTTTCTCGTCATGAAGAATCAAGAACGATGATCGCGTCATGTAAAGCTGGTCATTATACGCGGCCAGTGAAGGGTCGACCGTGCAGCTCTTTCAGCTTTCTATCGGCCATCGACGGAAATTACACGTTGTATTCCCTTGTGTTACGAGGTACGCCGGCTATAATCGCATTATGCTTCTGCTCTGCCATCAGGAAGGCCATTACATGCAACCGGGTGCGCAAAGGAGATCGGAAAGAACTGGTATACATAATCAAACAAATGCGCTCAATTGCAGAGTTTGTAACACATTCTGAAACCGATACATGGACCGGGGTTTAAGGTCGATCATTGAAAAGACTTTTACATAATACTTACAGTTGAAAGTGTACTTCACATTTTTACTCGTGGCTGTCGGTGCACGCATGAGATGATCGATCTTGAAACTGAGCACGAAATTTAACTTCCTTCTCCCTCGTTGTGCAGCTTCCGTGTAATATTGTTTACTGGATATTTCTGGATGGGAACGCGAAATGTCACGTTTTTCGGTGATTGCCTGATTCTTATATTGGCGAGGAGATGATGGTATTTTAATATTTTCTGAAAAGCTTTTGCTAAAAGGAAAATTTCGACAAACCATTCTAGATTAAAGAGCAACCACGTTATCGTAACTTATATTTGCTCTCGACATTATTTATATTATTCTATCTACCTGTGTAAGGTGTTTTATCGTTACGAAGAATCAAGACGCATCAAGATGTTTCTTCGATTTTTCGAACGCTGAGTTTTGTTCCACCGATGAGCGTTTGATGGCGTTTTATGATAATGCTGATATTCATAAAATTCACAGGCCGTCCGTTAGGTGTAATTTCTGCACGTGGTTAATTAAGAATAATCGTTATGCTTTATAACATTTGCTGTTATTTTATCATCGTTTTCAGTATACAGTGCATTTTTGTTTTATAAATCAACGCGTGACAATCGAGTTATTAAAACTGTAAGGTGTTTGTTACTTGCGAATCGACTTTTTTTGTATGACAAAGAATGCAATTATTGTTGCATGGAATTTCGAGCACCGCGGAAAAAGCTGTTCTATAGAATTCTTCACTGATAACCCTACAAGCCAATTAATGTTTTTTGATGTATCTCGAAATCAATAAAGTAGTGTACGTAAAATAAAAGTAGCAGGGAGCAAGAGAAATGTTTTCAACAAAAATTAAAAGCAATTGTTGGACTACACATACTTATGCAATGTTATATTTTTAATTTTTCTATAAATATACAAACTTCCGAAGTCCAGTATTTATTAATCAACTTAATATCACAATCATATTCGATATTAATATTAATATTTCGAGCATAAAAGTATAATTTTTTAACATTATAAATTAATGAAAACATAAATCATGTAATAAATCACGAAAGATTATTCCTTACAAGAATACTATGAAGAAAATTCTTAGACCTCATTATAGTTCCAAGAAAGTCGTAACAACAAATTTCTAATCACTTACCAATGTTACTTAATGAAACAATCTACAAAAAAACAAACTCTCATTCCTAATAATAGATATTGCATTCGATGAAAGAACATTAAAAGAGACTTGCGATGAAACCGGTCAAAGGTAAATCCTAATAGGAAACTCAAGTGAAGATCTGTCGGTGCACTTTCATCGAAGTTCCGGTTTGATATAGACGCAGATGAACGCAACCACGATCTTCATAAGGCTGTTTTATGGTCGGAATAGCAATAAAATATCATGATATGACAACTGGTGAAAATTTATCGACGAGATTCTTTTTCCTCTCTGGTACGATCTTCGTTTATCCTCGAGGCGAAAAATATCGAAAGGAAGGAAAAAATGCTGTATCATGCCAGCAGGTCACACGGATCGTGGTCTCATGCGCCTAGGGTACTCGAGAAATTGCTTCGAATTTTTATTTCGTGACGGTGGGAAATGTGCAATTTTACCATTGCTTTCAAACCATCTTTCGTTTCATGTTTCATGGATCTTGTTATATTACTTCTGCTTACGACCAACTTTTATTTAAAAAATTTAAATATTTGCCGTATAGAAGTATCGATTTCTCGTTTTAGAATTTACGACATATTTAAACTAGGTTGGTGTATACTATATGAAATGTTATTTTTTCTGCGGAAGGTGAATTTGATAGGTCAACATCATCCGTTAGATTTTTCCTGTTATCAATTATGACCCACATTAAATCAGGTGTTCCCGATATTAAGAAGATTTACAATAAAAATATCTTAGCCTTCACATTCTTGGCTGTTTGGATGCAAATTCTCGAATCATAGATCATTGGAAAGCGATTATACGTCATGCCATTCGTTAATTGCCATCGACGGAAGGCAAATCCATTGGAGACACGCAAAGTTGTTTCATGTTATGTCCATTCGACTTTTTTTGGACGTAAATAAAAAGTTCATTGAATTTTTATTCGTGTTTCACGCAGCACAAGTGCGAAAGATAAGGAAGAAAAAAGAAGAAACAAAGCAAATGATTAGAATTTTCTGGTTCTCTTTAGAATTCGTTCACTGTCGTTGCAGTTTTCGCCTTTTTATCTTCCAGTTGGCAAGCGTGACTAAACGTGGGTAGCCTGGTTCATTGGACGAACGACATAACGAAAAGGCAAAGTGAAATCCAATGGATTTTTAGCCGTACCTGAATTGCACGATTCTATAGGGTTTTTCAACGAATTCGACTCTCTGTTGTCCATCGATTTTTCGTTTTACAATTTGTGGCCCATTGTTTTCACCCTGATATTGAGAACATTGCAGAATGCAATGATAATATAGACCTTTTGCTCCTTTTTCACTTTTATTTGAAATTTCGCAAAATAGCATCGAAATACATTCGTATCGTTATAAAGATGTAAATGGAATTATATGAGACAGCAATATAAATACGTGATCCAACACATCACATTATTCTTATTTCTGATCAGAAAGTTGAAAGAGTTAAATTGAACTTCAGTTAAATCTTCCATTCAATTTCTAACGAAGCAATTCGCATTTCCAAAAGAAATTAGGAAGTTACATCAGAATTTTACTTATTCAAATCTGAACTCCTCTTAAGGGTAATGAGGAACTTTAGTAAACACCAAATATATTAACTATTTGTGTCTTGATGAGCAAACCAAACAAAAATTCGTGTATTATAAAGTTAATATCGCTGATAACATGTTTTAAAACAAAAATGTCAGTCAGTCTTCTAAATACTAAAAAAACTTGCATTCCTATTTCTTTTCCTCCTTCATAGCCCGCAAAATTTTTAGAAACTAAATCTCTAAAAACTTCATTAATTCATATCAAAAACCTACAATTTATGCTCCCTTTCGTAACTCAGAAACCAACCTACCATTGAAGAACATCACACATTTTAAAAATTCCACGCACTCCAAGAGCAAAATCAATTAACCGAAAGAATTTTCTGAACGAGTGTACAGAAAAAAAAGTACGCTTGCATAACGAGCAGAAACTGGCTTTCGTCGCGTTTCAGCCGTGATGGAACGCGAGCGGATCTCGAAGACACGATGACGCGCTTCGCTCGTGTCCCCGGAGTAAATCGCGTTCCAGTTTCATTTCAAGATTTAGAACAAGTGCAACGAACGTCTATGCTACTGAGGATTTTCTTGCGTGGCGCCCCGCATTTAACGATATAATCGACGGTGCTGGACACGAGATGTCGATCGTTCACCGAACATGGAAGATTAATGTTTCCACGCGAACGAATGAGCGTTCGACTCTTAGACGACGCGTGTTCCCGCCTGGAATGCGTCTTACGTGTCGCAACTTAAGCTCGAACGAGTTTATGTCTCGCTTATAAATTTTAGTCGCCCCTGTAGTTGGGAAACTGTTGCTTGAAACCTTGATTTGCTTTGACTAATTTCGTCCTTGTCGTTTAACATCTTTTTTATCCGCTAATTAGCGTCGGTATTCTATTGGAGCATAATTCGATGTTGTAACTTTTGTCAATCTTCTGCAGTGTATGAGTTGCTAGTTTTGAATGTGTGGAACTGATGGGAAGATCGATAGTTAGCTTAGTTCTGGATATATTGAATTAGCGAGAGAATCTGGTTGGATTCTCAAGTTTTGGGATCTCTTTTGAGAGTTTCGTTTTGATTACAACCGCCAATAACGTTTAGTATCTCCTCTGGTTAGAGTACCAATGACTATGCAAATTTTTGTTTTTATGAATACAATTAAGGAAATATAATACAAATAGCATGTCCATTTTGGATATTTTGTTGTATTATATAGCACATGTGTACATTTTTGTATATTTAAATATTTTATACAAACATCCACAGTCTAATTATAAGAATGTAATCTCATAAATTTAACTAGAATTTCATTCCATTCCAATTCGGATAACGAAAACCATGAATTTCTATGTTAGAAGATCCGTATATAAACTTTCCACGTCAGCGAAATTCCACTGTACTTTCTTCTTTCTGAATTTTTTCTAATCTTGTTAATCTTATCAAACAATACTTCCATGAAATCGGATTGACACTGTTCTTACGAAGATTTGAACTAAGAATCCATAGAAATCTCGACAAGGAGCCCATCTAGAGCACAAAATTCGTTTATCTACCAAGGTGACACGTGATTCAGATCACGTCGACAGCAAGCGTCAAGATAGAATTGATCATCAAAATTCAAAGGCTTGCTACAACGTTCCGATATTGTACGTTCGATGGGCAGGCGGCTTTCATCGTAGAGAGAAGAAAAAAGTTTCAAACGTAGCAGGTCACGGGCTGGTAGGACGAGTCTCGAAGCGATGATCGTCGCGTCCCTAGAGATCGAATGACGTCCTAGTTTTCCAGAAACGATCGTGCACAGCTTCGTCTTTCTGTATGCCCGCGAAGGGGAAACGGACATTCTTGATTGAAACGTATGGTACGTTGCCGATCGTCGAGAATCAGTCGTCATCTGTTGGTGAAAGTGTAATGAAAATATCATTTTCTTGCGCAAAAACTCGATCAAGAGGCCCCATTGGAAATGTAGTGCAGAACGACGGCTGCGGTGAAATCATTTTTCAGTGGTTGATGGAAATTTAATGGACGTTTTCTTGCACGCTGAGTAGGATTGAGCTGTCGTGCAATGTTTCTGTTAGTGGGACAAACGGAGTTAGTTGATAATTTATGCGCCTCTATAAATCCTCTAATATTCATTTACCGGAAATTAATGTTCTGTTAAATCGGTGATTATCTTTCGCATTAATTCAATTCCTTTTTACCTCGTTTTGCTGGTAGGTTTCTGTACACGAGTGTAATAAAAACACATATTTGATATCAATAGTATCATCGAAATCTCGAAGAATAATATCATCGAAAATCATACCTTTAGTCCAGTTTAACATTTCTATAGTCATACAGTGTATGGTTTTTTATGACATAGTTACAATAGACCTATTTATATCTTATTTTTACGAGAAAAAATGGAGGCAACTCTATACCTAAATAACATTACAGGTCATTTATATCAAATAATTATTAGAACTGAGAAAGAGATATAGATTTTTAGTACTCAATAGAAGCGTTTACTGCTATTGATATTAACTGCCTATATAAATATATATTTTCAACATTTTTATATCCTATCAAACTGTTAGAAATTGCCGTCTCTTCAATTAAAAAGAATATTCCGATCGTAAAACCCTCTTCTAAACGTACTAAAAATAACTTCTCACTAGATACAACCAGGAATCGATAAAAGACATGCGATTATAGGTTTCTATGCGGCAAATCGTAACAGACATACTATTGGAAGAAAGCATCATGAGCGAACCGCACATTAACGACGATATAAACGTTTCCATGCGGTTTGATAAATACGCTAACGAAGGTGCTAAATTAAGCCGTGAAAGTAAATAAATTGCGCTAATTGCCGATGTCTACAGATGTCACATTGAAAAATCCTATTTTCTCCTGTTGGAAACGGTGTTTCTATACCTTCTCTTTTTCCTTTTTCTTTTCTTTTTTTTTTTTTTTGTCTTTTCTTCATCTTTCGTGAAGCTTGCTTCGGGTACGATGACACGGCCCCTGGGAAAATTTCGCGGAAACTAATGACTCGGGAAGCGATCGGTGTCATTAGCGGCCACGCTGTCTCTCTGTTCACCAGTGGACGTTAATAAAAACTCTAATGGACTGGTCGATGTTGTATATTGGTGACTTTGATGCGGTTCTCGTATACGAACGACTCCTCACAACCGGATTCCGCTTCTTCTAACGAGCTTCTCCGGATATTTCTTTATTAATTTTTCTTTGTCGCATGCCACGACCGTGGCGAGTTAAAGGAGGCCGATTCGGCCCGACACACGGTGAAATCACCGTAGACATCGAAAGGTCACTTTGCGGTCTTGTCTTCTCGTCGTCGGACCTCTAATTATTTCGTTTGTGTGTTACTCGAATCGGCCGGTGACTGATGCATTACATCCTCCTGCAGGAAGTTTCACTGAATACTATCTTGTTATTTCTTCTTATCTATAGCTAGGAATTCGTGTAATGCCTGTTTGTTAGCATTTAGAGGCAATGGTTCGAAGTTGTGTTGATTATCGGTGTATGATTTCTCAAAAAATGTGAAACAATGAGACAGCAAGTAATAATAATTGTATATGTTACTGGACTAATAACAGGTACGAAATTAATTTAGTGTGTAACAGGTTAAAAATTTACTCTATTAAAATCTCGAGCATTATCTGAAATGTGAAAATCGTGTTGCCAACAAGCGAATAAACAGAGATATTTTTCATAGCATAAGTACATATCGTTAATTTATGACGTTGTACAAGTCGGATCATTGGCACGCATTCTCAACGCGAGCGTGTTAAATAACATTTATGTTAATGGGTATAGGTGAGCCAATATCCTTCGAGAGAGGTTAAGATATTGCCGTTTCGTAATATCGTCGACTTTGTAGGCGTCTCCTATAATAGCAGTATGCCTAGATATCTCTATTTGTGCTCAGCTAAAGGCGGAAATATACAAGCGCGGTGAAGAAAAATATCGCGCGAGTCGTGAGTACGCCAATACGCGGTGATGTACGAGCGGGACCGTGGTCGCTAATAGCGATCGGGACAATGGTGTATTTAAAATTTTATCGTTTGCCCAACGAGCACCGTTATGAATCACGTACAATCGTGATTTAATAACTGAACGCGACTCCGCTCGCCAACTATTTCATTCCCCCCTTCCAATATTCATCTTATAACTAGAGATGGGATTAAGTATGTTCGTAATAGGTTAGAATCTGACCGAAATGTCTCGAATATGTTGTGTGTATTTTGAAAGAAGGGTAAATGCAGAAGAGTGAAGAATAGGCGAAGAAGGTACAGGTTTGAAATGGAAGAAAAAAAAGAAAAAAGGGTGGCAGAGAATGCAAAGAAAGGAGGTAATAAATAAACTGTAGATGTTTATTCATTTGCATGTATGTGGAGTTTAGAAGTGTATAAATATACAGGATGCAAAATGCATATAATGTGAGAAATGCGCTCACTATACGTATTTAATATTCGCGGTCTACATTGCAACTAAGAATGGAAGAGAAGGAAGGGAGAATAGGAAAAAGTAAAAGAGAATAAGAAGGAGGGGAAGTGCATGGAGGTAGGTAAGGGAAAAAAGAAAAAAAGAAAGACACAAAGAATGACAGGAAGGAAGACAGGAAAAGAGGTACGAAAAGTTTCTTGGTTGTAAAGAGACCTTTCCTTCAGGGTTAAAATAAAAGAAAACTAACACATATTAACGTAAAACTTTTATAAGTACTCTACGTTCTGAATATACTAAATGTCTGATAATTAGTGATAGTTAATAACGAACCAACGAACTGCTTTTTGTTAGAGTTTAAAGGATAAGATTAAGTATTTAGAAAGAGGAAAACTTAATGGTTTGAAGAGAATGTTTCGAATATCGTTACAATGTTGCCTTTATGCACGTATAATTGGTTTTAATTTCGTTTGTATATTACCTCGTGTTTGCACTTTCCCCCTTTTGATAGAAGAGACTTTCCTTTTCGCTTCTCACATTTGTCGCTACAGAGAGCGGGTTGAATTTATTTTCTATTGTTCGAACAGCTGCAAAGGGGCTTCGAAGCACCCTATGGCATTTCACTTTAAAATTTATATCCTTTAATACTGCAGCTTCGAACGAAGAGGTTTTCAATCATTTTGATAGGTCCCACGGTAAATTGAAAAGTTAAAAATTATTATTCGAGTGTATAACACTGGTGCCTTATACAATCATAAAATATAATAAAATAAAAAATCGAATCTTTTATGTCTTATAACTCAACTTGTTCATTACGATACTTAAGCAGATTGCAAAGTGCATTATGTGAAATTCTATATTTACTTTCAGTTGCAATTGTTTATAGAACATTTATTATCGAACTGAACAGAATTCATCTCTCAATATTTTATAAATGTTTCCAATCGAATACTTTTATTGGTTACGCATTGGTATTGAAACTTTAAGGTAGATGGTTTGATTTCACCGTGGTTTCACTTATCCTCTGCCTAACCACAAATTCAAACGTTCAATTTGAACGTTGATTGCAAAAGACAATTAAAGGAAAGTCGGTCGTTAAAACGGCGCAATGTTTCCACTGTCTGACACGGAAGTGCTTGTGAATCGTCTTGATTGGTATTGCATTTAATCTCAACCAGATGCACGCCTACAATCGGCATCGCGATTCCATTCTAATATTCTCCATCCATAATGCGGCCGCCAGTGCATTTATCAAGCTGATATTTATGTGAAAGCTCGGCTCGCGTGCTTTTAGCGACCGTTTTCTTCCTGCTCGAGATTGCACGGATAACGAAGTGATTAGAGAAATGTCCGTGGAATTTTCTTGCGCAAGGTGGTTATTTGCTTAATTGCTATGACAATGACTGTCGTGGAAGAATAATCTTAGTCATAAGAAATCTTCATATTCTTCGTGTAGTACAGGATACTTTTATGGTTTTCATTCGAAATAAAGTTTATATTCTTTTATTATATTTAAGAATAAAAAAAACAATTTCTAGTTGTCTTATACATAGATGATATTGATACAAGAACATTATTTAAAAAATTGGTTAATGTATGTGAAGCCCCGCTACAATATCTCACGTTACATTTTTCTCTACAGTCGCCAGGCTATTTGTTATCTATGAAACATTCTAATACAATACAGGTCATTAAAAAAAGAAATCATAAAATTGCAACAAATTAAACAATTCATCTAATTACGATCAGCCTGTGAACATCTCTCATTCCGTAGCGATGAAGTCTCGGCTTTCGATCCTATCGCAATAAAACCATAGTTACTTCTCTGGCTGCGGGTTCGCATTATTATAACCAGTCTGGCGATTAATCATCGTGCACGAGCTTCCCATTGTCCTGACACGGGTGTTGCATTGTGCGCCCGAAGCCAGCAGCTGACTTACGTGGGACAACGGAATATAACTATCACTGCGTTGTCCATCGGATTCTTATCGGTGACTAATCTGTACTCCAATGTATCTATCTTTCTACCGTTTAAACGATCACACCAGACCACTAATTCTCCTTTCGATGCGTCGCTAACGCAACTGCAGCCGCTTAATTCATGCATCTGACCGCGATTGTCCATGGAAACTACAGTGAAACTTCGTTTGTGCAATTTCCATTTACGTATTTCACTGAAATTTTACAGTGGAACTTCATTTCTTTGTTAGAAAATATTCACGATAAAATTCCATTTATTTGGATTTTATCTGCTGGAATAAAATTGTTGGTAATTCTTAATTAACTCGCTATGCGTCCAGTGAAATAATGTATAAAAATAGTATAAATGCAATATTATTGAAAATGTGGTAAATTATAGTATCTAAGGTACGTATTGTTTTATCTAAGTATAAAAATGTATTAAAAAATAAATAGTTTATGAAACTAAGTATACAAATCGATGATAATAGATACAAAGTTTAGCTTAACTTAAATTTCTTCAAACTTTATAAAATTGTATAATCTACATGGAAAAAGAATTAGTAACGAAAAAAATATTAAAGGGATCTTTGGTATTTCTTTTCATACGACAGAAATCAATATTTTAAATTGAGTGGGAACTTGCAAAAATGTTAGATGATCCTTAATATTTCAATTAAACTCCTGTTGATTGAAGCTACGTATTTAGATATTGTGAATAACGAGGAAAATCAATCAAATTCTATTAGGTATATGAGCTGTTTGTTCCACGATAGGTTCAAATAAATAGGATTCTATTATAATCTGCTTGACAATATATAGTAAATAAGAGAACGAGGTATTTGAAACGATGGAAGATAAAACTGCCAAGAAATCTTATAAAATAGATCAAATCCGATTAAAATATTAATTTAATTTCCTTAATTTTTTTTCAATTCTTTAGATTTCTTTAATTTCTTTTTAATTTCTTTTTAATTAATTGATTAAATTTTATCTTCCAAGTTTCTAGCTCAATAATTCGAAAGCGATTGAGAAATAGATTTCCAAGAAATCCTTCGAATGCTACAAATTCGATTAGCTAGTGTAATAATTAGATTCCATTCAATATATGGACGACTGGATGGCAATTTTGCGATGAACAAAATTCACGTACCAGATAACACGATCGAGTCCAACGAACGAATCAAAGGTAGGCACTTATATAGTCCGCTTCTGAGATCTCTCGATGTTAAAGTACCGTCCATCCTCGCAGCAGGGATTGCAATCGATATCATCGTACGATAGCGCCATTGAATTGGCCGTGTGTTGATCGTAAGCTCGTATAAATTGAATTTACAGTTACTTAAAGATAATTCGAAGTCCAATTCCGACGTGTAAGAGAATGTAATTAAAATCGAGACGCGCCTTCGTAACGGAATAAATACAAATGAAAAGGCTCCTTTGTGCAGGTGGAAAAAGAATTCACGGTGAAAGATGCGATACGAAGACGATCGAACGAGGAGAGGCAATTTTTCAGTTTCATCTCGAGTTCGATGGGTCCGCGTTGCCGGCGCATTAAAAGGATCTCTTTAGAAGGAACGCGTGCACGAATATTATTCGCTCGTTTGATTAATGATAGACGCGCGTATCAGCACCTCGGTATCTCAGCCGCGAGATCACAATTCGACCTAGCTGCAAGTAGGTTTAATCAAGCTTTTCATTACGCGCGCCATAGCGAGCAGAATGCGTAGTTGATAGATCGCCGGTACGTCGAAGGTGATGCGATCTTTTGATTCGCTTATATTGACTATAAAACGTGAGTCAGTCGAATTGCCCTCGAATAGTGTAAATTCAAATTAATCTTTTTTGTATTAACCAGTTTGTGAAAACCTACGCAGAGCAAATTTTATTAGCGTAATGAGTAGATTCTAGATATTAATGCAAATTCCGGTTTTTATGAACCGGTTTTTATATAGAAACAGGACTTAAATAGACATTCGCTCTACTCCTTACTCTAGCCTTTGCTTCGACGCTATCCACTATAAAACATGGATCTATGTACGTATGACTATATCACTGAAGGGGTTAAACAAACAGAGCATGGAATACGTTTCTCTAAAGAAATATATAACGATGCTTGACATGATGCAAAATGAAAATATTACTGTAGTAAAGAGAGAAATGACTATTGGTCGACGAACAAGCAAGCATTCGGTGGGAAAAAGAACGTGTGAGATCGATGCGGCTCATTGGCCACTTGTAAGTTTTAAAATTGCATATGGATCCTATTACAAGTATGCAGTTAATGATTGATGAGCTTGGAACAAAGAAAAATTTTTCTTGTTTTTATTTCATTTCGTTGCTAGAGATACTAGCTTCTCTAGTGTTTCACTTTAACGGTTCGAAAGTTTTTGATGGATGGAAGCTTAGCCTCGTTCGCACTAGGTGAAAATTAACAGTTTTGACAAACTGTCAAAACCTGGAGAGAAAGTTGTATCGAAATGTTTAATTGTAGGAGAATAGATCGTGTCCTACATTTTGAACATTTTGTAATTTTTTTATGCCGAAACAGGTCATTTTATAGATTATGTATTTATATACATAAAATACATATTATATATATAAAAATGTAATTTATACATTTACTTATGCAAAAATGTGTAAAATATCAGAAGTAAAGTACAGTTTACGGTATGGTATTGCCAACATATAAAAAGTAAGACACGAAGAAATTAATTCAGATTTCATTTCTTCACGACTATTAAAAAAATATGAATTTGCACAAATAGTCGCACTCTATTATCTTACCAGTACAAATAAAAAACACTCCACGAAAATAAGTTTATTTTTTAAACCATGAAAGAGAAAGCGACTTAAAAATCGAAATATCGGAAGTAAACGCAAAGCAGTAAGATCCATCAGAGTCCATAACTCGTGGCGATGCAATAAATATCGTTTTCAGAACGTTCAGCGACGTTGTATTAAAATCAGCAACACCAGTTACACGTGAATTTCATGTTTCCACGTTAGCGGCGCGATACGTAAGGTCCTCGTTACAGCGTTAGCCGCCAGCTAGACACTATATCATCATTAACCGGGCAAGTTCTCCACCATGCCGCGTTATTATCTCTTACATAACCTTTTTAACTATTCGAAATCACTTCCATTACGGCTGGTACGGTGTCATGAAACCGAGGCAACTCCGATCAGTAAACGCGTCCATAAGATTAGCAGGCGTCGAACGAGTAGAAAAGTCGAACAAGTGTCGTACAAACTGAACAGGTTTCTAAACCGGTGATCGAGGTTAATTGACCCTTGTCTACGGCGAAGATCAGCTCATAAATTAGAAGCATCACTTTCTATGGCCAGCCGTAAGCCAACGTCGGTTGAGAATAATGGGAAAAGAATAACATTCGTTCATTCGATTTTTCGTTCTACGACGTATATTAGGATCATCGAGACTCGTGTCGTTACTGTCAGCAACATAACTACTTCATTATAAACCATTTTATACGCGTGTCGAACCGATTTCAACACTAGCTATTTCAAACGAATTAGTTCCATTTCTCGCGTTAAGATTTATCAGCGATGGTAGCCGATGAGATACCGACGCGTTGCAACTGGAAGTTTTCTTTGCTTTCAAGGATTAGAAATATGTACATTGCACAGAGTAGGAAACTGTATCTAGGTATATAGGCTGTTATTATCTCCTCGACGTTCAGCCTGCAATCTGTATTCGATTGTGATTTCGTTAGCTGACATTTCAGTTCGACGTTCTATGTGAAGCGCTGTTATTAAGTTGCAAGACGCACCGTTTCTCCGGATATTAATATTGATCTCTGACGGTTGCTGTAACATAATCGAGAGAAATGAGGCTCGAAGGAATCGTAATGCCAATGTCGATCCCATCAACTCTTGCTACGGCTATGTATATGCTGTACACAGTTTCCTTTCATTTAAATGTCGTTGTTTCTTCGCTGTTTTCGTGTCTGGCGATGATAAGTTCATTCTATTCGTTACCTTCTCTGACTGTATTCTTGTCTAGCGAAGAGGTATAGCAACAGAGATATAACAGTATTTAAAAATTAATAGAAAATGGTTTTTGGATAGTAATTGAAAAGTTCTTCAAAAAGTTATTCAAATCGCTTCAGCCATGCTGATTTATTCTAAAACAGATTGTTTGTAAAATTGTGTCTAATAAAAATTATAATGTTTCTAACAAATTCATCGATCTTAATTTCACCAATCTCATACTGCCAATCATCCATAAATATTTGAAAACAAACCTCCAAGATTTTCTCCCACCAAACATCTGTTGCCCTTAACGTATCATTAACGTATCTCTACTTTCTGTTCAACAGGAAGAGATTGGTGAAATCATCGAGTCAGCGCCGTCGACTCCCCTGATCATTACAGACGAGCCAAAGTATCCCCCACAGACGGCGCCGGTGCAGACAACGTGCTACGCGACGACCGACCTGTGCAACGTGAAATCGCTTCCCGCAAAAAGCTTCGCGTTCAGACGACAGAACTCCGCCGGTAGGACCTGGAACGCCGTCGAGGACATCGGCGAATGGTCGAAGTTCAACACGATCATCGCGAACGAAATCAACGAGCTGACGAAAGAGCTGGAGCGGAAAAGGAACAAGGAAGAGTTGAGGATCGTGCAGTACAAGGAGCTGTTGAACGAGTTCGGCATATCGGACAGCGAGAGTTCCGTTGGAAGCTCGTGCGAGGCGAGCACCGATCGATCATCGTCCCGGCCGAACAAGGAGAACCGTGATCGACGAAATGGAAAGTTGTTCAGCGACGAGACAGCCTATCGCTTCCTGTTGAGCTCGGACTACGACGAGCCACGGGATCGGATCGTTTCCGCGGAGAACGATCGAAGAAAGAGCGGAAGCTTACCCGAAGATCTGCAACGCATCATCGTTGCACATAGATACCAACGAGGATACCATAGGGATGTCTTGAACACCGACTACGACCAGCCAAATAATTCATCATTTATGAGCTTCATGGAGGATCACGGGCAGATCGATCGAAATACTTCTAGTCTATCGTCGAAACTGGATCGCGGACGTGAGGTGGAGGAAGAGGAGGAAGATGATTCGCGCGCCAAGTACCTTGGAAACAGTTACGACCAACCAAAGAAACATGTAGAGATAAGTTCGAAGACCAATGAAGAAGTCAATGAAAAGAAAACAGTTGGACCTTCGCAGATCGGCTCGTACAATTTGCTCGGTATCGACATGGATAAAGACGAGTCGAGCGCGAAATTGCCACCGAGACAACGGTTGGACGCCCACAGGAAGACTAGCCTGCCGATGAATTTGGCGAACCAGAAACGGAGGAGAGTGCCGAGATTGGCTAGAATTCGGCGCAACGACGAGCAAAATGGGATGGATCCCGACTATGACCTGGACGAGGATAAAATACATTCGCCTGGGCCAAGGTCGTTGGACGGTAACGGACCTAAATCGGCACCAGTCACGCCAACGGAGGAGAAAAAGTCCCCATTTTCGAAGTTTCTGTGGAAGAAACACGCGCCTGTTTTTCACGAGAACACAGAGGATGTCGTTCTCGTCAGAGTCTCCTCGTTACCTGATCAAGATTTTCTTCATATGGAGAACGACACGTTGCAGGGGAAGAATGGCCGAATCAATTCCAAAGGCCTTTCGAAGAAAAGAGCCGTTTCGCCGTTGACTTTACGTTCAGATGTATCAGCGAAAAGATTGTCGGAATCTGATAAGGATGTGAGACAAGTTAGTCCTGTAGATTTGAAAAAATTCTCGCTTTCGAGATCGAGAGGCAACGACGTAGGTGTTAGCTGTGATCTTCCGAAAGATGACCACGCTGGTTCAATAGGAAGCGTTGATAGTGGAAAGTTTGATCGAGTGGAGAATGTGGACGTGAAGAAAATACTGGACGAACAGAATTCTAGATCTGGTTCGGTGAGCATTTATGAATTTTCTTTTCCATTTTTTTTTTTTTTTTTTTTTTTTTTTTTTTTTTTTTTTTTTTTTTTTTTTTTTTGAAGATCCGTTTCTAATATCATGAGCTATAGTATGCGTCACATTTACTTTCCTTTTTATTCGTAGAACTACGATATGTCAATGGAACTATCAACCTATCGGAATGATGTTTCGGAATTTTTATTTTTAAGATTATCGTTAATATTAAAATAATATTTAAGATTGATATTATATACTTCTAATTATTTCATATACTTCAGTATAACATATATTATAGTTTAATAGATCTGATGTTGGTTTTCACAAGAAAATTTTTGTATATTGTTTTGGACGTAGTTAATTTTCAATAATTTTACCAGCAATGCTTGAAATATTAATAAATATAGACACGGGAAAGTGAAATTTTGAAAAATAAATGTTCAATGAGTCGGAATCAGATTTATTTGTTCGATGAGCACCGGTTGCAGAAAGTCGACGGTAGAACATTACAGGTAACAAGATCAAATCTGTGCTTCGAGTAACGAAGTGAAACACTTTCAGCTACCGATTTCTCTTCAATCCCTGTTATCGAAGATCCGAAATGGCTCTGGTTCATGCTGCCCGAACAGCCCACCGATGGATTCGCTTACTTGTGCCGACATGGCGACGCAAACTTCGCCAGCTATTTCGAGAAGTTCCAGCTTCACATGGGTCAGTGATTGTGACTCTCCACGAGGTAACTCTCACGTTTATTCGAGCGTTCTTCCTGCTCCATCAAGTCGTTATTTGAACTTCTACTTCTGTCCGTATTTCACGACTAATAGCCAGTGCCAATAAAACACGATAACCTACGGAAGAAGTGAATTTATGGCATGTTCTTTTCTTATTTATTTATGGTTACTTTCAATATTTCATTAACTAATGTTATATACGTATATTATTGGTAGCTATAAGAGCGATGTAACTCAAGAAAGTGTAGTTTTCAGGAAATGGATTTCAAATAGAAAGTATGAACTAGAAGAACATTGTTAATTATCATGCTTTATCATTTAGGAACGAGAAGATTTCTTTTCCTTTATAAATTATCTATTAGTCTTTCAATTCTTGGTTTTGAAGATCTCTAATAAAATATTGTTTATTTTTAGTTCAGTAATTGAAATTAAATTAAAAATGAGTAAAGATAAATCACACATGTAAATACGATATAACTTATTTTTGACAAAATGAGCTGCAAGAAAATATAAGCTCTAAATAAAGCTTGAAATGGTATACAAACCTATTGATTTACAATAGATGTCAAATTCATCATAATTGTCCGTAATTACAACAATTGATTTCATAAACCTAGTAGAAACAAAAGTTAATCATGTTATTAGCCAGTTTTCATAGTGTTAACCTGTTAATCAGTTTTCATTCTCAACTACCAATCGTGCGTTCATTTTAATAGCAAAAATGTAAACATTGAGAAATGGATATTCGCACGATGGATTTATTATTCTGGTCTATAAATGAATGTTCGCAGCTGAATCGCAAATGGATTCGCAATCGTTGCAAGACGAGAGCACGTTAGACCCTGGCTCGCCGCAAGACACCGTGGACGACGACAATAGATCGTCGTCGTCGTCGCAAGATCTTCTGCAGAGCATGGACGAGATTTCCTCCGGAAGCCTGTCGCCGGATACGACCGACAGAGCATCTCCGCTCGAGAGTGGCATCGGCACCGCCAGTCCTCCTAGAAGCACCGATCGACGGATAGTTAAGCGTAAGTCGATTATTGTTTCTCCAAATGAAATTACGTATTGCGTGCACTTCCCTCGAAAACGTCGTTCTTAGCTATTTAACCGTGCAATTTGAAATGTTTTATGGTTATTGTGTGTTTCGTCAAAATTTGCATGAATTAATGCAATTAGTAGATTATGAACGTTTATACATTTATGAGAAATTGTAAAATGTGAAGAAGTAAAGAATATATACAGTATACGGAAATATATAAAATATCAAAGGTATAATAATCACTATAATTTTTCGTGAATAAAATCTCTGCTTACGTTGGACTTTTTTAGTTCTGTTCATAAAAACTTGAATTTGCATAAACATTCGCTATCTCATAATTCTAAAATATTGAGATAATAATAATTCGTAGCATTAAAAGCCTTGATACTGGGTTATATGGAATGTTATAATATAGTAAAGAAAGAATCAGTAGGAGGTTTTACATTAAGATTGGTTTTAACCCCAAATTATGTACATATAATATAGCCCAAGGGATTATTAACGTGTTAATAAACTTACTTTGGTAAAACGGGACAAAATCATACTCATCATAATGAAAGCTTATCTTCTTCCTTCATATCAACATTTCTTTTCAAATTTCAATCCTTCCAAATATCCGAATCACAAATTAAGTTATCTTCAGATCATCAACATATCTTTCTATTCCAAAGCAAACTGACACTTCATATATAACAACTTAATATTTCATTTAAAATTCCAATGTGTTGTATGTTTTCCTACATTCACCTATGTCCATAAAAAGTTTCTACAAGTGTTTAAATACTTTGGTGGGCCACTATACATTAACTTATCCTCGGATAAACATATCTTCTATACTAATCCAAACACGTCCGAACACTCAACGCTTCATTGCATCATCAAAGAGTCATCTTCTCGGTCACAGCCCCGTCCTCCAGCAAGTGTCACCGCAAAGAGACCTGGGAGAGGATCCGGCGACGGCCATCGAAGTTGAACTCGAGGAACGACAAACATTCGCAGGATGTGTGGATCAAACGCGAGAGCGTACACACGCAGACGAAGGAAATCGACGACCAATATTCGCAGGACGCAGTAGACAGCAGCAGCGGGCTCGACGACACCCTGCCGAGGATCAAACCGCCTCGGCCGACCAATTTGCCTCTGTGTGAGTTTCATTAACGTGCTATGACGCGTGGACGGCGCTAATCGCGCCTCTAAACACGTCGTGCATTCAACGGACATGCAAATTGCACGGTTCCAATGCCGCTCGTTTTCGAGGGGACAATATTCTGCAAAGTCAAACACCGCTTTTGTCCTGTCCGTTTGCGAAGCAATTAACCGAGCCGCAACGTTTAATCGAGGGAAAAATTCCCCGTCGAGCTGGGAAAAGGTTTCGATGGTAATCGACGTTCCCCTCCAGCGAATGCAAATAGAAAGAATCTGCGACTGTGGGTATTGCGTGAGATGTAATGAAGGAATCATAAGGGTGGGGAATCGGTTGTGTATACATATTGGTTAAGTAGGAAGGTTCTTTAATAAATTTGTAGAAATGCTGTGTAATTATTCTATTATGTATTTCTGATTTTTATTGAAATGGCAATGAGTTTCTTGACTCGAATCGTTGACTATAAGGATTGTTATAAAATAAAAATTTATGTAATGTTTATATATGTACAGTGAAAGCTAATTAAGAATCAAAAAGAATATAAATAATAGAACTGATTATGAATAATAAAATATGTAGAAAATGCAGAGAAGAGAAGATATGTAGATTTCTATGAAGATAGAAAAAGGAAATAAAGAGACGTGTTACTATAATAACTAGTATACATATGTATAATACTTTCAGGAGGAATGATCAAGTACTTTTTTTTAAATTTACATATATCAGAAATGAACGTTCATAGCGAAACTTCATCAGTCTAAATATCAATGCACCACCAATGTATTAAAAATTCGCCTTGTTATTCATATTTCATAGCACTTCAAGATCGTCTCATATTCTTGTAAGAACTAAAGCTTATTAAATGTTTTATGATCAGCTTGATAAGTCCTTCTTCTGATTCTTTAAAGCGAATGATGGGTTTCACAGTAACGACGTTTCGAGTGTTCTGTGACAATTTTCATGAGTGAATAATTTATTTAATATTTTATTTAACAGGTCTGTCCACTACAGCGAGTAGTTCGCTAAGCTCTGGGGAATTATTGGAAACACCTCCCAGAGCCCCGTCCTCCCCTTCCGCGGCGAGTCTTCAACTAAAACCGGAACCCCTAAGTGTGGAGATGGGCGGAAAGAGTAGCAGCGCACCCCTGTTGGAGAACAACGATGTGGAAAAGACGAACGGGAAGGTGCCGGTAGGTTCATAAATCATGTAGAGTATATATATCACATTATGATATATACCTAACTTTATCCCTCTTTCACCTAATTCTATCACCTCAAATTTGAATTTTTTTCATAAAAAATCTATCGAAGGAGATCATTTTAATCAAAATTTTACGTAATTAGGGGAACAATTTCTCTTTTTCTATGAATAGAAAAAGTTTTGTAATTGAAAATCTATATTCGGGAAGTACATTCTCGTATTGATTGATTAATTTTAAAAGTATTTATAGATAGCTTTTTCGGATATTTAACAAGATTATACTATGTTTGAATAAACTTTGGTCCTAAAAACTTAGAGAAGAGAAACAGAAAGAGATTTATATCTCCGAAGCAATACCACGATACTAAAATCAAAATATCTTAAACAAGATATCTATAAAACATCGGAATAATATAAATCACCATAATCAACCTTCTTCTTTTCACCACAGAACCAGTCGTATCTCGCGTAAAATTCAAACATGAAGCCCCATTGAAACGGAAAAGATACGTAGTTTGTTCAAATGACACACGTTCCTCGTAGCCAATCGAACCGGCGCGCGATCGATCAACGCGAACATATCGATGATAAATAACAGCGTTCGGTCGGATAAACTGACAACTGTCCGTGCGAGACAGCAGCGTGTCCTGCTCGAGATATTCGTTTAAATATCGATAACAAGTTCGAACCACGAGTCCGTGAGTAGGAGAAGTAAAGTTCGGGGTTTTAACCGGGAAGAGTATCGTCCTAGCTTCAATAGGAAACATTAATCACGTGGCAGTAAAGCGTGTATGGCATTTGGCATCGAGATTACCAAGCTGAGATAGGTTGCTCGGACTGTTACTCCGTTCGGTGATCCGCGCTTATGGGTCACCATTAGTCTCTGCCCACGTGAAACGTGTACGTTGCGTGGCATTGACCATCGCGAACACGGTATTTGTATTTTACTCGCGGTTGTAGAACCGCGTGTGTAGCCCGTGTGGGCTGACGGAGGCCATCGTGAGATTGACACTTTGTTGGCACGATGAACCTTAATTTCCCTTTCATGACAGGTATCTCCACCTGCTACGAGACGAGGTGAGTCGAATATCTTGCAAATTAACCGATTCACCCTTGAATTGAATTAGCAAGGAAACTCGTGATCTTGTATCCATTCTCTCTTTACTTCTTTCGTTCTTTGCCTGGCCTATTTTGCTTTTATATGGATACACATTGTATAACTTTGTTGTATTAGGTTCGATAAGAAAAATACAGGAAATTTGCACTTGAGATGTATTGCAACCTGTCGGTTATTCGATGGGAATAAAGGTTGTAAAATGTCATTGTTTTTTTATTCTGCAAACGCCTTTCATATTTTTCTGGGAATAGCTGTTAGAATCGAGTTTTAAAGTTGTTAAAACAGGAATATACCAGAATATATTCAATGCAATAATTTTTAATAAAACGAAATATACGTGACGTTAGGCAAAAGAAAGGTTACTTTTTTAACTAAGGGAAATATAGCCAAGGGGATCAATGAGCAATGAAGTACAATTGATCCTAAGTGTAAAAAGAGTCTGTAGAAACTGCAACCGACTAATTAACTGTGAAAATGGTCGACGGAGAGTTTAAAATTAGAGAGCAGCTCCGGCAGCTATCGATCCCACTATTTTTGCTGCACGTTCTTCCTGTTTTCGAATGGAAATTGCATTCGTTTGTTTAAGAGATATGCATGTTTCAAATTCTACACGTTCCGGTCATTTCATTCGCAATTTTAGTGAGAAATCAATGATACAATTCATACAAAATGTCAGTTATCTTTGAAATATTGTTCGCTCAAAGATAATATTATGCAAGATCTTGTAACTATCAGGGCTTATAAAAGTTCCAAAAATAATCAAAAGCTGTGTAAAATAAATAATTATAAAATAATTCCAATAAATTACGACGAATTAATAAATTACAAAGATAGAAATGAAGTACGCTGTCGCAATTTACAAAAATGTCAAATATCCAATAAATATAACAAAAGATAACGAAGAGGATAAAAGATAATTCTATTGGCATGATTAAAGATCGACCGATAATTTGGATATAAATTTTCCGTGGATCAAACGTGAAAATAAAGAACCACTATACTATCATCGATTCATCTATAATCGACGACTTATCCGAAAGATACATCGATGATCCGCGAAGTAGGTGGAGATACCCGCCGTGAGGAGAATTAAGCTCATTGGGCTTACAAAATATCAATTGTACAATCATCGTAGATACCTATTATCGTATGTACGTTATAGTATTAAAGAAAATTCGATCAATTATCGAGATATCGAATACCAGCAGCCCTGCTGCGAAACGAAATTTAAGATCTCTACATAGATCTCCCTAAGATCCCCCTGTTGGAAAAATTTTAATTTTACAACAAGCATTGATAGCATCAGTAGTCCTCGATAATCTTTCCATCTGTAATGCTAATCTTGTTCGATGACTTCCTGTTTTAATGCCCGTGGAGAACGTGCAGTTTCGAACTTATAATTGTAATTTGCTTGACTTCCAGATTGAGAGCTACTTCATAGATTTTCTCGAATTGAAGGTCTTTCGGTAACTTTTCAAATAAGAAGAATCTATACGATGATCGTTATAGAGATAGATAGTTTGATGTTCTCCGACATATTTCTAAATATCGGCAAAATGTGCTCATCTCTGGTTTTACGAGGTTGAATATTAACGACGAAAAAGATTTAGTGGAAATATGCAAAATTTATGCTATATTTCCCAAGATAAAGTTAATATGAATAGCTCTTAATTATTTCGTAATAACGTAATATCTTTTTCTCATAAAAGACATTTGAAATCCATCATATCGAACAAAAATTGTACGTCGTTGCTCTATGAAATATTCTTCGTCATGTGAAAGAAAAAGAGTGATTCAAACGTTCCTGCATGTCCTAAGGGATGCAATAAATTCTCGTTCGTTGACGCTGTATGAGCAAATAGCGTGAGGTAGCTCTATATTTATCCGGTGGACCCTCTCTTTGATATCATCGGTCCCGTGTGGTTGCATCGCGATCGCGCAATAGTTTGTCGTGAAATCGTTTCACACCACAACAAGTCACATGCTTTGGGTTCGACTTCTTCTTTGAATATTTTCGCGTGCAACCGTGTATTGAATAATAGACGGACGTAATTTATGGAAACTTCAGCGCGACCCGGTTGGTAGCGCTTTTAACCTCGTGGTGGATGTCCGGTGTACGTAAATTGTCCAAGGTCAGCCTCGATGCTTTGATGCTAAAAACGACCCTTCGCATCGATGCACAACCACAGCAGCCGATATTCTGTGTTTACCTCGGCCATTTTTTACTCCCCCCCCCCCCACTGCACGACAGAAAATAACATTCGAATTTTTAGCACAGAACGTGGAAGTTTCGTTTCCCACGAATGGTCCTGTTGATATTTTCCATATGTTTGAACAAGTAACATTTGTTTCTGCTCGATGCTGTATGTTCGAGAAAATAGTACTCCTATTTGTTTCCATTGTAATAGAATTTGGTGAGCATTTGTCAAAAATCTATCTTCTAGAAGAAGGATAGAAAATGTTATTTTGTATTATTTACTGTATTTTTATCTGCTTGAGAAAATATGAAAACAATATTTCTCACAATTCGTTAAAATTTATGAGTTTAGAAAAAGATAAAACTAATAGGTATATATTTTCCGTGCTATATATCAAAATTCTAATTGTTTGAGGAAAAATGTAAAATAGTATTTCGTACTATTTATTACGTTTTAGGAAGTTTACAAGCAATTTTGTAGCAAATTTAAATACACTGATACACATTGTGAAAGAAATTTTTTTTATTCCGCTTGTACGAGTGGAATAATAAATCATAACAACATACGAATTTGCAACACTCTGTTTGTTCGTACGAGTTTTACTATCTTTCGATAGAAAAAAAGATTGGATACAAAATTTGTATCCAGTTGAGTGTTATTTATTCAGAATTTATTGATCAGCTCGCGGCTCAATATATTCAGTGTCTATAAATCACGAACGTATCCCATTGTTATGTTATGGAGTACAAACTGTTAATCGGTTGGACTGGTTTAAAAATGGTATTTTAGTTGGAGTAATATTTTTGGTTTCTCAAGGAGCAACATTATTTATAGTCCCAGTTCGTGATGCAGCTTTTAATAAATTTTAAGTTGCAAATACAACATTAAAAGATATATCATTATTTTTACATGATTATTCAGATCCATGAATTGTATAAGTTGCATTAATACGACAAACGTTCATTTTATGTCGTTAAAAAAATTCGAAAATTATATTTACTGAAATTCATGGCTAGGTAGAAAGTGAAAATACCTTGAAGATAAGTGGCGATTATAATAAATGCATGAATACGATTATGAAATATAAAATTCAACAAAAGTTTCCACATAAGTGGTTTGAGGGTGTCTATATAATTATGGGTGATTTAAATTTACAATGCAAAAATATACCACATATTCAAACATACCTGTTTAACCGTAACCGACATATTTCACAGGAATTATAAAAATAATATTAATTTAGAAATTGCAAAATGTCCTAACGAAAACAAGATATTTTTAATTACACTTCCAAAACAGTAAATTCGTTTAAAAAATTAACTTATATAAATTTTCTTTTTATTATTAAAACATAACTATTTTTTCACCTACTATGTGCATTTATGTCCAACATTTTTACACAAAATCTCGACTTGACGCAGGGACGTAAGATGGAAGAATTCTAGAGGAAGCTTTATCAAATGGTTTTCGGTAGAGTTCCGTCGGTGAATGCGTATTATCAATGAAGTGTCAATACATGAGGAGGTAGTTTGTGCACGAGTGAGCATCATTGCCTTGGTAAACATACATTTCCACGATATACACACGTATGAAGGATCGGCATCTTGGTGGTAGCGAGTGATCAAAGCTAATGGAGCAGCGAGCCATGTCGGCGTATTAATCGGTTGGCATCTCTCATAGCTCTAATAACCATCGTGTGTGGGTTGTACGTGCAAAAGGCCCTTAGGTAGAAGAGAACTTCCGTCGGTCAGCGAAAAAATCATTGCACCTGTGATGTAGCTGACAAGCTTTCAAGTTGACCAGAAAGTACGATAGCTAATCTTACTTTCTACTTTGACACATGACGGTCTTAACCGTAAATTAGTGTGACTCATTAGTAGAATATTAATTATGGATCTCTTAGAATATATTTGCATTTCAAGCTACATAGAAAGGAGACCACGATTCGCATCAATTGAAAATCGCATATCCGTCTTATCTTGTCACGGTTTTCGAATTTTTATATCCCCATTTCACTTTTATTTTAATAAACAAGAAAATTGTTAATGTTTTAAGAAATATAATAATTTCAATTTTACTGTTAGAATGTTTTATTCAACACCAGATGCACACAAATGTTCGCACGATCTAACATCATGCAATTAGATAAGTAGTCTTCACAATTTTATCCAGTCCCATACGACTACGTGATGGATCAGGCAGAAACAGAAACAAATATTTATCGAGAAAAACCGGTATCGATTTTACGATTTCGTTCGAGGTTGAAATCAAGAAACAGAGACGAACTTTAACGTCTACCAGATACTTTTTCCACTGTATGCTATGGATCGATGTTCGCAGTACGGTAAAATAGGACGAGGAAGAAAAACGTGTTAACAAAAACCTGGAACAGGAAATAAATTCCCTTGGTCAGAGAATTTTATCGGAATTCTTTTTCGAAGTTATGCAGCTCGTAAAGAAAGAAACGCACCGCCTATTAGCTATTGTTCGAGAAGTATTTGCAACGCTGCTCCCGTTTCTTTTTTCTTTTCATAAATACAGCGGCAACATGTCGAAATTTACAATCCGAATGCGATTAACAGTCCAATTTATCGTTTCGTATTTTGCGGTGAAGGACAATTAATTTCGTCACATTCGAGCCACGTTGTGCAGACATCTTAAACCTTGCTTTTTCAATATGCAAACACGAATGCAACTGTAATTCGCTCGTAAGGTCTACACACTGTTTTAACCGGAAACTAATGGCATTACGTCTATGCTGATAGTTTTAGTATAGCATGGCTGAAGTTTCTATTGATTTTAATGCGATATAATATTAGATGCAGTATGGTGTTAAACGGCCATGCAATATGCAATAAATACGAGTAAATACGAGAGAAATTTGCTACATTCGATATCTCTTTGAAATTTCGTTTTATCGGCATGTTGGAATTATGTTATAATTGTGAGTAAACTCAGTGGCATTTTATGTATCAGGTTACCTTTCTGCACTGTTTCTTTTGATTTTCAATATATTATTATGAATATACATATTATAATAACAGTATAAAATATTTTGGAGATCTGTATAAATGTAAAAAATTATTTTAAGATTGAAACAACCAAACGAAACAGTTTTGGAGTCTCATTTTCTATTCACAGATTGTTCACTGTATCACTTCCCTCAATAGGTATGCTGTTGCGACACAAATTATTTTCTAATGTCACACTCTACACGATACCACGCAGTCTCTATATTTTCCACAAAATTTAATTCTCAACGCTTACTTGGTTCCCTCTTGTCACAACTAATAACATTCATCCCTGTGAAAAGGTAACGCTCTTTCACATCGGTTCTCTCCTTTCCTATGTGTGTGCCTTGAAGTTCCAAGTAAAATCAAACTTCTTACATTCATACAAATATACAGCGTTGCATGAATAAAATTCCGTCAGACGGTATCTCGTTCTTGTCTTAAATTCAATACCAACACATGATTTTCCAGCTATTTTCCATGGGGAAAATATCTTCTTCCTCTACGTTGCCTTTTTTATGAAATTACCTGTATACCGCGCTAATCGATGAAGGTTTCGCGGCAGTATGGCGTGGATAAGGTCATGGTCGTTCGTTTGTTCTGATGCTCTGTGTCGGACGGGCTCAATATCTTGCATGTATGTAGGTCATGGTTTGACCTCTTCGCTTCGCCCGTTTCCCCATTGCTAAGCCTGTGTACGATTTTTCCCTTCTTTCCCTTCTAAAACACGCCTCCGCAAGTGACGCGGCTTAGTCTGTTTCATCGTCGACAAAACATGATAATAATGGCCGCCCACGTGAATTTTGACGACGCCAATTAATAGGCAATGCGGTGGAACGATTTAAATGCAATTTGAGACTCGCAATCATCGGCCATCAACCGATGCTAATTTTGTATGGAAACTTTTACGCGGCATCACCAGGGCCGGTGATTCAATTAAAAACTCAGGCAAATCTGTCTGTGGACATTTTGTTGCTGAAACTCTCGCAAAATGTCATCCTCGTCGATTTACTGGTGACGGATTAATTGTATTTTAATTTGGACCAGGTTTTTTTTATTAAGCTTCATTCAGATTGGCCAGGTTGATTGGATTCGAATATTTTGAGGTCTCTTGATCAGTATGAAATTGTTATTTACTTGAACTTATTATTTAAAGTATCTTTTCGTATTGTAATGATCGTTATCATTAATCAAATTGCATTTCGTCAAAAGATCGTGCTTTTGCTAAATTTATAGTATTTAAGATTTAAACAGAAACTTTGCAATGCTAATTGCCTGAATTCGTCTTTAGTTTCAATTAAACCAGCTTGGAATTGTTTTATTAAGTTATTTTACATAAATCGAAATATTCCTTCGAATATTTAGTGAAACTGAGATTCATTTGATTAGAACTTGAACCATAGAACATATTTTGAACATATATTATGTACGTACAATATAAAGTACAAGCCAACAAAAACACATGGTTCCAATTTAAAAAATCCAACGGACTTGGTTTATTTTTTCAGAATGGATTTCATGAACTGTGGATTTGTATGAATGAACAAGCTTGAATTTAAGTTACTAATTTAAATAAGTAGAATAGTCTGGACGAAGTTTTATGGATCGTTCCTTTTTGCTACCACCTGACGTAGGGAAGTTAGTGGTGTTGTTGGTAGCCATCAACAGGACGACGCGACAGATCCATCAATCTTTCGGTGCAATTTTGTATTTAGGTAAATGCATCTGTCGATGTAGGCGAGGTCAAGCGTCGCCGTTTATAGCATGTTCGAATCGATGATAGCGCGACAAGGAAAGGAACCGACCAATTTTAGGGGTGACGTACAATTCCCGGAGTTTGTGGTTTTGCTTCATTGTGCGTTGTTCGACAAATTGATCTTGGAATGATGAAAATTGCAAATTTTGATTGCAATAATTTTTGAACTAATTGAAATACTAACTGGAAGCTAAATTGAGGCGAATGTCTGAGTTTTCTTATCTTCCATATTTCTGATACATGTTACGTGGAACATTTTTATTAAATTGTTCTTGTAGTTTGTTTTACTATTCTTGTAGTATATTTTTCTATGAATATGTAGATCTTATGAAATTTTCTTTTTCCCATACTTTTGCATGAATGATCAATGTCAGAACATTCGTTTTGGAAAGAAATGAATATTGAACATTGTGCAATTACATATCGAACTAAATAATAAGAGTAGACAAGCCTTTAAAAAAGCAAAGTTGCGCGAGTTGAAATTACAACACATAAAGTATGGCACTTTGGCTGAACGGTGCATTAGTGGTGGAAATGAAAAGTAATATAAAAATTTTCATCCGAATAAGAAGGAATGTACACATCCAACGTTATGCGTATATATGTAATTTCTCATAAAAAGTAGGAAACGAAAAGAAGAATATATTGCGAAGGAAAAAGTCCCATCATTGTAATTTTTTGAAAGGATTTTCTTGTATTGAAATGTGATTTTCTTGTGTTGTATTGAAATTAAAATTCGCGAACATTATGTTTATAAAATAAATGTAATTGAGATCAAATATTTAAAATTTTAAACAGGATAAACTTCTGAAAGCATTACTTGGAAATTTTATGTCATCTTATATGATCACGACGTTCTACGTGGAAAGTAATTGGATTTTTTCGTTTGATTACAGAGTTTACAACAGCCACGCTCACAGTCGGAACGTCAACTATCAGGTGAGTTTTCAACGAACAAGGTACACAATTCTTTGCAATAAAGTTAGACTCCGCTCTAGCTTCGTAGTTTCCTTTAACTATTTCCGAATTAGTTGAACTTTTGACAGAACTTTTAATCCGTTTTATTGCCTTCTTCCTTGCTGTAACAACGACCGATTCCAGTTATTTTACTCGCCATTGTGCTAGAGAGCCAACTTATATTTCCAAAATTCCTAAAAGTCTTTAAATATATATTTACGTGTTTCGATAAGAACTTAAATAAAGACTGGACCACTAAGTGTACGTTATACTACATATGAATGTTCCAAGGCCTACTAAATAGTAAAAGAAGATCAATAAGATGCACTAAATTTTTATCCTTATCGTAATTTAACATATCTATACATTGCTTCCACTTCATTTAACTTTCTTTCATTGGAATATAAAATATATAAAGATACAGTACCTGATCACACATATGTCCATTATTTTCTTCAGAAGTTTCAAAATCTTCTCAATACTTTTCTTTAACATTTGATAAATAAGAAATAGTGATCTTCTTTTGAACATAATAATTAGATTCTGAATTAAGATTCACAAACAGATTAAAAATATTTAAATTCTACTTTTTACTGAATCATTAAGTTCTAACTTGTTAGAAATTCAATAGCAAAAGAATTGCACGTTAACTAATTAAAATTACACGACAAAACATGCCATATCGAAATTTTATACACACGAAAGGTAAGTTATTCGTAACCACGTTTCATTCGTAAGAAGCTTTTCATAGCAGGGTCACTGCAATATCAGTAATATGTCCTGCGTTGGGAGACTGTCTTGTCGTGCAACCCTTCCTGTTCGGATCCTTCTCCTCCGTATTCTATTTCCGTCAAGCTTCCTCTCCACTCGCCAAGTGATTTATTCGATCGAAGTCCGAGCAATTTGTCGCCACTGGCGCGACACCGAGAATGAAAGTAGCTCGTACACGTCCGCGAAACTCGCGCTCGAGAGTGCAGGTTAATTCTTAATTTCAACCTTGGGTCAGCACGCCTCCCACCGGAAGCCTTAATCACGACGAGACTTGAAGTCGCTCCTCGAGAAAGCAATTAGCGCTGCCCCGCGAACTCGTCGATAATTAATTAAACTTTCGCGATCGATTCCTCCGCTGTTCTTCGGACGCCTGTGCACCGCTTGTAAGCGCGGCTTGACACGCGATCTGTTCGACCCTTTCAAGACGGAACGTTGTTCGTTTAAACAACGAATATAATAGCGGTTACAATAGTTATAATGGATTCTAATTTGCAGAAAATGTTGAGCTTGATTTTCAAAATGAGATACATAGTTTCTTTACGATTGATATATTAATTCTTTGCAATGCAATCATATACAGGATGTCATATAGTTATAAGAATGATTTTTAAAATAAGATTCATTTATTTTTTACGGTGGAGTCATAAGTATCAAGAGTATTCATAAATAATAGTAAGAAAAAAACACAAATGTTATATAAATGTTAATTAATCTTCAATTGGTATTGGTTCAGTGATAGATAATTATAAGAATTTAAGTTATGGTATTTAATTTTAAAGTGTAAGTATAATTTTATTTAATCACGTGTATCGTGCATGATAAAATTGTTATTAATGGGTTTCATCGTTTCAAACATACTTAGAACACGAAGTAAAATTAAATGCTTTAAAATTAGTTCAATGATGTAGGATTGAGAATTAATTAAAATATAAGGTAGTAAGGAATTGGTTCTTCGTTCTATAGACTATATTAAAAATGAGATATTTATATTAATTCCACTCCAAAGTTGGCATCATTTCTATAACCGCCACTGATATTTATAAAAACTTAACATTCGCAAGCATTTTACACGATCGATGGATTTCCAACTTTTGCGAACACTACGAGCACTACGAGTATATTTCGAGGCATCGCAATCCGTTGACGAGCAAGCAAATAGTACAAAAAGCTGGCGGAAATGTCGTATAGAGAGACCGTTAAAAGGACGTTGTGGAAAGTGGAAGACGATGCACACCACCTGTAGACAATCCCTTGGGAGCTTTAATCTTTGATCCGACAGTATGATCTTCGTCGTCGCTTTGTTGTCCCAAAAATAATCCTCAGATGTTAAGGGTCGCGGATGTAATACGTGGATTTTTATTGGAACGACAGCTAGTAATAAGAGAAATGGATGTCGAAATAGAGTACTAGATTCACGGATATTATTATCCTACGTTAGAGAGAGGTTTCTTAATTTGTGCTTAACCGATAAGTGAAAAAGTAAAGTTGGTTTGGTCACGTGATATTGTTTAAGATGTGCAACTGCTACTAGAATTTGGTAATTTTATTAAACTATTGATAATTTTAAAGTAATTTTAAAAAAATTTAGAACTTTAAAATTTGTAAAAGAATTAGATTCAAGTTCTAATCTCAATGACTGCCCGACTGGGTAATCCTTTATTATTAATCCGATGGAATATTTAACACTTGTGTAAATTTATTCTATTGGGATTTCTTAGCTATTTTCGAAGGAAAATCTACCTGATTTAAATTAATCCTTTAGGCTAAATACTTTTTTTTTTTATATAATGAAAATTTTAGTTAGTCGAAGAGGTCACACAGAAAGAATATTACGAATTATATGGTCCAACCTACATATTTGAACCTTTATGACAGAGGATCAAATTGTTCGTCTGTAAAATTTTTTCGACATTTGCCGTCGTCTCTCGAAGGTCGGTATTATCAGAAAGAAAACTCAACAGAAACTTAATATACCCAGTATCGATAACGAAAAAATATCTTCAGAATAGCGTAAAAGATTCCAGATCCATCGAATCCTGAATATGAAACCATCCTTAAAAATATGAATAAGGTGAACCGTAATGGTGGAATAAAACGAAGAATCATTTTCTACGATAAAAATAAAACTTCACACCAAGCCATACGTCACAGCAAAAGTTTATGGTATATGTAGTAAATGATAAAATATATTACTGTCATCGTTCTTTATAAATAATTTAAACTTACAGTCCGGTGATTTCATAAAACTGCAGTCTTCTTAACTTCGTAGCAACATAACAAGGGTGTGACTATGCTAATTAAAGTTAAGGTTATTAGCTTCCATGGGCAGAACATCGAACATATAGAGATGATATATATATATATCGTCGCATTTCCGCACGAAGAAGAATGTGTGTCACCGGATATTATCGATTCAGACGCACGTGTTAGAAACGCGGACGTCGCAAGTCGAATTTGAATATCGAGTCTACAATTATGTAAATTTGCTGGCCGTGATTTATTGAAATTTTTAGAGTACCTATAGGAAGAAACATGGAGAGGCGTATACATCATGCTTGGAATTACACATTAATGAGAATTTTATTATTAGCTGTTTCTTTATTACCTCATTCATCATGTTCATCCAAATTATCTTATTCATGCAAACGTATCTAATACCTTTATCTAGCGAAATTCTGCAGGAGTATTAGATGGTGGAATTTGATTTTCCCGATTCCGTTTTTCCCCCGATTTTTTTATTATTTAAATCCACGTCTGGCGTTACGATTTTTCGGAAAACCTGGATGAAGCTTGTTGTTATAAAAACAACGTAGAATCATGAAATATTTAGGTAGAAATTTCTGGTCGTGCGTTAAACGTGAATTTTCCTGAAATTCAGCGTACGCAGAAACGTTCGAGTAATTAAAGAATTATAGATTAAACATAGATACTAATGTATAAATAGATATTTCGACAACTTCTATAAATATCGTGGGATATTACTTCTCCTTTTCTCAAAAAAAGAAAAAGGAAGCTCTCTAATTGTTTTAAGTGATAGCTACTTATTTGAATTCCGATAAATAGAATTTTTTTGGAATCGTCAAACGTATTATTGTCATTCTGCCACTTAGCGAAGTATATATAGTTTATCGTAAAGTACGGAGCTCACATTTTAAATCAAATTATCGAAGACGCTCTCAGCTCTTCGATACGGTAATTAAAAATCGATACGACGAAGCGCATTAAATTCTTCGAGAATTCTATCGAATATTCGAAACATTGAAACGTATTCTTCAAACGATTAAACAATTTTTGCTGAAAGTCCATGAAAAAGAATAAAAGAATGTTCTTCTTCAGCATGTCTCGAACGAGGCTCTTAAATATTTCTTTGAAAAATGTGGGGCATCGAGTACAACCAATAGCCTATCGATAATCGAATATCGAAGACAAGTGCCACATGGAACGATTTTGACCTTCTTTTAATCTACTTCTGAGGCTTCGCCTCTTTTAGACGAAATTTAGACTTCCTACAAAATATTATAAGGAGGTAAGATCTTCATTGAAATCCTACGAATCCTCAAATATTTCTATTTTATTTATTATTGCATTCGGGAGTTTGTCTGATTAAATTTTCTATTTATATGTACGACACTGTAACCTTTTTCAACATATTCCTCATAGTTACATCCCTTTGCACGAAGAATATCTCCTTTTATCTTTTTCTTATTTACGTATCTTGGTATTTCGACCCCTTTAATTTTATCAACCTTAATTTCATTGTTATGCAAATGTCCAATTTGACTTAAAAATAGAAAATAATAGAAACAGAAAATGAAAACTTTGTTACCGCTACTCTTAGCGTTCTCAAAATATCGCGCGCGTATCTGCATTTAACTTTATATTCCTTACGTAAAACAAGATTGATGATCGTAAAATTATACCGGTTTAATGCATTTGCTACTTTTTGTATCGCATAATGTATCACGAACCCTTCTTCGTCGGGAAATCTGCTATATTTCGTATGGAAATTTCCTTGCTTTAAAGCATCTAGACGCGTATTTTTCTTTCATCCTGGGGAGAAAACGAAACGCGGTAAGAGCAGGATACCTCTTTTCGAAGCGTTTTGAAACGAATTACCGTAATCATCGAGCCAATAAATGTATTAATCACGTTTATCCGGTGCAAAAAGCGGTCGCCAGTAATTCTATACTTGTTTTACGTGAAATTAATTACGAATACGTTTATAAGCCTCAAGGATTATTGTATACAGAGGTTTAAACGAAAAGTGGGTCAAGTCTACTTCAATAAACCTCTGTTAGTACGGTCTCAAATCCTCGTGCAACCAGTGTTCGTACGTTAATGAATTCAGTTGCCGCATTCGTAGGCTATTAATCAATTTGTGATTTATACATTTGTCATATAAATTCATTACCTTGTGCGGCAACTAAGGTAATATTCATTTTTTTCAGGAAGTTGTGGCTACTTAGCATTTTCTTGTCGAAAATGAAAATTTATGTTTAATCATTTATCGATATCGATATTACTGCGATGTTTAAAAATTGTGGAAACCACACTTCCCTTGTTCTCTATTGAGAAAATTGCAATAACAAGGGGAAAGTTTAACTTTTTTTATGTCGATAAAATATTTCATTTTATATGAGAACGAAATTACTTTAGTCCAATTTTTGAGTTTTCTACTGCTAGAAGGTACTTCATCTCACGATAGGTTATTTTGAGGATGAAACAAGTTTTCTCTATATGGCTTTCCTCTTTTTTTTTTTTTTTTTTATTATTATTCTTCATGCATTTTAATTGATTTATGATAGAAAGTTTAATCCGGTCTTAGCGGTGTCATTTTTTACCAATATGTTTCATAGTTAAACGATATTTCATTTTATAACCGGATGAGAGAATCAAAATTCCTGATATTTTAGATTCGTACGTTTTAACATTATCAGACTTATCAATCTCTTTTCATTGGAACCTCATTCGATTTTTAACTGGAACCTCTCAACAATTTTTCTCCGTTTATTATTCTCAGTTTTCTTCGTATTATTAAAAAAAATTTTCTTCCATATTTTTACCAAACTCTCAATTTTTAAAATTCATCACCATGTTCTATCATCTTCCCTGTTCTATCAATTCTCTAATAAGGACGTTTTACATAATAACCTACTACGTTAACAGTACAAAATTAACAAATGACAAGTCGAAAATTACAGACTTCCGGACAAATATTTGTAATTTTTGTAAATATTTATAATTTTATAATTCGATATCAAATAAGATAATCCCACTATGAACGTTTATACAAATTCATATTGTCATAAACACAATTAAAAAAACGTAACCTAAATAGACATTCGTCTCACCAACTAAATGTTATAGTATATACTATACCTTAATTACATTTTTAATAAATAATATCAATATAAATACTATAAATATATAATATAATATACAAATATATAAAAATATATAATAAATACTGTATTGTATATTTTACACATTTTTTAGCATATTATATGCATCCTATATATTTTTACACCCTTAAATTTCCCAAAAGCATGAAAATTCACAATCTAATAATAACTCAAGAATTACTGAACACGATTGTAACAGAAATTACGTGATTTATATCATCAGGTAGTACAGTTAAAACAGTGTTCTTTGTCGGCATGTATCGAGCAGGTGATTTGATCGGTTGGCGAGGAAAAAAAGTGGAAGAGACGCTTGCGCTGCGGCGGTGACGGCGGCGGCGACGGTGGCTTTCGTCCCGTCGGCCAATGGAACACGATGCCAGTCGTCGCTATCACGGGCACCGCGGCGCTGGCCGCAGTTCACCAAGCGGCGTCCACGCGACTCGCGACGCGCGTCTCCGGTCCTCGAGCTGGTTATGCGGCTTTCGAGAGGGCTTTTCGAGGCTCCCTCGAGGCGAAACCGTCGTTCTCGCGTCGACCTGTGCGCGAATCTCGTTAGACGCTCGTACCAAACGGACTACACCGGTTCTCGTCCAAGGCCCAAGACTTTTGATTTTAGGTATCGATCGCAAACAGTGTTCGATATTCGTTTGACGTGAAACGATCTGAATCAATCGTCAGAAAAGAGTATGCATCGATGTATCGAGTGCCTTTAGATTTCTTTTCACTTTTACCATCAAATATTTTAACACGTATAATTGTTCGTTTGCATAGTTCTCGGTGAAGCTGCAATTTTAGATTTGATGTATGAGACTGTATAATTGAAACTCGCGTGATTGCGCGCCAGTTTCTTCGCACAGATAACGAGTTCTGTTTTCTTTTTATCGCTGTTTGACAAGGGTGTTCTATAGGTGTTATAGTAAATGCAGTTGTTCATAGAAGTCTTCGTATGTTCTATAAAAAAATCATTTTTATCGAAATAAAATGCTACAAAACTTAACTATAATGTTAGAGCTATCGACGACGAGATGAATAATATAAAAGTTGTCTTATTATTGTTTTATTTAAATAAAAAGTATAGAAGTTTTTTATTAAAACAAAAGTAATAAAGGTTTTTGTAAATGACTCATTTTAGATTTTGAAGAAACGTTTGATGGCAGATGAAGAAAGATAAGACTTTGACACGTTATTACACTATGTTATAAAAGTTTCATTTAAATAGGAATGGGACATATTATAAGGTATATGGAGATATTTGTGGCTGATTGGTCTTATAAAGGTTTGTTTGATAAAGGGTGAAGAAGAATAAGAGATAGTTTGACATTTTGTAGATAGAAGACATTTTATGTTTGGTTTGTAGTAGTGGATGGTTTAGCGCGCCAATTTCTTACGGACTTTGCAATCCAAGATATTCAAACAGTATCTATGTTGTTGATGTGGGTGATGAATTTAGTTGTTTATTTATTTTTCTCAGTCATGTTTGTTAAATGATATTGTTAATGATTTTTTTTTGTAAATTTTGTAATAGGGGTTACTAATATTCTCTTTCTTTCTTCATTCTTTGTGAATAAATTTTGTAAATATTGATCTACTAGTCATTGCTGAAATTTAAAATGATACAAGTTCGTCGTTGTAAATCTTTATACTACTTTCTTTTGTTTCTGCAAAATTTTCCACTTCTCGAAGCTGCGTATCGTGCCTTATCGATGTTCCAGATTTTCCACGATATACAGAAAAATTAATATTCAAAATTATCTGGAGGGTTTTAGTAATGTCTGGCTTTATTTGAGTGTGGCCACGTTTGAAATATTGAATCAGCTGTTTATGATAAAAATAATTCCACCTTTATAACATTTTTCCGCGATCTCGCCGAATATTCTTGTCTTTTTATGGATATTTTGAATTGATTTCATTCGATAGGGTTTCGGTAGAAAATATTTCCAATTCTGATTTTTAATCAAAAAGATACTCGTACTAATATCTTCAATGAAAAAATGATACTTTCACTAATAAATCTTGTTTTTACATCGTTAAAAAGGCCGCTGGAACATCCTATCTATTGATCACACTACGCTATATTTATAGATTGATTGCGTAATAATCCGATTAATCGATTGATTAATTAAGAAACCTTTTTTTACCCCTTTTTTAATTTTAGTTGCTTCTTATTCTTGCTTAAAATAATTAACATTATAACTCTTTCTGTCAAAATTCTTCACTTTCGTCACAATTGTGATTCAACGTTGAAACAACAAGAAAATATATTCTTTTTGAGATTATTTGAAATTGCAGTACAGCGTAATAGTAACATTCTCAGAAACGTAAATTCATGTTAACGGATTTGACTTTTTCTTTCGTATTCCCACGATGCAATAAGTTGCAACAAAGTAAGCATTAATTATGTCAGATTTCAAAGTTTCCTTCGTCATGTTCGTATTATCTATGCAAATAAAGGTGACGAGTCTTCGTAGCTGACGACTTTTACGGAAACATTTATTTCCAAGTATTCATGAAATTCACAATTACCGTGTAAAGTGCTTTCACGACAAACGACTGTTGAGGAAAGCTTCCTTTTAAGATGTATTGAACATGCAATGTTAAAAATTTAACTGAATATAATATCATTTTTACAATTGAGTCTGAAACGTTCGCCAGTTCTGTCAGATGAAAGTAACTTTCAATCTATCAACAGGAACAACATTGATAATATCTCCGTTTTCATCAGAAATTAGTGAGACTATTATCAAAGCGCAACATATTGTGGGATTGACGTCAGGTCATATAAATCATCGACACTATCAATCGTAATCTGTCATATTTGTCTCTTAATCAAATTTCAAACACTTGGACACACAGCTTTGCTTGATTTTTCCGTGTGCACTTTATTATCTGTTTTACTTATACGTAGAAAGTACGATCTGCAAAATTCATTCCAAATTTCTTAACAACAAAATGTTCTTCCAAGTACAAAATGAAATATAACGGAACATTTTCGAAAATTTGTAAGATATCAAACGCAATTTTTGGATAGAACTGATCAATGGTCTAGGAACTTGAAAATGTAAACGAAGAATACTCTTCTTCGACATTTATCAAATCCGTTATGTTTCCAAATAATAAAAATCTATGGATGTTATAATGTAAAAGGAGAGTACTTTTTTGCAAGTTTTGTTCGATATATTCAAATTCATTTTCGAAAATATTCAAAAGAGAAAAGAAATCGCATCTGATAGAAAGGATCGTCCGATTTTCTGATGGGATCCACGTCTATGTATATGACTTTCGCGGCGTTCGAAAGGAGAGTGGTGGACGAAGTTAAATATATATCCGCGAAGAGGACTGCTCGCAGGATCATAAAATATTTACCGCAACGTGACACGAAGTCAAAGAGGCAGACTTTATTGACAGACGAAACGACGAAGCTTACAAAATTTATCCGCCGTTAATTCTCGCTCCATTTGCGTTTCATCCCAATTATTCATCAGCCGTCTCGCCTGTCTCTCATTCACTTCCTGTTAAGCGGTCCCGACTTTTATTAAGTTTTCTCGACCGGTTCGCCATCCAGTTTCGCGTGTATGTTTCATGAAGTTAAGTGCTTCTTAAAAATTTGATTTTCATCGAGTGTTGATTCGGGTCGCTATGAATATTTCAGCAGTTAGTCTCAGTTTTAGAGATGTACAATTAAAGAATTTTGAAAGCGATTCTTCTATTTCGTAGGACTCATACCGTGCATATTCTTCGTAAAAAGTGTCGAAGCAAAACTACTAACTCGGAACATTAGTGCATATTTATTAAATGATAATTCAATTAAAATCAATTAAATATTATGTATGAATATATATTGCAAAATATAGTATATGTATAGGTAATTATATCTGTAGTCATATAGTAAAGAGAATTGTTGTATATTATATTAGTATGTGTATATTTAAAATTAATTTTCTGTATCAATAATAATCATCATGTTTTTAATACATTTATAGTAGAAACAAAATATTGTAGTCTGTCATTTTGACAGATTTGGTAGTTCCATTCTGGTGCTAAAAAAAAAAAAAATAATTATACTTCTACGTCAATTTAAACATTGACCCGAATATTTTTTTAAATGTGAGTCAATTTCGATATTTGAAGAGAGTAGCATATCAAATTTGCGATTGATATTACATGAAAATATTAAATTTTAGGGATTACAATTCCAGATTTAATCACAAAATTTCATTCTTGCACTGGTATAATTTAATTTCAATGTATGGCTGTCCGCCTTTACTATGCATGTAGGTGGGAAATTCAATTTCGAAGAGTCGTTAGTTCGTCCGATAGAGACGCGCTTCAAACAAACGTCTTTGGTAAAGTTCAAAGGTTTTCCATGAAACGAAACGGTGACAGTGATTACCTATAGATATTCAGCGTCGAATACGCTTCAATAAATATCAGACGCGAAGGTGTTGGACCTTGTGCTCTCCGATATCAGCCGTAAATGCATATTTGGAACAAGGAATGCGCTTTCAACTCGAATTATGAATCCGATAGTAGGTATCCTCAGATACGTTATTCTGCTGAAACAGAAGTGCTATTTTCTTCTTCGATTAAATAATCTCTACCTTGAAAATTCCTTTCTCGTTGTACGATACTCTGCTTCGAATAATCTACTTGATAAATCGAGGATAAGTCAGACATATCGAATGAAAAAAACATTGTTTAGTTTTAAATCTGTATTATTGAATCTGAGTCGTATAACAATACATATTTTCTAAATTAATAGAATCTTCTAGGCTTCCAACTCATATTGTATTTTAATATTTCATACGATCTTCGTTTCATACAACCTTTGGAAAATTAAGAGAATACACTGTCGCTCATAAATATCGGAACACATGATCAATCTCTAGTAACAATGCGTGAATTTTACTAAAATATACGAGTTAATAATTAGCCAGTGGTTAAATATTGTGATACTTAGTATATGTATAAATTATCATTATTTATTGAAAAGCTTTGATCGTCTACTAGCTTTATACGATTACTGGTTAAATATTGTCAATAATAAACGGGTGTTCAAATATATTAGAGCGATAGTGCACATAATATCTCTTTCACGAATCAGTTAACCACGTTGATCAATTACAAATAGCTTTATTACTTACGTAACTTAATTTTTCCTTCCAAATAACATCCATGGATATTTACATATTAATTTGAAGTGTCAGAATGATACAATCTGGCAAGCCCTTAAAGGAAATTTAATTGACATTTCTAAATTTAGATATCTTCATTCAGCCTGACTATCCAGAATTCGTCGATTCGATCTACAATTATCAATTGTGTAATTATCAAGTAAGATGCAATCGATCAAACACATTTGAAAGCAGAGCTCGTTGCAAAGCAATGGTAGACAGCGAGCGATCTGTCACTAATTGCGTGGTCGATCAAGTTTTCAGCTTGGAATCTGCTGTGTGTATCAATTGCTAAATGACGTTTCGTAACAATACCGACTTAAGATCGATCTCTATCTTAATGGTAGATAACAGTGTTATTCTTCAGCCGGGAAGTGTTTTTATCTTGCCATTAACCACGTTTAAGCGTACGCTTTGATCATTTTGTTTAGCATGACGAAAAAAGGCATTGAAATCGATGTTCCTTGACATTGCCTGCATTGTGAACTCGATCTCCATTGGTGATGGGAAGGAAATTCTTCGTTCAGAAAAACCTAAATGCGCTTTGACGCGTCGAAAGTAAACTAGTTAGAAACTGGAAACGGTTGTCGATGTTCTCTGATGAGAATGACGATGTTTTACGACAGCCAATTCCGAGGGAAGTCGTTATCTTCAGTTACTGATTTTAAGAACTGTCATGGGAGAATGATTTAGTGTCAGTGTCCTAATTCCTTTGTAAGTAGAAGCAATTTTTAGTGTTCCGGAGATCGTATGAATGACTCGTTTTTACTCTTTTGGAAAAGTAAAACTGTGCTTTCATAATAACTGGGCATTGAGTGAAATTTCCATTCTATTGATTTGCTAGTCTAGTGACGACAAATATTGATTGTCCGTCATCGATCATTAATTATAAATATTGATCATCAATTATTAATTATTATCTTTTGATCAAAATTTAATTATAGTTGTGATTAATGTGTACAAAGGTGTATTATATTGAGTTGGCAACTAAGTGATTGCGGATTTAGTCATTAGGTAGTATTGACAAAATCCGCAATCACTTAGTTGCCAATCCAATATTAAGTAAACATTGTTGGCGATTAAAGTTGATTAAATTTACGTTTCAAGTTAGACTCATTGTCAGATATTGCTTTCATAAAAAAGATGCTACTATTCTAATCGTTATATATAATTGTAATTTATAATCAAATTTATATATACAAATATTTCGTAACCGTTAATTGTTAATTGCAATAAATTTTGCCCAACACTGAAGTATAGTCTGATATATTTCCTTTTCGTTACAAATTAGTTAATCTTAGTTATCATCTTCTGTTTACAAAATTTTTGGTATTTATCTCCAATGCTACTCTAAAATGATTACTCGATCTCATAGATTTTCTAACTAAATGCGGAAAATATGTTAGACAAAACGATTTATTTCTTCAAGACTTAGTGTATTTATAACACAAGTTTTATTAATGCGTTTTATATCGCCCTAGATTTATAAAACGAACTGTTTAATGCTCCAAACGCTTCCTCTAAATACGAATGAATCAGCATCTGCTAAACTTACGTCGAAGGGGTTCAGTCCCTTCGAAACGATTACACTTTCGAGAAATTTATATTTTCGGCGCGATGGAGGGCTATTTTTACCCGCGTTTGATCGTTCCACCAGTTTAAGTTCATTCCTAACGTTTCGACGTTCTTCATTCCATACTCGTTAAAATCTCAGAAGGGTTCACTCATCTATGCAGCCTAAAAGGACTGAAATTTTCCAAGATTTTTTTATGTTTTTTATGAATTATTATCGGTCAAATTTGCTTTCACATTAAACTTATTCATTTTATTTTTTCTATACTGAAATTTATGAATAATTAGATTGCCGATCTAAGCATTTATTTTATCTACTAAGTATTATAGTAGGTATTTTATTTAATATGTTTAATATATATTCTTGTATATTATGTGTACACTATATGTTTTTTCATCTTTAAATCTATCAAACGTATACATTTCCATATGCGTTATTAGTATATTAATATACTGATACATGTTTCTTAATTAATAGTTCCTTACACAGATTACAGAAAATAATACACTATATTTTCCGACAATTAAATCTCCGATATGTCAAAAGTTTCCAATTCTTCGACGTTTCCGTCAAAATAACCAATCAATTTCCACAAATTATCAATATGACCGAACCTAATATTACTAACCGCTTAATGCTAATAACGAGTCAGAGAAAGCAAATTTGCTAACATAGAGTGCAATGACCTCCGACGATCAATCACATGGTTGACAACTAACTTCTTTCTGTTTCCTTCAAAAAGAAACTCGAATTGTCACACGAGGACGATCGAGTTGCAATTTGTCAGCGGGTTCTGGTTGAACGCGCGCTGAACCCCTGTCCGACTGACGATTTCACAAGCGTAACCGATTAGACAACCAGTTTTACTGGCTTATAAACAATCCGCATGAACGATAGCGCCAATCGAATGTATGAGACACCTGTTCCGATTGGTCAGTAAATAACGACAAAAAGAAAGTATTTGGTATTCGCGCGACGCGATCCTCTCGACCACTGACGACACGGTGAATATTAATAACACTCTGTTGCAATTAATTTTACTAAGTAGTGTTAGCGAAGTTAGTAGATTTCCAATAAATCAGTAAGGATTAAGTACTGAAATAATTTGTATGAATGAAGAATATAGTAAGGCAACATTATCGGAAAACGTAAATTAAATGATTTATTTATAGTTTACCCGAAGAAAGAAAAATGTTTAAGAACAGCAGATTATTGAAAAATAAAATAAAATATATTATTGACTGAACTGGTATCATAAATAGAATTTTGCATTGGTACAACATTGCGTTGGTCTCTATATTTTGAATTTGTTTGTTTAGTATCGCATCAGCTTATTAACCAAACATTGCGTTGATCCTTAATAACTTATAATCATCCATCTCTATAGCACGAGAAGATGATAGAAAATAGATTACTAAGTCCTTGTGCTGATAAAATGGAAATTTCGGTGCAAGTCGAAAGGTGGAACTGGAACGAAGTTATTTCGTAACATAGCTCTAGAGTCGATAGAAGGCCACGAGTGGAAATACACGATCTTTCTAGGACGATTTTTATCTTCCAAGGTTGTTATCGAGAAAACACGATACCAGTAACTACACACGTTTGTGCATACTATGTATCGTTCGAAAATGTAGGATAAAAGGAAACGATGCAGACACGGATAAACTAATCTGTATATATAAGTTGTAATCTTCCTGTATCCATGTAGACGGAAATTTCGCGCGTATAGCACTGAAAACTCTTTTTTGATAAATCGGGATCAGAGTCGAAGGAGAATCAAGACATCCGTGACAGATAAATTCATCGATGCTCATTTTTGTCGCGATTCGCCCTTCTGCGAAGAAAAAAGGCTTTGGAAAAGACGTTCTACTCGGATATTTTGAGAACATTAATTTTGGAAAAACGTTGTGTATAAAATCGAAGATTAACTGGCTCTTATATTGTTGGTCGTGTCGATAGTCGATGCTTTCGAGGTGTTTTAACACAGAAGTCAAAATACATCAGTATACTATTTTGGATATTACACGTATTTTTGTATATTACATACATTCTATGCATTTGTACATCTTCAAATTTTCCATAAATGCATAAAAAATCTGCAGTCTAATTATTGAGCTTCCTCCAAATTTCCGAGCTAAATTAACAGACTATTGAAACGATCGAACCAAGAACAGGACGTATTCTCATTCTCACCCTGCACGAGATTTCGGTAAAATCGATGCGTAACGACTCACATGGCACCCTTGTCGGTCTAATTCGCTGGCAAGGTGACAATTAGCGGACCATTGATTCGACAAGCGTAAGCAATTAAGGGAGCAGATTTTTCGGCGAAGTGGAATATCCCCGGAAGTGTCAAACGCCGGTGAACAAGCTCTAATAGCTTCCTCCGGGCTGTCGCGCACCGTGATAATGCGACAAAGACTTGTTCAGCGGTAGCTCGAGAAAGTGACGGTAATTTGCATAAACTGTACTGGTCGTTTTAATTTCGTTGGCTGCGATCGTTTCACCGTCTCGCCGTCGCCGCTGTGCCGCGATGAAAATTAAACCACGCGAAAACCTAACGCCGCCTTCGAATCAATCTGGCCTCACTTCTGATGAATTATTCAAAACCATTTCAGTGGCGATAATATTACCTATATTACTGATCGTCATTAAGCGGACTCGAATCCGACTCGGACTTTATTGATGCAATTAATCTTACGATACTCGTTCGACTTCTCATAGAGATAGCCATGTTCCTGCATTTATAATTTTTTCCCAAATTTTTCCTTTCTGTTATTTATATAAAATTAAAATTCATGAATTTTTTACGCATGGCGTAGAAATAGAAGAATCAAACTATAATTTGCAAAAGATTAGAACTTGCAAATTTCTTTACCCATAATTTCATAATTTGCAATTAATTACCTTAAAAGGATTTTAAACTTCTCTAGATTTTCACCTTATAGGACTCTTGCAAAACATTTCACTTCCTCATACTATCTTATAGTTTAATCATTAAGTAAAACCATACTTGGTTGAAAGCTTGATCGGAGGTCAACAACGCATTATAACACCAAATTCGTTATCCAAATTAGGTTTATTAGCTCGCGAGCTGGTTGTTCACGGAGCACCATTGTATTAACTTCCGGTTAACAGGGGTTGGCTTCAGCTCTTTAGACACTCTCTGGTATTCAACTAAAATTAAAATTGAAAGCGAGGAAACTCCAGAAGGGCGCAGCTTTTCCTTTTAATGTTCACATAGGTTTCCCACAGATACAGATACAATCATGATAATTACGATTCATTGTGAAGAATTAAACCGATCCTTCCGCAATTTTGTACACACTTCAAAGAAACTCCAAAACAAATTCAAAAATCACAGTAATGAGAGAGATCACAAGAATGATATAACTAGAATTTTATGTTTTCGAATGACAAATGTGACTGTCCAAATAGATCTTTTTTGAATCCATTTATGTATATAATATATTAAATAAATTGGTAATATATATTATTATATCAATTCGAAAGGAAAATACCATTCAAAGAGAAGATTGTATAAGTTACTTGGTGGTCGAGTCGAAAGTTCGATGGCGTGATTAACCAATGTCCTCGAGAGATATCGCAGCAGGACCTGTTGAAGTCAGGGGTCGCTGCTTCAAGTGCTACAAATCGCTCGTTAGTCACCGTGATTACCGCTTTCCTTCGGCAAAATACATCGCGTCTTTGGCGATAAATCTTTCTCGCGTTTGTCGTCGTCGAGAGCTGTCGAGCAAAGCCGAATGGCAGTGCTCCTTTGTCCATTTACATCCAGGCGAATTTGCTTTAACTCAACTGTTGCGCCGTTTGCAAAACGAACCTTTCTCTTGTTACAATATCATTGTTTTTTAAATGATAAGAAACTTAAACATATTGTGGTGATATAACATATTGTTGTGATATTTTTAATGTTTTTCGATAGTTTGTATGTCAGATAGGCGAAGCGAGAAACGTTTACTTTGAGAATAAATTGCTTGGTTTTTGCTATTCTTTGTTCCAAGTTCAAAAATTGTTAAATATTGATTTTTGATAATTTTAATTCATTATTTTTATAAATTGATTGCTTATAGTCATCTTAGTTACTATAGCAGATTCTAGGTCACTATAGTTGGTTCATTTTGTGTGAGCTATTTTAATTCTTAAAATTATGATTTAATCCTGCTCTTAAATAAGGTTAAAACACATATTATCGTAAAAATTACCTGTGATAACCAATAAACATGAAGACTTTGTATTAACTATTCTCTTAATTTTACTTTTTTGATTATATTTGCCAAATGAAATTATTTTTGCGACCAGAGTGTGTATAAATTAATGAATATATATATATTTTTTTTAGATATATGTTACTGAAAATTCTGACAAATTTAAACAGACAGCATACAACTTTCATGCAATTTTACGTCTGAATTACAAACAGCCTGGAAAGTGTCTGTCATGAATCATCGTCTCGAATTTCAGTAGCGTTTTCTGCTGGCAAGTCAATATTTGATGGCAAGCAATACGCGGTGATATTCGTCTCCTCGAACCGCAAATCCCCGACGTCGAAAAGCGAATTCCATGGTTGGCCCGTTTTTCGGTATTCTAGTGCTCGTCGACATCATATTCCCACGTCTGCAAACAAACGTCTAGTCGTCTGGCGTGTATATCCCTCTCGATAAATCTGTTCGACAGTCAGAGACCATACGATTAATCAGCAAATAAAAAGTTGAATCTCTTCTTGTGATATTTTTTATTTTCTGTGAAAGACAGGAAAAATATTGATCAAATAAAAAAAATATACACATTTTGAAATACGTAGGAATAACATTTCTCCTATTTAATCAACTATAAATTTTATTTGTATAACAGTAGAGAAAATCAAATTAATTCAAACCAGCAGGATATGAGTATTCATTTATTAACCGGAAATATATTTTTCGCGAATTCCCATCTACATTCGCTGCATACTCTTCTGTGCACGATCGATCAATTAACAAAAATTCCCAACATTTTAAATTTCTAAAATTACTCAAACTACTTAAAATTCCTTTAAAGTTATTATAAATTTGTGGGAATTTAATAGTTTTGTGAATTTTGATTTCAACTCTTCTTGTTGAACTTAATCTTCACATATTCTACGAGCAAAAAGAAATGTAATTTTAAGCAAAATGTAACTATAAATGTAACTAAGGAAAAAGATGTTTAAATGGAGTGCGTAAGATGTTTGACTCGATGTGTGATAGGCTTCGACGGAAATAATGCAAGGTGATTCGCAATCTTTCGCGTCGTTTGTGAACGCAGACACGTCTCGACTAAGTAGTCTGGTCCATCTTCGCAAATTCTGTCGAAATTCTCTTCATCTAAGAGCAGGAGATCGCGCGAAACTACTACAATTGCAAGACAAGGACAGGAAAACGCGGTAAAAGTTACGACCAATAGTAATGTGTGTCCGCGAAAGGAAGGAGATTTATTGAGAAAAACTAATGGACGATGTTCGAAAGTCTGAAAGAAATGAGAAAACTTAAAATCCGTGGAGGTGAAATCAATTCTATAATATTAACAACGATCTTCTGAATATAATCAACTTTAGCGAAATGGGAAAACGAAAAGTTATGGAAATATAAATTTGCTGCGAAACGCAAATGAAAGATTTTTCATCATTTGTTTTGTGAAGCAGTTCAAGAATCCTCATTAATGAGATACGATTTTTAATAATCGAAGGGAAGAAATTAATAGAGTTATTTTTAAAGAAAGCTTCACGAGTCATGATAACACTTAATTTATCGTTTATGTTAATTGAATGACCGTTGTCGTTGGAAATAATTTGAATAAAGAGAAAGAGGATTTAAATTCGACGAAATAAAGAGAATTCGAAAATTTGATGTAAGAGGTCGGAGCGAATTCAATAGCTAGAACCGATAATGTAAGATTGCATTGAAAATTGCAACAAGTGGTTCATTCTTCAAGCAGATGGGAAATCTCATGAGTTTTTCAAACAAAGTCCTTCCGGAAGAAAAATGGCGCAAGCACGCCTTGGAAGATAATACATTCTCCTCTTATTCGTTATCTTTCTCTAGTCAAAGTAAGAGATTTGAAAATCCAATTCGTTTCTTTATAATAAATCTTCGTGATCCATATATCACGTGGAGCTTCCATAGAACTATTCTGAAAAATAAAGAAGATTAATCTAAGAGTCAGAAAGTTACAAGAATAAGTATAACAAGAAAATTTCTTAGCGAATATGATTTACGTTCATCTATATACAATCTATCAATCAGAAATTAATTATATACAAAAAAGTTGGTTTCTTCGAATTCTTTTATCGTGAAGCTAAAAATTCCTCGACATAATTCCTGTTTCTTCGAGTAGAAAAGATTGAGAAGTAAAAAACGGCAAAACTGGAGGGGAAAAAGCGAGCGGAGAAAAAACTTCACAAGATTTACCGGAAGATGTCGACCGAGGATGGTCGACCTTCCACTCCTGCAGGTTCTGGTGTGATCGACGAAACTGGACACGGAGGCAACAGAAGAATGTCGCACTTCAAGGAATATAAATTCTTCCGCAGCTTCAGCGCGAAGGTGGAGAACTGGCCGATGCGAAAAGCGGAAGCTCTATGGCGTCGTATGCGGGAAAGGAAGATTGCAGGTGAGAGATTAATGTTCATGCGTTTAGCGCGTATTATTTTTGATAAACTGTTCTATGAATTAATCAAGTAACTTCATATAAAATATTCTTTTGTAAAGGTTAAGATCGATGTTTTTTTTTTTTTTTAGAAAAATCATCTATTAGGTTGCATTATCTTAGAGTTTTTAAAATTAAAACTAACTTTATAATCTTTATAGTTTGTGTTGATTGTATAAAACGATTCTTTTGAAAGAGTTTTGTATAAAACGAGATTCTTTCGAAAGAGTCACGATTAATATTATGTTACAAAGAAACTATCCATCAGGTTCTTTTATTGGGTTAGCAACTGAGTGATTGCGAATTTTGTCATTATCACCTAATGACAAAATCCACAATCACTTAGTTGCCAACCCCATATCTTAGAATCTTTAAGAAAGAAATATAAGGAAAATATTCTATTTGTAATTCATAAATCAACTTCTACTTCTTGCTTTAATAAAATTTCTCTTTTCGTTGCTGTGGTATGTTTCTATAAAATTACTAATACCTAAATTATATTGATATGATTGACGAAGTTATAACAGAGTTGCAATAATACACTGCATTAGATTCTAAAATAACGTGAATCTGCAAGTCAAAGTATACACAAATCTAATCATCGCCATTGTAACCTATTTAAACCTCGATCTCTAAAACAGTCTATATAATCCGTTAACGCGCGACATCAAATAACTGTTTACCAGACAAATTAGACATTCATTTATCAACGGACGCATCCGTCGAAGCTCGAGCGAGCACACAATGGCGAAAGCGCCAGAATCAAATCGTCCTGAAATTACTTTTTAATACGACCTTTCCCCAGCCTTAATCCTCCTTTCGCGCAGGCTTGATGGCATTTTAATCGTAGTATAGTCAAGTAATTGTTCAAATCGCTTCGAATCGACACGCACGTGCAAATTGATCGCGGAAGTCGGTTATTCTCCTCGAACAGGTTCCTCTTCGCGCAATAATTTATTCATTAATAACATTGATAAATCAAAATAATAATAGCAAAAATAAAGACAATATTAACAGTGACAATTTAAAATTACAATTTATAAGTCATAAACTTCAAATTTATGATATTATAATTTTTCAGCCAGTAAAGTAACGAAATAGTTTGGAATTTGTAATATTTATTGGTAAAATTCTTCATCTGCTTTATGATCAAACTTGCTATTATTATGCAAGGGTATTTTTTAATACTGATAAGTTTTAGCTTGTAACTTCCAAAATTTTATTAATAATATTAATTCAATCGTGCAAAAGGGTCCGTATGTCCTAATATTAGTGAACAGGAGCGTATATCGATGGAAAAGTAAATTCACATGGTTCATCGCTTTTCTGCGCCTCATAATTATTATCCTGAATAATTGCCGGAGTTAATTATCGCGCTCGACGAAGCGTTGGTATATTTCGGCACGATCCTGTGGGCGCTTGCATGATACAGAGGATGATAGAATGACGCGAACTGAGGGTGAAATGTCATACGCCTCCATCGTGTCTCTACATCCCGGTGTCATTTCGTCGTGGTATCATGCAAATTTGCCGTAGTTCCACGCGTCTGGCTCCTTGTTAGTCGATTAGAAATTCGAATTACATTGATGATGCGAAGCAATTAGTGAATCGTGTGCTCAGATGGTTCTTAGGTGCTTGATTTAATGTCAGACTTAATCTGAAACTTGATCAACTTGCTCCAGTTATTAGATAAACGTTGTATCAGACAATGGAAGTTGGTTTATTGATGTTCGATCTATAAATAATTAAGAGTATTAAAATGGATATGGAAAAAACGTATAGAAAAATAAAAGAATTAGAGAATTCGTTCGACAAACCAAAAGATAATAGAGTGAATAATTTTAAACTCAAACACATTTTCTGCATTATTTCTTTAATACTTCTAAGAAATTGGTCATGTCTAGATATGTGAAATGAAATCGATTTTGTAAAGGATAAATTGGACGCTATAGAATATCAGATGATACATGGTGAATTATTACCTTTCATAATCAAAATAGAAGACAAAAAAAAAACAATGTTTCAACAAGACAATGCTCCTATTCATACAGCCACCACTACGAAAAAGTGGTTTCAAGAAAACGTGCGAAAATCTTAGCAGGAAAAGTTTACTATCAGAAGAAATCACTTATAGAAAATATCGTTGAATTTGAAGAAAGAATAAAAACCGTGTGGGCGGATATTTAAAACAAAGCTTTAAATAAATTAGTGGATAGTGTGCAGGTTAATAATAGTAATCAAAGAGAAGGAAAAATTTACTAAATATTGAGTGAAAACGTAACAAACTTAACATTGAGTTTATATTTTTTTTACAACCAAAAAATACGATTTCAAGAGAAGGTTTAATACTTTCCAGATTTCAAAGGAAGAACATTTTTGTTTGTTGTATCTTTAGTTTTATATTATAATATGATATTATACAAAGAATTTTGTAAGTTTTTGTTTTAATATTATGAAAAATCTAAAAATAAAATGGAGCTAGTAATTATTCACGGGACTATATATATTTTATTAGTTATAAATAAGAAATTTAATGTGACAAAATATTGTTGACTAAAAACTGTATTTTTTAAAGAATTAGTAACAGTACAATGAAGACATCAATATAGACGCTATTATGTTATAATGAAAAACATAATTGAAACAAAAAGTAAAGATTATAAAACATAAGTACACAAGTATATATAGCTTCCAAACTATACAGTCTCATAGAAAATTAAAAATTCGGACAAACAACTCTTCTTCAACTTGTTTAGAAACTCCAAATAAAGAGCATAAATATTCACGAACTTAGAAAAGGAATTCATCAAGGAACCTTTATGGTTGTTTATACTTGAAAAGCAATACAGTCCTATTTCTCTCGGAAGCGCAACGAAAAGAGGAATGGATTACGCTGTCACTAGTCTAGTTCCACTCGCGTTTTACATCACAAAGCGATCCGCGCATTTGTGTAAGACAACACGAGGATCGCAGCTTTCACCAAGACGAGCCGCGCGATTCGTTCACGATTTTTACTCGACAAGCTGCTACCGGTTTTGGCGAAACGCTTCACTCGCATGTCGCGTGTAAATCGGAGACGCGAACATCGACTATACTCTTGTCTCGTTTCCCTCTGTCTCCCAGAGGATTCAACGATCTCGTGCAAGACAAAATAAATTTTATAGATTTGATAGATTGACATATTATTCGCATCTAATAGACACAAGCAGTGGGTAAAATCCAAAGTGATACAGCAACTGATTCTGTTGTTGTTTTGAGCAATGTATAATGTAGATACTAATAGAAAGCATTTTTCTGTATTAGATTTTTCTTAAGTGTAGCAGAATGTACGAAAAATTTTGTATATTTGGATATAACGAAATAGTAATTTGAATGGATTTTGATAAGAAGTAGATGCAACGATCTCGTGCAAGGTGGAAACTTGTCGGTCACGGTGATATTTCTGGTCATTTTGGTTCGTAAGGAATTCGCCACAATTCTCAGTCGATTGCGTAATCGATATCGAGAAAGCGGAATTCCACGACGAAACATTTTTCAAAAACGCTGCTGGAAGGAAACGGGACATATACTTTGCTCGTCGTGAAAGGATCGTACGTCATAACGAGACGCTACTATTGATGGTCTGAGCTCCGGTTCAGCGGGAATCTGTTTTTAGAAGTTTTATGGGGCTGATGCTGATACTTTTTCCTACTAAACTAAACTTTACCTTCTTCCTCATTTTGCTTCAACATTTTGCAGAGCTACAGTTTGGGATTTTGGAAGAAATTGTTAATCGAAAGCAGAAATCAATTTTTAGAACGTGTATTTTAGAATATAAGATTTTATTTGAAGATGTAGCTTGTCGTATTACATCTAACTCACTGAAAATGTGACATTAGCGTAAAAAATATAAATAAAAATACAGGCATATCTGAATTAATGAAATATTACAATTGATATAAAATAGACTGATATAAATCGCTGAATATATCCAGCAAACGGATGCCTCTTAAAAATTAGTAACAATTCGTTGAGTTTTACACGATTATTTTTAGAGAAAAAAGTTCATAAATTTAACAAGTGTACTGAATTCGAACGCTACCATTACGAGGTAAAAGCAAATCGATACAACAAGAAGGAATCCTTTTGTTCTTCAAACATTGACATCGATGTGGATTGGTAACAATTCAGTGAAATTCAATCTCTTTTTTGTGTGCAACCATGTAGAAATGCAGAAACAAATGTTCATTGAAGAATCAACTGGCGTAGGAAGCTAACTGATGAAAACAAGTTCTTAAATTCTTTAATCTGTTTAATATTCAATAAAAATATGATTTTCAATAAACAGTATATCGAACCATAAAATATTCATTACGTTGATAATATCAAACTTTTGTTTGTTAGAAAAGATACAGTAAAATTTTGTATCTACTTGTCAAAATGCTTCAGCAGTACAATGACAAGTATAAACTAATTTCCAGACCGTCAACTGAGCAGTGCACAATATCCGTAGAAGAAGGAACTATTGCTCAAACACACGTGTTACCATTATTATCAGGATGCTGCTTGTCTGTCGCGAGACAAATGCAATTGTCCTAGTTTGAAATTAGTTTGGCTTAATAGTAGCTAACGCCATAGCGAGTCTAGCACTTCTGTCCTAGTTTGAAATCGATTCCTTGTACGACTAATTTGGATCACATCATAAAATTTTGGAATTTGGAGACTGATATCGATTGAGAAAATAGTTCTCAACATAATTTCATAGGGGCAAACGTGTTCGATTATTCTGTAAGCCACATTCCTGAAAATATTTCTTCGATTTTTATTCGTTTTTGTTACTGAAATAAATCTCAAACCTTTCTCGTATCAACTTTTTATTGCAATTTTCTTCGGCTCTTTGAAATTCTTTAATCAATTCCTCTTCCCCATTGGCTTTATTTGCGAACGTAAAAAAAGGTGCTGCTGACTAAAGAGCACGATATTTGACTTTCATAATAATGGCAATAATAAAACACGAATAAATAATAATCATAGTCGTTCTGTTTGATAAAAGGTATAATCGAATGGATATGGTGTCCTCGTACCTATTTAACACTCGCGAAAGATCACATGATGTGATTAGATTTTTCTTTAAATTCATCGATTTCGAGGGATTCCATCGAACGTAGTGGGAAAGCAAGGATCGCTTAATATCAACAGGCACCGACGACAAAATCATAGAGCGCGTCAGATAAAGTCGCGCGATTACATCATATCAGGATAAAGACGATACTCTCTGTGCCACCGATGACCGATAAGATTCCATCTCGTAAGCTTCCGCCATTGTTGAGACGGAATAACAGCAATTACGTCGATGCTGGTGTTATCGAGGATTATATCGTAGTCACGAGGCATATGTAACACAGAATCGCACGCGTTTCAGGATATTTCGGTGTCATCGAAGTGTCGACCGACTGAAAGGTTAGCATGACATTCTCCTCATTTTTATTTTCACAAATTGATATTGAAAGGACACACGATTTTTTTGTTCACTTCCTTTATCTCAATTTCTCGCACAACCAGAATTCAATTTCTTAAGGGAACTGTTGTTTGAAAGATTGATTAGAGATTCATTTTTAAGATGAATATTTCGAAATATAAGATACTATAAGACACAATTCTATTTAGAATCTTATATTGTATCAAAATTCTATTTAAAAATAAAATTGATTACCAAATGTTTCATAAATTGAAATTATACAGCAAAATTAGCGCCTTAGTTGAATTTTAAAAAAATTTCTCTAAAAATTTTTCGTCTGCAATGAAGTATGTATCTATCCTTGAAAAAAATTTTCAAGTTAACTTCAAAAGGATTCTTCCGAAAAATATAACGTCACGTTGAATGCTTTAGTAAAAAACGTAATGTGCAAAAAACTAAGACATCACGTGGACCGTAAATTTTTATCGTATAAGATCGAGCTGCGAGAATTCGAAAAATCACGGAGAAGACGTTGAAATGCTATTGACGTATGGCAAAGCAAAAAGGAATTGCAATGTGCCTTCTGCAGAAAGATGAAACATCTGTAATGCTCTGGTCCGTAGAATGAATTCAAAGAAAGTAATGTGACAAACGAAAAAGAATATGAATTAGAATGAAGTCTCTGCAGAGAAGAGGTACTGAGAATTTGTAGAGCGCAATTTGATATTTGATGTTCTTTAATCGAATATTTGTTCAGAATTATTCTTTCATTAACTAAACTATAGAAATGCTGTCGAAAGTTCGAATCGATTGATCTTTCGATTTTTAAGCGAAACAGAAGAAGCTTGATGATGTATAAATTGTACTAGAAATACCTTCATTTTGTCGATTGTTTAAAAAATGGAACCACACGTATCATCTTTTTCACGATATGGAAAAACATTTTCTTTCGGATCCTGTTTTTGCCTAACTGTCATTCCATCGTGTAAAGGAAATCGCCTTGTTCGGTCGCTGATGAATTTTCAGAGAAATCGCGTTTTCCAACTGCATGCTGGCCCGTGGTGTCCGAGAAAAACACCCGTTTCTTTTACGACGCCATAGACTCTTGACACTCGCCATGTGTGAAAATACTTTCGAGAAACGTGGCTCGCTGTAAACATGAACGCGCGTGTCTTGCCGGATGATTTATTTCAGAAAAAGGAAACTTCGTAAAGTATTTTCGCGTAATTGCGTCTGTTACTCGAAAGTTTGCAGTCACTATGTGAACCATAGAAACTTAAGTTTTAAGAAAAGAGGTCGAAAAGAGTGTTTGAAACGAGGAAGGTTTCTTAAAATTCTATACTAGAATTCTAACTTGGTATTGTAACTTGTAGTGTTAGTTGTTCACTAAAAAAATGTTTAATAAATGTTTGATGATTTAATTTATTTTTTTCTAAATAAGTTACCGTTTTCTAATAGCGTAAGAGAAACTACGAAAGTCGCATTCATAAAGTTTATATTGGATTTCTAACGAAGGTTGCGAGTGCAACATCGAAATTCATTAAATCGTAGAATGAGAGACGAGTAATGCGGTCGCATGTGCGGCTTTGTGGAAATTCCGCCGAGCTAAAACCGTTCACAAAGACGTTCATAATTGCACTTTTCCATTCGATCCACGTATAGTATATGGGTCAGCCCATTCCTGGCAATGTCGCTCCCTCGTACAACGCTCGATTTAATTATTGTTTGACAATATTCGACGCCTCGCTGGCTATTCGAACGTTGCCGCGCTTCAACGAGAAGCTTTATCGGACTCATTTAATTGAAAAGTATCGAGTACAACCATTCTACATCGCTTCGTGTTTCGGATATTTTTATTCGTATTTGACAGAATAAAAGAAAAAGAGGGTACGCATAAGATAGGAATACTCGAAACCTTCTGATTATTGTTGATCGTCGATCGTCATATTGATTCAACGTGTCGTTCCTCATGTGGAAATTAGTAGGCTTCGTAGTTTGTGCGTTTTCGAACGAAAAGGAATGTTTATTTTGCCGTTGGATATTTTTATTAATTTACATACGTTATAGAATATATTGTATTTTATCGGTTTAATATTATTCTGCTCGTCGTTGGAAATTGAAATAAAATAAATTTCAAATATAGTTCTATTTCGAAGTAAAAGAGAGATGGAATTTTATATAGGAATGAAATTCATTGATACAGAATTTATAATTTATCAAATACTTGTTGCTTAAGGATAATTCTGTATAATAAATGAAGAAGAAATGAATAAATAAGCTAAGAAATAAATTCTAGCTGCAATAATAACAATTAATACAAAATTTTATATCCTTGTCACAGTCGGAAAACCTAAAAAATAGTTCAATTTACAAATTAAGAATCTACAACGATAGATTTATCCAAAGCATTTCACCCTAGTAAACACACGACATATCAAACTTGTTTAACGCTGCCTGATATTTCCAATGTCTCAAAGCCAACATCATCCCTTCAAATCCTATTGCTGCCTCCAAGTATATTTCAAAGCTTCAATAGTATATAACTCAGTCAGAATCCCTTCGAGACTCATTCGCACGTATCGAACAAGGGGGCGAGTACCATTTGATTGTGGCCTTCACGGTGTTTCAACTGCAACGCTTCCACGCAGACCACGATGTTACGAAAGTGGTCGCTGCGTTTGCGTTCCATTGTTCCAAATGCGTACAACAACGCATACTTTTCATCGCGACAACCCACAATTATTGTGAGTAGCTCGGTATTCTCTAGGTAGATTTAAAATCCATGGTTTCGATTTCACATGCCAAGGTACTAGAGGCTGATAATTGTATATACTCGGCGGAATCGATATAGTGAGATTGTAAAGAAAGGTATTCAATGGCAATATTTCATTGAAATTGATATATATCATATTTTATAAAAGCATTTCAAATCTTAGGCTACAAAAATATTTTATCAAACCCGTAGGTACTAGTTGCAGTACTTCGTTAACAATAGCATGATCAATCTTTAATATATAATATATAATTTCTTTAAACAATTAACATAATTTCGAATTAACACCATACGAATTTCTAAATGATGCTTTAAACCTCCATGTCCCCTGAAATATCTCAAAGATTATTTGTTTCAAGTTGAACTTCTGATTGATTTTACTATACTGTACACGTTGGAGGCCTTTCACTGCCAACGAAAGTCGCCGTCCCTCGGTCTATCGTATAATGGCGAGGGAAATTTTAACCATAGTTCGTTTTCATTGCATTGATTCGTCTCTCTGATAAATGTAAGCGAACAATTAAGGATATGCAATTACCGTAGCTGCCCCTTATGGAAGCGGAGTTTGCAGCCTAACGTATAATAATACGTCTAATGATAGACAAACCGCACCACAATTACTTCGATGAATCTCGATAGCCTTTTATCGCTTTCCACGTGGGCACCGTGTCGTTACCTTCCGTTTTTTTTCTTTCCTCTCCTACCTTCCTTTTCTCTTTTGCCCTTTTTTTAGTTAAATCGCCGAGAAGGCAAGTAGGGATTTAGATACAAATTCTAGTATTTTGCATTCCGAAAATTATCGTTGATTTGCTAGATGACTGACACATCTAAAAAATTTTCACACGTCGAAACATTTTAAGTATTCTATTAAAAGCACTAAAACGTTTTCGAAGTTCATTGCCTAAATTGTGAAAGAAGAAAAATTCTTTCATTGCTAAATGCTTGAGCTTTTTAGGATCTTTGCGCCGTTCTTTGTAGCAAACATAATTGACAATTTACTTCCAATCTTTACTTTACAACAAATATGACGATAAATATAATATATAGTCTTTTTATTTCGTGCAACTCTGGGATTCCATAATTCACTAATCGAATAATTATTATTATTTATATTTATTACTCGATGTTCCACTATTCGATTCTATTTATCCTCTTGAATAATATGTACGTATCAATAACTTAGATCCCTTTCATACTTCATCTTGTATTATGAAACAACGAATTTTAATTAAGATTCGCTTGTCCACACGAATAATCCTGTCGTAATCTTATTCATTTTTGCAAGAATCTTATTCATTTATACAAGAATGATTTTTCGGCAAACAAGCACACGGCCCGGTTTGATGGAAGCATCGACGGTTAGTTCAGAATTTATAGCTTCGATATTTAAACGGTCATAAATTATGCATAAACGTATTAGCGCATCGATATTATTTGCTTCTATTAATAGACGCGTTATGCTTGATTATAATTACAAATGTTAATGCGCAATTGAGTTTCTGGTCATCGTCGTAACTTTCGTTCGATTGACATTTTCTATCAAATAGACAAAAGTGTATGAAATCCGATAAAATATATAACAAAACAAAATGGACATTATCGTCTGTACAATTTTTTTACAAATATCGTAATATGTAAGAAAGAAGTCATGTCGTTTCATATTCTCCTAGAATCTTAAAACATGGAGGTGACATTTTAACGAAGTCATTGACGCTCGAGAAAGTTCAAGTAACATAGTATTCGTCAGGATCAAAAGATTATGTCGAGAAATCCTGTAGAAAGAGATGTAGCTGCTGAGTGGGTCACTCTAATTCTGTACATCATCCTATGGTTGTAACAGAACTTCTCCTTCGCTTTTTTTACACCTTTGCGATGTACGTGTTTTTAAGTTTCTGTCAATAATAGAATGTTCTTCGATATTTTCAGAATTTTTAAAAGGTTTTCTAGCGAGTTTTTAAAAGCTAACGATTTATTTATTTTATTTTTAAAGGTTCCATGATTAATGTTGTATCGTAGTTAAAAAATGTTCTTGCGGGTGTACAGCAAAAATTGCATCTCTGTGTAAAAGATACTGTATTGAAAAGTAATTTCTATATTGCGATATACTTATTTTATAATTGTTCTTATAAAAGTTTATATAAAACTTATAAAAGTTTATAATTTTATAATTTTGTAATTTTAACTGTTCTTACATAAATATTACTTCTTTCGCGAAAATATGAATAATGTTAAACACTGACTAATCTATAAAATAAGAGGTTACCTTAGACCAAAGGATTCTTTTGTTTCATGCACCTTTGTTAACCTACCTACTTTTCTTTAACTCATTGACGTATCATTGCCAATGGGTTTGTATCTTGTAATAAGCTCTGAAGCGAAGTTCGTGAATTTACAATACCAGACTTCCTTGTCTTTTCTACCAATGATTCATATGGCATACAAGATATTTTATTTAGAGCTTGAATTAAAGCTGCGTATAAAACTGTACAAAACTATCAAAATTTCTATTTATCATTCATTTTTTCATGCGTGTTCCTAAAAAATATGAATTTTCATAAGTACCCTAACAATTTAATAATTTTTCAACGAAGAATTCCAAAAAACCATGAGAATATTATAATTTGTAGATAACTTTCTTTCTTGTTATTACACAGAAATGATCTATTTTAAAACAAATAAAAATAAAATTTGTTTGTTGCCAACTTTTAAATATCTCTCACAGGCTAGATTGATACGAAAACGTGATCAAAATGAACTTGGTGAATGTTTCAAATTGCGTAAGTTGGATTAAATGGCCCGATAAAGGCGTAATGGAAAATGATTAATCGCGAAACCGATACTTAATAGCGTTGCACTACGCCAGAGGGAAAGAATTCGTTGATTTAGGTAAGACTGTTGGCAACCAACACGTGCCGAAGGCTATTCACGAGCATAGCTGTAATCACGGTGAAGCGGAACGTAATTTCCATCAGCGGTTGCTACAACTGCGGGATAATCGTCATTCGACCCGAGACCGACCATTTACGAAGCGTTTGCACTGGGACTGAATGTTAATTTACGGTTATTATTCTTCCCAAATATTTCGCAACACTAATCGAGAGCACCGGATCGTTTTAATTCGACGATAAAATTCGAATGTTTTTTCAATTGATATTGTATAAGATGGTTAGGATTAAAATATGAAATATCAAAGTTAAAATATGAAACTTGTATCAAAAGATGGAAATAAAAGAATATATAGAGAAATATTAGGATTTTTAGGAATGTTCCGTGGTATGTCTGACAATAATTGGTATTTAGTTCTGTTTTATATTTGACTAAGATGAAAAGTAAAATATAATTTACTATAAGCCAGATATGCCCAAATTTTTATTATTGTATTTTTTAAAATAATATCATCCTTCATCTAGGATTTAAATTGATTGTTAATTGAATTTTTATAATATATGTTTATTATACATTTGGTATTTCGTATTATTTATATCTAAACCATCCAATGGTTCAAAGAAAAGAAAAATGTTTGAAAGTAACTGAGATTATATTTTAAAATTCGATTCTAGAAACTTTTACAAAAAATTTATAAAATACAGACAATTTACAAAAAAAAACAAATGAAACACTTTCGTCAAAGGATTCCAATCTTCGAAGTTCATGAAAGATGATTCATGAAAGATGATATCTTAGCTAGATTTTATAAAAATGGGTTGGTTTACGGACCAGCCACCTGGTATCGATTTTTCACCCTAGTACAACATACAAACTCGGTAAGAAAGAGGAGCAAGTTTGTCGTCGAATTTATCAGTGAAACGTTCCGTGACTTTCTTTCGTCACACTAGTATCAATTCTGGACGTCTTTTTTTGCCGAATCAAAGACTGCTAACATCTGGGTCTAATATCACGGTTTTTCTTTCGGCCACGCAACAGTTTGAAATATTTCGCGGCACATATACGTCGTTGGTGGGAGGCTGAGCGTAACGCTGTGAAAACGCTAATGATCACGATTTGTTTATCTGGATTCAGAAATAGACCGATGAGTCCGCCCACTTCGAAGATATGGTTTGGTGTTATACATTTTTGTCACATCATTAATTCTTTTTGCTTCAGAGAAAAATAAAGTTCATGTTCGTGGTCATTAATTCTCTTTTGACAGCAAATTCATAAAAATATTTCTGACTTATAAAATGTTTAAAAAATATTAGATCCATAAAACAGAATGGACATTTTTTTAAATTCCGCACCATTGAGAGGCGCGCCAGGTCGATGAGAAATGGGCAGAGAAGCGATATAAGACAATGGTCCTCTTGTATCTCCATCGAAAACCTTGGCAAGCGTTTAGCAGATTCAGCGTCATGATTAAGGCACACCGTAGCTCTCCGCAAGTACGTATATTGTTGTCAGTGTACATTACCGTGCCAAGTTGCTCGCGGAAATTGCACCTGTCTACCGCAGCCAGCGTGCACCTATCGATCCCCTTCGAATTAAACGAGCAGCGATTAGAACCGATTTACTTTCTACTGCAAAATCGATACGCTTTCCACGCGCCTTCGTTTCGTTTAATAATTCAAACAACGCCAGGAACGCAGATTTCGTTCCAAAAGTCGAATCACAGTCGCGAGCTACTGTTCGATTGCATAAACGAATCTTCATCATTGGACTATTCTCAGTATTAGCTGTTTCCACTTGTAAGTCGTAACGTTGAATCTTTTAAATTACAGAAATTGTAATTTTTGTGGTTACTTAACTTTTTAATTCGATTGTAAATAATATAATAAGTAGGCAGCAGATATTTGTACAAACTCGTATTTTTATGGATATTACTAGAGTACTTAAATCTGATAGACATTAATTTCACCATTGAATATAAAAAATAGTACTATATTTTATTGTATATATTCTAGTATATTATTTGTATTATTTAAATTCTTGCACAGTTATATTTCCCATAACATCTCTCTTTCTATTTTTCGTATATTTTTCTGCACGTATCTGAGTAAATAGCTCTGTAGACTCCACTATGCCGTTTACAATCTGACTGGTAAAATGACAACTATACCAGTTGTGCATTAATAGTTTTGCTGATGGATCTACGTATAAAATTAAATATAGAAAGTATTGCTGGTAGAATTAGGACAATTGCATGTTAATGTCAAATTAATGATTCGGCTGAGAGATCTGTAACATTAAACATGCGACGTGTTATTAGTAGAATTAGGACAATTGCATGTTACTGTCAAATTAATGATTTCTTTGACGGATCTATGAAATTAAACATACGAAGTGTTAGTAGTAGAATGAGGACAACTACATGTTAGTGTCAAGTTAATAGCTTAGATAAGACATTTATAAAATTAGATATGTGACGTGTTGATAGCAGAATTTTGGATTAGTTGTCAGTTAATTAGGACAATTGCATATTAGTGTCAAATTACATTAAATGATTTCCTGTTCGAATAAAATTAACAATAAGTAATAGTAACATAGAGACTAATCTACGTGCAGATGAAATTAGAAACGAATCTAATTGGACATTCGTTAACGCGAATAACCTCGTAATCACTTTGAAGCCCACGAACATTGTACTATTCTAAGTTTATCTGTAGAAGCCTGCACCTGCCAACTACGTGCCACGATATCCCTTGATTCCGTGAGGTTAAGCAGATCGATTAACCCATTTGAAGTTCGTTCCCGAAGACATGATCGTTGCATAAACACGACAGGAAGATGTTCTATTGAGTTTATCTAAGAAATTTTCCATTATGAACATAACACAACGTGAAAAATGAAAAAGGTTTTTAATTCGAAATAATAAAAGAAACAATTTTTAACATTTCTCTTAAATTTTGTTACAACTTTCCAATCGATTCAATAGAGACAACAAATGATTTAAGCTTCACCAACAAAGCCTAATACAAACTAGACGAAGTTGTCGTAAATAGTTTGGAATAATAGTACATAGAAAGGAACAAGACGCAAAACAATGAGGCGTTTAATTAGACAGGGATGACACAGAGGTGAGGCACGCCCTGACAAATGAGAACACCGCACACGACGACAAATCACAGTTTAGAAAGCGCGTAACATTTGACTGCGTTGGAATGAACCGTGGTTTCACACCTGAGAATGTCCTGGCCTTCCGACGATGAGTTTTTCGAGCGTATTGCCCGTGGGAATGTCGCGGAACCACTTGGAAATCGCGTTCGTTCAAAAAAAGTTGGCGATTTGATACGGAATAAGTGATATAAATACGTGTTTTCAGCGTCCCAGAATCGAATAAATCCACCTAGGACATAATATTAGGACAGTGACAAGGATTATACTTAATTTTGTGAATTCGAAGTATGATAAATTAGGAACTTGTCTTTATTTAAAGGAAATAGTAAGAATTAATTAATATTATAAAATATTTCGGGTAAAAAAATTCTTTAGCAATCTATATCGATTTTTGTTTCGTATTGGAACTATCAATTTTTAATATCAACGAATTTTTATCTTAATAAAAGCTAACATTTAATGTCAGCTTGCATAATTCAAAACATCTGGTATAAAAACCGATTATTCTCAATAAAATTAGAAAAATAACAACAAACATACGTTAATCATTACAAAAAGAGAATAACAAATATACAATGATCGATTGTATAATATCAAATCGTATTACATAATCTATCATCAAAAAGCGTAAACATATCGAAAAGTGTTGCGAAAAGATTGAAAAGATCCAATGCCCTTCGTCTCGGATATTCGCATGAATAATAATTCAGAGGAGAGTTATAATTCCCTTGAAAATCGTAACGTTCACTTTCTACGCCGGTAAGCGGCTATTATACGGACCCTGATGCAAATCGTCGGATTTATTATGGCATGGGACGAGTATGCATATGAGAGAACTTCGCGTTTCGCGGGCGGATACACCCTGTTGATTACGCTTCTTCCGTCTCTGGCTGCCCTTTCTCCCGCTGTCTCCTTCGACTTTTGAATTTCACGCCATTGTTGTCCTCGGAGGATACCGCCTCCGGCTTCGTTGCACGTCGCGATCTAAAGAAATTATGGTGCCATCGGTTTGTTAACGTTACAAAACGACCGGCTACGATTACACCATCGATTCCGGCTTTTTTTCAAACAATGTGCTTCTTTTATATATTTTATGTCGCGTTTACGACGTTGATAGCGACATCATGTAGGAATACACTGGATCATTTTGCTTCTTTAATGAATTTTAATAAATCAGAAATTTTTTCTTCCAAGCTATTATTAGTTCGGCAATTCGACATTATTTTGAAACTCTTTATTCACTAGTTAGATTAAAAGATTCATCAATGTATTTAATTTATTGATTATTCTTGAAATAATAAATTTCCCGATTCTTAAATAGACATGTAGATACAAATACTTATACGAGAACTATAGAATTATTGATATGAAATTTCCAGTTTTCCAACGATTAATAGGAATATTCGTTAAAAATGATAGGTATTATTTCTTTTTTTTTGTGTTTGTCCTTTTAAAGCTTAATTCATGACAAGCTAAATAATGATGAATTTCAAAATTCTTTATTAAGTAAATATAATTAATAAATGTATTGTTAAAATCTTTCCTTACATGCCGCACTCATATCCACAACTAAAAGAAATTTATTAAATGATCAGTGATTAAAACCACGAGTAGAAGTGTTTATTATTATATTTATCCTCGTCCCGGTTCGCCAACGTGATGTTATCTCGGTCATTTTCCTTCCGCTCGCTTTATCATTATCGTTCCAAGAACTGTCATTTTCTGCGAAAATGTGGGAAGAAGGACGGAGTTCAGCCTAGAAAACCATTTTTTCCCTGGAATCACATCGAGGCCGATTAGTGGTGTGTCAGATAAGGGGGAGATACGTCCTTCGGATAAGAATCTGAGCAAAGAACGTGCCGGAAATTAGAAACATTTTCAAAAGAGATCGAAATCAAGGTGTTTATCGTGCAACATTTCCTTTTCATATATAATATGTATATATCTATAAGTCTTGTACATTTTTGATAACATAAAAAGAATTTTAATACATGTAACGATAGTTAAACGAAATTAACAAATAAATAAATAAACGACTATTTCTACAAAGGTGAATAATTGCTACAGTTGTAGACTTTATAACTGTATTGGATAATAACAATCTAATTTATAAACAAGCATTATAAATATGTATAATAATAATCAAGAAATTTTATGCTTTTGATGCTCCATCCCTGCCTATAGGCAACACACGATACATTCCAGTATACTTGGTTCACTGTTAAGTAAGTCTGTGCTCCTCTTTCATTTATAGTAAAAGAATGAGACGTCTAATATTGGGTTGGCAACTAAGTGATTGCGTATTTTAAATAAGAAGGAAAATTCAAAATTTTTGCTTAGAAATATAACTTTATTCAATTAGGTATTGTCCGTTTTTGTCGATGACCATTTGCCATCTTTCAGGCAGTGTCATAATTCCATGTTCATAAAACTTATGATTTTTGCCAGCAAAAAACTAAATTAAATGTGGTTTTACGTCTGCGTCATTAAAAATTTTACCATTTAAGGAGTTCTGTATGGAACGAAATAAATGGTAATCTATAATCTCACCAAACTGACAGCATAATCTTTTTTTGATGAATCTCAGATTTTGGTGTCGTCTGGGCTGGTTCATCTTGTATCATCCACGATCTTTTCCGATTAACGTTGTTATAAACTATCCACTTTTCGTCGCCAGTAATCAGTCGTTTCAGAAATGGGTCAATTTCGTTGCGTTTCAGAAGCGAATCACAGATGCTAATGCGTTGCGTCGATTGAATTTCCTTAAGCTGACGAGAGACCCATAAATCGAGTTTCTTAACATAGCCAAGCTGTTTTAATTTTTTCTTTTTTTTTTTTTTTTTTTTGATGCATGTATGTGATACATTAAGCTTCTCTGTAATCTCACGCGTTGTGCTATGACGATCTGAATTGATAATGACCTTGATATGGATCTCATCAACTTCAACTGGGCGGCCAGATCGTTAAGCATTTTGCAGTGAAAAATCACCAGAATGAAATTTGGCAAACACTGCCTTTCTTTCAAGACTTTATTGCCATATACAACACATAACTTCTTGTGTACTTGCGATGCGTTCTTGCCTTTTCGGAAATAATAGAATAAGATATGTCTGAAATACGCGTCTTATTCTTCCATATTTAAATTAGGATAAAAACGAAACTAAATAACTAATCGACACAATTTTTTTTACTAAATTAAAGGTGAAAGTCAAAACAACAAGAAAACAATATAGGTTAGGTACTTTAAACATACAACAAAAGAATGTGCTAAGATCACCTATTGACAAAATCCGAGACGAAGAATAAAGAATTGGCATAAAATTATGCATTTTTATATATTCTATTTATATTTTAATAATTGTCTACTAATTAAATATACGGAATTTATAAGGTAAATTATGAAGCTATTATTAGAGTATATAGAATAAACCACGGAAACATCCGGATAAATGGAAGCTATGTACAATAGTAAAATAGTAAAAATAAATTTCAGTAATGAATAAACGTCGAATGAATAAAGAAAATGCAATGAAGCTAAATGATTATAAGTTGAACGATTCATATCAAGAAGCTTAAGAGAAAACTGAATGCTTTGAAAAATTAACGAAGATTTACTTGTAGTATAATTTCAATTTTACATTCACTTGATGCTATTCAATCTCTATCGAAGAGAATACGAAATGTGAAGAGACTCGCGCAATTCTCGAGAGATTGCGAGCAAAATATAAATCTCTCTCGTTTTACATCAAATCGAACAGTACACTTCACAGTTCTCCGTCACGGACTTCGGATTTATCGAGTACCATGCTAGGAATCGCTTCCTCGTTTCGAAGCAAATTGCACTCAAATCCTATCGCCGCCAGTACATAAAATCACTTTGAGGATCTTATGGCTCGTAGCTTCGATCCGATCGTAAAGAGTGTACCGCTGAAAACAGACTAGGAATTATTGCTTCCCTCGCGCTAGTATCTCAGAAGTATGTCTCGAGTTTTTTCTTATAAAGAAAATGTCACTCGATATATATTTTGTATTGATATTTTACATACCGACAATTCCACTGAATTAATTCATTAAGCCGCGATATTGTATTGATACAACATTTGATTTGTAATCTATCAAGTTTTACTTTTTAACATTGTGGTTATGAAATAGAATTCCAATTTATTTCCGAATTATCCAGAGTGAATCAAGTTTTTATTAGTAATACAAAAAGGAATTTATACGATAACAATCACGACATTTCCCAATCTCCAATTACCAAATTCCTTCGTTTCAATCATATGAAAAAACGAATACTGTAATCGTAGCACGATATCGCAACGTTTACTTAACGTCTTCTAATGCATTTTAAGATACACAAGAATAAACGAACAATAACATCCATAGCGTGCTTTACATCGGTCCATTCACTCCAGTCATTCACCAATCATTCAACTTTGTTGATTAAATAATCATCGAGTAGTTTTTCACCGTTATTCAAGCATCTATCCGTGTCTTTCGTTCGCAACATAGTTACGCTTATGCAGCATTAATCGGGAAAGGCAGCATGTCCAAAGAGTTCACTGACAACCTAAGTTACCTAACCATCGTTCAAGAACAAATATTAGCCAACGAAGTTTCTTTCTTTATTCACGGCAGTTAAATGCCGGACTAAGCGTGTTCACCGAACGACAAAAGCTATTCCTTCGAATCAGAGCGTTTTCCCCCTCGCAATTTAATTATATCTCGACCAAGTTAGACTACCCTGATATCTCTGCGATCACGTAATCAATCGCGGCCTCGTTAAACGGTCGAACCTCTCTTACGGCATTCACTTAGCAACAACCGGCCATTCAATGAAGCGTTACTTTCCAGTGCTTTCGCAAACGCAACGAATTGACGTTCCTTCACTATCATTAGACCTGAACCAGATCACCTAATCGCTTCCCCGATCGATTATACGGCCCCTGGGTCCTGTATGTACGATTCTTTTTGCTCTCATTTTCCTCTTTTTTCCAGTTTTCTTTTTATTTTCTTTTTTTATTTTTCTCCTAGTCACCATCCGTGAACTTTCATTCATAACTCCTTCACGGAAGTCAGATGAATCGAGAAACATTCATTTCCGTGGACTGGTTTCGCGTTTCCGCGTTTCGATCGTCTCCGACTTCCGTTCGACATCTGGTTTGGTTTGTGCGAAAGGAGATGCAGATGCACGCCATCGTTATGAGTTATATAAAAAGCCACTATCGACGAACTGCTCGTAAAATATTGCCCCTTTGCATTGCGTGGTTCGCTTCGTACATGTGCACCGGAGGTTATCTCTACTGGTATTTATCCCGGTTAATTGAGACCATACGTTGCATATTTTAAAAAATACAACAGGTTTTTCAAGCAGTTTTTTATTATGTTCATTTATGCGCTGATCTTTTTCGAGTGAACGATTTTTTGTTTCACCCTTTGTAGTTCAAATTCAGAATATTTTTAAAATATGGTGGTTTTATTGTTTCAATTCAAATTGGTCCTAGAACTTTGTATGCGATATAGGTAGAATATTTGCTGCCTGCTAATTATTCAAAAATAATAACTTAGAATTATGAAACAAACGAAAGGAACATGCTTATAATTTATCTGGATTGGGATTCGCTCTTATTTCTACAACAAAATAATAATCGCGGATAAATTGTTCTCTAGAGCATTTTTTATTGAGTACAAACATTTTTAGAAATGGTCAATGAATATAATAGTAAATAAAAAAATAAATTACAATACATGCATCGATATACTTTCATAACCCATCAATTTCTGCTCGTCAAGAATATACTACAAGTATAATCAATCATCGATCAATCCATATTATTATAAAAGTATGAAGAAGAATTTTCCAGTTGCCATTTCCTAAAATTTCTCTAATTTAAGTTCGTTCCATCTGCGTCTTATAGAAAAATACTTTATCACTCATATCGAACCATTTATGATTTATATATATTCTTTATCTCACATAAATCCGTTCAAACAAAATATTTAGCGCGACCGCTTCGGGCAGTTTTCAATCGCGTCAATCTTACACGCTGTTGAAAATTTTACACGTTTCACAGCCATCGGTTTCTCGTAAACTTGATCGCCCCGGTTCAATCAATCATTGTCTCGTAAACGCAACCAAGTTCCACCAAGCCCTTTACACTGAACTACCTCTAAAATCTTTCTGTTTCTCCCTCTGTTTCAGGTAAGCACCTTACGATTGTGAAACACCTTAGCGTACCGTGGTAGCAAGTGAAACACTAAATCGTAACGTAAGTACGCTCTACGTTTTAAGGCTCATCCAATCACCATAAAATAGTGTCCAAGGGCGCGTCGTTACAGAGAGGGGGACGATGTACAATTTGCATTTTCATGGGCCTACGTACGCGCAGGTTATCCACCTTCAAGGTGGACTGCATTTCGACCCGGTCTCTTCGCGATGAGAATCGCGAAAAATGCCAAGTTAGCGTGTACGCGAGCACAGGTGCGTTTTTATCTCGCGCTTAATACGAAATCTCGCGAAAATTGTGCACCATTGTGAAATCTTGATTGCGTTTTTCGAAATGAATTGGATATTGTTGGTTGATTCGTTGAAGTAAGAACTATTTGTAAACGTTAACTACAGTAGAAAATTCTTTAAATATGATGTATTTCATCTCAACATAACATATAATTACTTTTCAAAATACAATGGCTGTAAGAGATATTTTTACACCATTGTATTTATCGTAGCACTTGCATACTAAATAGTTAGGTCCAAGCATATCAAATTTCAAATTATTTAATAATATTTTCACATGGCAACAAAAATTCGATACTGAGAATGAAATGTTCAACCTGATGAAAAGACGCTTCAGCAGAAAATAAGCGAATGTACAAGTATTTTTTGTTATCATTGTAGATATAATAAGATAGTCGAAACAATGCATTGCCGAATTATTATTTTTTATCGATCTTATTTCAAGTAAAATCTGCTCAAGCCTACGCGGTATTTCAAACACCATAGCAAACTTTGAAACGCGTTGTAAATCATGGTACACCGTGAAGGTGGACACTCGGGAGCCCGCGGAAGCCGTAATACAACATTAATCACGTGGGATTAACTGAAATTATTAATTTCTTCCTCGTAACGGGCGAGCGAGCCGCTTGGAACGGATCGTTGCACCGCAATCATCGCGTCTCGGAAATTGACCAACTAATTCTGACACGACCGCGGCATGGCGTGTACGTGATCATCGAACGTGACGCAAAACGATTTACCAATGATGTACGTGACAGCGTTTGAAAAATCACTGACTCGAATCAGCAGCGAAAACTCGAGTATTCGCGATTATATACTTCGCCTTCTTCTAAAACAACATCGACAATAAAAGGAGAAAAGAAAAAAGAAGAAGAAAAAGAATTCCATCTTCTACAAAGTTCGCGATTACAGTTATCGCGTATTCTCGAGACGAGTGACACGATTGTATCAAACACAATGTATGCTTAATAATTACATCTCGAACTATAGATACGTGACGCAGTACGAGAGATTGGATCCATTGTAAATCACGAGCGGTGCTATTCAGAGCACGTAGAGAACTCGAACGCGTGCGATTTTCAAACGCTTCGTATACGATATCATCGAATTATTGTGTTCCAAGTGAAAGTAATTTCCAGATCCATTTCTCTGGGATCTCCGTGTCACACCTACTCGCGCCACGTTCTCGCCCGACGGTAAAAGTAATCGCAACAATGGGATATAAACCTGCGTCCCTTGCCAGCATGCAAATCCCTCGCTCCTTCTATCTCTTTAACGTCGACTCTAATACACGCTCCTTTTTCAAACGCCGATTCAATTATCCCTCTTCGAATAGGGTACCGTGTTTTTCGTTTTTTTTTTTATAGAACTTTAGTAATTGGAAAATGTGAAATTGTTAATAAATGGTAATAGGAAATTCCCATTCGTTAACTTGCTTATCTAGAAACTTCTATAATCGTGGAGTTACAAACTGATAAAAATTAAACGATATTAGCTTTTTCAAATGCGTAAAAGTGACAATTGACTTAAAATATAAATATGTTAAAAGATAGAAAATATCTAAATAGAGTCTTTCCTAATTAGTAGATAACAAAATGTTTTTAACGAGCAAAATGATATTTTTCGTTCGAATCTCTTCAAAGGAATTTTTATTTTTATTATAAAAAATATCTCGACTTTCAATATCTGACTTGGGAAATGATCGTATAATATAGTAGATCATGTAAATCACTCAGAATTCTCTCAGATTTTGTGAAAGTTCAGAATAGAAAAAGAGATTGGCTTGGATATACAGAAAGTAATTTATCTTTCTAAATAAAATGAAACTCCATTCCTTTACATTTAGTTATTTCTATCTGTAAAAAGAAACAAAGTAGTTTATTTTTTAACGGAAATTCCTTTGTATGATTTTGCCTCAAAATAAAATAATTCTGAGACTCTTGCATTTCTTTTGTCCATCTTAACGAGCTTAATCCAACGGTAGAGAAATCAGAGAACACAGGGGAGTACAGTAACTTTGCAAAGGCGTGTAGAATGCGCATTGATAAAAAAAATTCCATTTGGTTTACGACTAAATTTGGCGCGACTTGGCCGCGTTTCTGCGTTATCGTTCCCATGTACGTCGTAATCCAAACACTCGTTAAAATCTCCGGTTCTACGGGAGGTTACAACAGATACGTTTTACAACCATTTCAACCTTCCCTTCGCGAATGAGTTCGCAATAAAGAAGAGACCGAGTCCATAATAAAAAAACGTACATTCTTTCGTTATCTCTACAGCTTCGTCTGTAGTTATAGTAAGTGTGTTTAGACGCGACGTAAAATAGCTTCTTTGATTAAACAAGCTCGATATCGCGATATCTGTTGTAATTGGAAAAATAAATGAAACATTAGGCATAGACAAAAATTCTGTTGACTTTATGTCCTATGTGCCTCTATGGACTTATGGAAAATTTTTGTTTCTAAAGATTGGAATATTTCTGATCACTAATCACTATAAGGTTAGAAGCATAACATTTCTTGTTATTATCTAAAAGAGATATATAAATAACTTGAATGAAAAAGAAATATTATACGTAAGGAATAGGGGCTTGACATAATGTTACGCTATTAAATTTTTCTATTTTCTATAACAGCACTTTTATTGAAAGGCAGAGAAATGTGCAGTTAGTACATAATAAATTATATGCTGGATATTGAAGAAACATGCTGATGATTGATCGATTAAAATGGAGAGAGTAATGAGGCAGATTCTAATAGCTTCTTTTCGATTGTATACCATCTGATTGTATGTTATTCTATAATGATAGATGACTTCTTACTTCTTCAACAATTGCCTCGTAATTTGCTCGAATTGCTTGTAAATTACGATTTTATAGAATTCCAGTGCAATCTGTAAATCATTTTTTCTTGCGTCGTATTACTTAACTGTCATCGCCATTGCAACAAGTTCTCTTGCGATTTAAAATATTTGCAAGTCTACATAAGCTGAAGGTATTGATTCATGTTGATTCAGCAAACAACAAGTACTTCCTTGTGATATTTGCTAGAATGTTTCAAACAAGAATAACGCTTCTTATGAAACAATTTAATAAATGTTAATAGTTCTTCCCAAAAATTAAAGCTTGGATAAATTTTCCGAACAAGATAGCGATGTTACAATGAAACTCTAAAATATGAAGCATGGAACAAGATAAGGACCAGTGGCGATACTTCTGATTTCTGAGACCGCGGCTAAATATAATACAAGAGAATTAACATTAATAGCCGGTGACTTTTCACAGCTCTGAAGTTTGCAAGAAACGCGAAGCTTTACGAGCGATAAACGACCGATTGCCACTTGGCGGCTACGAAAACCGCGATTAACTCGAACGACGTCCCCTCTTTGGTTTCTTCCAGTATTTCGTTTACTTCCCGCGAGACCTTTACGACATGTCGTTCTTCTTCCGCGCGTAAACCCGCCTCGGTAGTCGTGAATTTCAATGATTCTTAATAGAATGAATAATTCCGGACCTGTGTGTAAGATTATACGCGAAGATGAATATCAGTTTCCTTAGCATCGAATCGTGGGAGTCGTGGGATCATCGTAAAATTAATGAGCCGCTATCGTCGCGATTCGAAATCGCATGTGTGTTGGTCAAAGAACGCGTACACGCGTTAAAATATGCCGGTGCTTTCAACCAGCGTGGAATTCTACTATAAATTCTGGCACTTTTACTTTCTTCGCCGCTTTGCCGTCAGATTTGTAGGGAAAACGTCTTCTGTAGCTTTTGCTTAATGATAATCAAATAGATAATTTCTACAATGAAACGGAAAATAGTTTTGTCAAATAGATTTGGCACATGATGATGCGCTGTTCTTCAAATGTGTATCGTGGCATGATTCTACGGTTGATAAGCGTAGAATTGAATTAATTAGAAAATTACGGAAGTTGAATCAATTTCTTCCATTGTCAGTTACGACCAAAATATCTACATACAGGAGAAATCCATTTATTGGAGTGAGATTCTAATTAGTATTTGATTCTATTTAATTTACAATTTGATTAAGCAAGTAATTGAATTTTAAAGTGAATTTCTATTATTTGATCGAGAAATGGATAGTGGTGAGGATCAATGAACTCATACTAAATGAATTATTTACCTCACAGCTTCAGATTAATAGAGTTTTGGTGTTTTATTTCTTTTTTTTTTTTTTTTTTAAGTTTTGATATTCTCGTTTATCTAAATATGTTATTGACTTTATGATCTGAAAAAATTCTGAAAAATGAGCTGCTGCTGAAATTAATTAAGTTGTAGTCAATTATTTGTAGGTGGACAGCGATGGATAATTGACTAATAGACTTTAATTGCGAACATTACCTAGACTTTAAAGGGCAATACCTTCGAATTTCCCTAAGATTAAAATGTCTGAATCTCGCCAACCAGATTTATTAGGCACTCTCCCACACTCTAACATCACTCAACAGATCTAATGCACCACACGTGTCAAACAACGAGCAAAAATGAAGAAATCCCTCCATCGACAGACAAAAAATAAACAGCCGGATCCGCTCGTCTCTATGTTCGCACATGCTAATACCCACGCAGAGCGAGCACATTAAGTAGCAGTACGCGTTGCGATTCCGAGGCATAAAGTCGGCGTTGATAGCGGCACATCAATTTTGCAAGATGATCTGGGCGCCCCCGCCGCTTTCGCGGAACGTGCACCCAACGTATAGTAGGTGGAAGCGATATAGTGAGGTTGTAAAATCGGTCAATGCTTAAAGTTTACAACTTTTGACAAAAGCATCAAGAGCCAATTGAACCAACCACAACTAAAATCGTACGCGCTCCGTACGCCCGCAGTTATTCGTGTGAAATTTTTTTAAATCAATTTCTATCATCCTTAGAAATTCAACGTTGAGTCATAGAAGCCTTCTTTGAAAGAAACTGGGAGATACTACAATATAAGTAAAAAAAGATAAGACTATTAATCCTCGCTATCATCCATAGTTGTAGACTTCAACTACAGGCCGATTTTACGACCTCAGCATATCGCTTCAATCTACTGTACCGAAGCCTGATATCTTTATCCGTGATCACTGCCACGTCCTAACAATTATTCATCCGCGCTTTTCTCGAGCTCTCTTTCCGACCATGTTTCATCCCTACTCTCCGTCTTTTCCCTTCTTTTCCATCGCTGCTTTTCCTCCCGTGACACGACCAGAATTGAGTAGGGCTCTGTGTAATCATAATTAGCGACGTTATTAGTAGCCCATGCTTTCGTTTTGCCTGGCCTCTACCTCAGTTGAGGGTTCGTTACTTGGCTAAGGATAATTGCTCGACCTGTCTACCAGCCAGAAAATTTCCAACGCATTCGGAGATTGAAAGACGACGTCTATACGCCTTGCTATTGCGAGATTACAGAGATTATTTTAGAGTTAATCGACGGACGAGGATTTTGTTAGAAACAGGATGGGAGCATGTTGATGGAACGTCTTTAGGAATGAGATAATACCGAATCGTTGCGGAATGTGGAAGGGCTTGTTGTGTATGATGGGTCGGGCTAGGGTTGTTTGTTATGGTTTAAGAGAACATCGAAGAGTTTCTAGTTAATTAACTGCACATACACAGAAGAATATAGATGGATAATTATAGATTCGATGAAAATGAAAATTGTGTACAGCGAACTAAATGGTAGAAATATTGTGCTACTTTTCTATTATCTATTAATATTAATTGTGAGTTCTTTAAATAACTATACACGCAAATAATCTCTCTATGTCTTTTTTATTTAAAATGACAAATCAATTAATAATCGAAAAGATCATTTCACAAAGTATGGCAAGAGGAGAATCATATCTACGTTATGTCAAAAGTAACCATATTTGAAAATGTCAATGCTGTCTTTATTGAAAAAGGATACAAGTGGTATATTAAATATAGTGCTACAGACTTCAAACGTTAAAATAAATTATTCCAAGCATTAGGGCGAAGCTAAAAGTGTAAACCTCAATTTTGTACTAATATTTCTTTACATATCGCTGTCTTACGAGGAAAGTGATGCAATTTTAAAAAATGCGACTGTCGAGTTGTCACTATGAAAATTTTGCATAGACGTTTCTCGACCAATTATAAAAATCTTGTTCGTCTCTCTTCATAATTTGGTCGGTAGAGAGCAAGTATGTCGTCCTTTCTGATTTAGATAGCAATATGGTGCTGCATATGCAAATACATCTTATTATTAGTTGTGTCCTGACTAGAAGGGTGGTTTTCCAGAGTTAAAAACTAGAAATGAGAAGAAAAGGACGTTTGAATGTATTTTATGAGCATTATTCTTCTCGTTCATAAAACTGATTTAATTATGATCAAAAACCATTTTTTCGCTTCTTCTGAAAAACATACCTTTCCGAGTTGAGTCACTTTCCTCGCGAAAGTGCTGTACGTATATTGAAAATCTTTTCTGGCATTTACATCGTTTGCCATTTTCAACTATCCAATTCTCCTTATACATTAATTTCTATTTGCATCTCTTATTCCTCTTAGAAAAGGGGAGCGAAGAAAAGTTGGGAGCACTAGTTACGAACACGTTAAGCCGTTCATGATCGTCGTGAATCCTGCGATCTGAACGGAATACACGCCCGACGGGGATGATAAAAGCGAGCGAAAACACGCGGCAGGCTTAAGAATTAAGTATAACGGCCTCGATACACCCTTACACGTAATGAACAAGATCACTCGGGGCTAGCGTTTAACCGGCACATGCTTGAACCCCCATACATAGACACGCGAGGCACGAGCAACCCTATAAACCCTGTGGACGGACACTAATGGCGCAATCAACCGGCTGAAGAGGACTGATCGCGCGTGCGACCGATCCTCGTCCTCCGCCACCTTCGGCTTTGCTTCATGGTCGTTGTTTCTTGGTCGGTTAACTTCGTCATTTCAATGGAGGGGAAAAAGCCTCGGGAAAGAATAAAAGATGCAATCTCTCTGTTTAGAAGGTGAACAGGCCAAGGAATATTGTACCTTTACGGTTTACTACCGCCATTACGATCACTTTAGTGCCTGGCCTCGTGTACACGCGTTAGAAGCCTCCATGGGAAATGTTTTAGTTTGTTGCAGTATTTGGTTCCATCTTAGGTAGCGATAATTCGATTCGGTGAATAAAAAGTATTTTCTGAAAACTTCCGCATCGATTGATTCTGCTAGATATATTTTATGAAAATTGTCGATTCACTTTTTTTAGAAGTGTATGTAAATAACCTGTGGTTAGACATTTTGATGATCTTAAGAAAGAAGTTACGACACATTATAATTTGATGGTTCTCCTGGGAAGGATGAAGATAAAATTGAATTATAAAATTCGATACGTTTTACAGAGGAATTCAGTCATTTTTTTAGGAATTATTTATTTATTATTTGTGACCAAATCTTCGTAATTTCTAAAAGAAAGTTATGATTGATTACAATTTGATTATTTTTGTAGCTGAAGCAGAAAATTCTGGTTGCTTTAAAATTACTAATAGAATACCGATGGATGTTTGGATATTGGAGATCTATAAATTTTTAAAATATTGAACCATTCTAGCCAATATCGAGTACTTAAAAAATTGCAATTGAAGTATAACAAATGGTAATCTGAACAATTTAATCTATAAACCTCCACCTTCCTAGAACCAATCACCACATGTATAACACAGAAACTATCTCATCGATGCTTCCACGCCAAAGATTAGCAAACATTTTAACGAGCAAACATCAGCCAAGACGTTTCCGCGAGAACAAAGGTGATCGACCTCTCAGCAGAAGCGTTCTTCCCAGGAAAATTCGTATCTACAGATACATATAGTTGTTGACTCAGGACACGAATCGGCGATTCGCGCAAATCGAATAATAAACTTTCCTCCTAGTTTGATAATAAACTCTTTAACGGGACAGCGTGTTCGGATCGTAAAAGCTAGGCGAAATATAGAAACAATTGCATTTCCCTTGGCGGATTTCCTCGGCAAGTCCTCCAGGTCGGAAGCGAACGAATCGAAAAGATTCAACAATGACACTGTGGTGCACGCGTACGCGCACACGCCTTGCATCGCCTTAAGCCACCTCAGGATTATTATAGACCCATAATTTCCAAGCTTCGTTAGAGAAGCCAGGAGTGTGGCTGCTCGCGTTTAAACAGGACGCGCGTAGTTGTTTTATGATCGAAATATATTATGCAAATGCCGATCCGTATACGTGCTTATGATTTGTCGCCAATAGTAAATGTAAGCTCATTCATTAAGAGTTTCACCGTGGACCGGAAATGTCATTCCTTTATGACAGACCAAGAAATCCTTTCTACGACCGCGATTAAACCTCGGTTCACAGGAATCATTACTGATCGATAATATTAGCGCAGAATCTTATTCCCGCGAGAAGGTCGTAGACGGAATATGCTTGGAAATTACGTGAATAAAATTACATGAATAAAGAAGTAAAATTGTTCTGAAATTTCAATTTTGATGACAGCAGGAGAGGAATATTAATAAGTGCAGGTGTTTCATCTTTATCCTACCAAACAGTGTCAAAATAAACATAGTTATATATACATAGGGTTGTGAATGCTTTATTACAGAGCTATAACAAAGGTACCAAAGTTATAAACGACTGCGTTCTCGTTCGATCGATTGGTCATGTTTACTGAAGTTCCTATTGGAAGTATTGTCCGTTCTTGTAAACACAAAATTGATATCGTTTCCATGCAGAATCAAACAACAGATCAGTCAGTTATAATTTTGGTTTCGTTGTTATAAATTTGTAATAAAACATTTACTACCATATGTTTATATAACAATCTTTTATCATTTTTGATCATAGAATACATATGACGACACCGTTCGGCGGGATAAAAATGAAGCAGCCTATAAAATATATCTTTGTGCATTTATGAAAAATTCAACTATGCAAAAGTGCACAGAGTGCATGTAATACCTAAGAATATATAAAATATTCAAAGTATAATAATCGTTATGATATCTAGTAGATAAATGTTCTACTTAAGTTCCATTTTATTAATCGTTTATGAAAATATTAATTCGCATAAAAATCTACAACCAATTAATAAGAATTTCCTGATTAAGAAGATCTCTATATAGAATCTCTTTTCTCTTTTCTTCTATTTTTTTTTTTTCTTTTTGATTAAATTAGAAATTCCTCTTTTCACTTTGCAGCTTTCTCTTTTATTAGGATTTTTTTAAATTGATGACTTCCTAAGTTGTGCTAATTGCACTTTAAAAACACGTTCTAGCAATTGACTAATGTTAACGAAGTTTTACTCGGCTCTGTCGTCAAAGAGAAACACACTCTTGCATAGGTGACAGGAGGGAGACTATAAAGTGGAAAGTTTTATTCTCAAGACAGTAAACGCAAAAACTTTGCACCTTCTTCGTTTTAATCGGTATTGGAGGAAGCAACGTTGCATCGATGATTCAGCTTGCAAGCAAGTTTAATGAAAAATCTTCCTTGTTCTCTGCGATGACGTTTTATGATCAAAGTTAATTTTGAATTTCTAATTTGAAACTCGTCGTCTGATCCTCCGAAGAGTTTTTTTAAGGCGATTGCGGTTTAGAAACCGTAAAATTAAAGTGCATTTAAAGTGAAAATATAATAGGAGCTGTCATATCATTTGGAACATTTTCTTTGCAAATTTAATTTCTTTGCGAAATTAAATTCACCGAGAGGATAAAAATAGATAAATCTTCGTTTTGTTTTTTTAGAATTATTCACCTATTGTTAATTAGATTTGTAACGATATATATCATCTCTTGCTTGTAATAAAAGATGAAGGAAAATGACGGCTGAAGAGATAAAATTGCCCGAAGCCCTTGGTCGCTCAAGAGGCTTTGTTATTTATAATGCATTCGATTACTGCGAAGTCCTTGATTGAAGAAAGGGATACTGAGAAAAATAAACTTTTCGTTACGCATATGCGTTGACTCAGCAATTTAAAGCGCGTCTGTACAGGTGGAGATTTTCAAGCAGCTGGAGAAGAGCCTTAGTTGCAACTCCTCCTTGCCAATTAAGGATTAAGCAATCAGTGTGCTTTACGATGTCAGGTGTTTTTTTACAATTTTCTCAAGGACAGGATACAATGATCAATTAAATAAAAATATATAAATACGTCAAACATTTTTTTCTGCAATAAAATTCTATCAAAGTTCCATATTATACAGCTTGTTCTTCGTGGTACAGGGTGGACCGCTGAAATCACTGTCGTCGAAAAGCGAAAGCGTTCTTCGCGACTGGCGAACGGTGAAGTGTAAAGCGTCGTTCCAGCCGGTTCGTTTATTTACGTTCGGTAATATACGATCGTCCATTATCCGTGGTACCGTCGGCCGCATCCGGAGATACCGTAATCCCATTTACACACGGCCTTTGCCAATCTATACCGGCCACGATAATGGCGCCATTTAAACAGAGCCGTACGTCTTGTTCCGGCCTGTTATTTCGACCTTATTCATCCGCGTCTTCCAGGAACGTTTCAATCGCGAAATCCAACTGGACGGGAGACGTGCCGACTGGAGAATCGCTGTTTCCCACACGTTACTCTCACGGTCTCACTTACCAAACGAGCCATTCCGCTGATGAGGGAACTGATAGTTTGTTCAGTCGAGTCGATGGAGTTAAGAGTGTTTTTTCCTGTTTCAAGTTAGAATTTGCTTAATCATTTTGTGATTGTTTGAAGAAATAGTTTGTTTTATGGCTTACATGAAACTTGAGTTTGTTGAATCGATTCGATTTACTTGGATAGGATGTTTTTTACACAGGGGAAAAACCACAAGCAAGTGTCTAGATACTTTTGAAGGATAGTGTATTTTGTATTAATTTAATTCTTCATATATATATGTTATATTGTTTATAACAACGTATGTCAAAATTGTTTGCTTGTTTGTTATTAACATGACGAATTGGTTAAATGGGTGATATGATTCAATCGAAGGAACACGTTTGGTACTCATGATTTAATTCTTGATATGAATTGTTCGGAATTGCTCACGAGTTGTTGTTCGGTAAGGCTGTACACACGTTTGTTAGTCAATTGTTAAATTGTCTGTAACGTTTGCACTATCGATCCTCGCGTGTGACATGAGAAGCGCCTTATGCATTTACAAGCTTTTACGCGCGTGTTTTTCTTAGATCTACGATAAGATATCATCGGCTCGAGATAGATCGCTGGAGATCGTGTTACTTTTACTTTTTTGCAATATGTATACGAAGTACATGCTAATTAACGCGAGAGATATTTAATGGCGCGACGATACAATCTTTGCAAATTGAAAGGGTCTCTCCCGCAACTCTCAACAGCTAAGTAACAGAAATAATAATCTTTTAACTCGATTTTACTTTCTCTTTTTATTCTTTACATCTGATTTTCGTAAAATCTTCATCGTGAAATTCAATGGAGTGAATATAAAATTATTTAACCTCCATTCATCTCTCATTTCTCCAACGTTTCTTTAAAAAAAAAATCGTCAAATAAATGAGAGAATTAAGCCGGAATGCTATTAATGAAAAAAATAAAAAATAAAAATTTTTAATATGGAGTTTAACGCTTGGTGTAAATCATGGTTCAAACATAATAAACACTGGTTCGACTTAACAATAGAGTCGAAGCTCATTCATTTATATTGAGATTCGTATATTGAAATTCTCCTACTTCCAAACTGTAAGACTGTAAATTATTAAATATAATTGAAACATACATTTATATTTATATTAATATTTCAATAGTTTCCTTTGGACATAGTTTCAGATAAGTAGAAGAACTGCGTATTATATCAGACAAGAGAATACTTTTTCAAGGACCGTACTAGATGACATACAAAACGCTCAATCTTTATTATTTTTACTTGAAAATAATAGTGAACATTCCTCAAATATAAATAAACATATTTGTGTAAATAACCGACACGAGAAAGGTTTTTGCTTCCTTTGTAAAAAAAAATCTTATTGAAACGTAAAAATCACATTAAACTAGAATATCCCATAGTAGAATATGACAATGTCGACTAGATTATGAAGTAAATAACTAAAAAACGCTTTGTTGTCAAATAAAAATATGTGCAAATACTTTTCGTAACCACGGTCGAGAAATAAATTTACTGAAATACATATACGTACCCATTGAAATGACGCTATCGACTATAAAATATTCGTTGATAATCTAATGATAACTGGTGGCAATGATTCCGATCGAAGTCGCAATGGTCATCGACGATAACATTATTCAGATTACACGACCGTAAAATTGGTCATCGCGAAACGATCGTAATTAAAAGTGATCGAAACCGTATGGGGGACGATAAATCGAAGAAATCAAGCGTTGAACATCTGTGTACCGTTTCGTTGCACGGAATCGTACGCGATTCTACAAAGTCATAAACGTTAAGAGTTGTAAACTATCGTCGGTGCTTAGTATCGCCATGCACGTTCATTAATTAATGCACGAGTTAAGCTATGTGGAACGGTGATCGGGACTCGATAGCGATTTAAACGCTAATAATTTATGTGGTTCTACGTATTTTTCATAGGGACGATACGTTCCGCTATAAATAATCCTTTTACGTTTATTAATATCCTGAAATGATAATTCCCGTTGAATTTGCTTTAAACGACCAGCTAGTGCACGTTCGAAACGTACTTATTGTAATCTTTGTCTCGATATTTATTAACCGTGTAATTTTGACACGCGTATACTCCGCTATCCGTGTTTCCTTGTGTTACTTGATTCGGTTAATTCGCTCCACAATTTCCACAGAGAACGTGGATTATCTTAATGACCGTATTAAAGAGTCGTTTGGCATTCCTGCGTTGATACCTAGTGTTTAGAAGAGGATCGCTAGTGTCGAGAGAATTAATTAGGAGAATCTTCTGTTTGGTATTTAGAACATCATGGAGTTCCAATGCTAATTCATTTTCTTCTTCAACATTGAGTATAATTTATCATTTTGATAAGTTCTTTTTAGGAAAAACTACCTCCTATTGGGAAATTTATGATGTGATTTTATAAGTACTATTCATTTTAAAGATATATACATTCTGACACTTATTCGAACTCTAAATGTAATTTGGTTTAATTAATGGACTGGAGGTTCTTAAGTGAAAGGAATAAAATCTCTTACTTCGCGTGCCGCTATTCTTCCTCCACTTCTTTTCTCAACCTTTAGATTTCATACTTTGTAATTCAAACTTTATAGAAACGTCAATCTTTCAGATGCAAACTTTTAAATTTACATTCTCAAATGCAATCTTTAAAATTTTAATTTGCAAAATAAAATTTTCAAGTCCATAAATCTTTCAATTCCAAACTTAATTCCAAATAAATAATTCCAAATACAATCTTCGAAATAAGATCCTGGAACGCAAAGTGCAATCTTCAAGTGCAGCTTTCCAAACGCAAGGCATTAAATATAATCTAATTTCCTCGAATCGCACGTAAAACAAAAAGACCCATGAATCTGCACGTGTGTAACGCGCCTCCAGAGCACTTGTCGATACGTTTCACCGCGACGTACATACAGGCTGGAGTTCATCCGCAACAACGTAGCGCTTCGTTCTTATTGCGTGACGCACATTCGGATCCGGGCATTCGTTATGTGAATTGCGTTCGCTTTGTACGCGGCGCTGGTTCGTGCACGCTCGCGGGTTCCGTATGTTAATAGTGAATTAGAGACATGCGTGTGCGCGAATAATTCCCGTGTATTTCATACGTGATTGCGCGTATGGCTGCATGTAAAGGAATCGCACGAACGTAAGCTTAATCGAGTTTGACGGACGGGGCGTGCCAGGAACCGATTATCGTACGGTGACACGTTATAGATTGTTGTTGAGCTGTTCTAGGCTAAAGTCTCCTAGGCTCGAAACTTTTCCTTTTTTCTTTTTATTCTCGCGTCCACGTTGCATGTTCGCCCATCGATGATCTGGTTCGAAATAACGGTGATTATCTTACCGACTTGCATGATAGCTTCTCGTTAGTCTCCTCTCAATGCAATTCTTCCATTGAACCCTGAAATCGTGAATAATTCCTCGTAGATTGTTATATATTTGATATTTTGCTATATAATCTGAATTTGTAGCTTGGTCAACGTCTTTTTACCTTGAAGAACAGTCAACTTCCTTGTTTTAGAATTTTCCTATTACTTATTGCAATTGATAATCTTCAATAAACAGTTCGTATAACTCGTCACTATCTATAACTTCTCGTTAGTTCCAATCGACAGGTCATTTAATCAGACATTAATTGAAATTTTATTTTAGTAAATGAAATTGTACAAATATCACGAGACACAAATTGTCTTTTCATTTATTCAGACGTGTTTAAATAATTCTTTTTTGGGATAATTACTTGATTTTTTATTCATTATTTTCATGTGAAATAGAAAGTGGACAACCCTGTCCATTAATTAACAAGCACTTTTACCGTCAAGCCCTCTCATACACCCTTCCACTTACATAACTCGAGAACGCAGTCACGGTGGCAAATTCTTCGCGCATGATACCAGGCCGTGTTCGTTCACACGCACTTCTAGCTGGTCGATTCGTGCGTGTAGACGGAACAACGCGTTCATTGTCCATTCCCTGGCTCGCCAACCGAGCCCGAGACTTCTTTGCGTCCGCTACGGGGAATTGAAAGCGCACGAATAAAGGGTGGTGATTCGGAATGCCGATTTTTAGCTGTCCCCTCCGGTGTTCCGCGATCGAATGCCAGCCGTCCTTCCAGACGGCCTCTGAAAAGCTTCCACGTATAATAAATGGAGCTCGATAGCTTGTAATAAATCATCGAAACGACCCGGCGAATAAGTCGAACGCGTGCTCGCTTCTACAATTGACCTGACCTATATATCTGAGGAAAGATCGTTCCAGGTGAAAATTATGGCAGATTTTGATGATCGAGGAAAAGGTGAAATATGTATTTTCGTATAAAATATGTACTAGTTGAGATAGAATTGAATGGAATGAAATTTCAGATAGCTATTTTTTGGTGGTTAAAGATTCACGGAATATGTATTATTGATGAAATATTAATTGAAAGGTGATTAAATGGAATGAAGCCGGAGTTGTATGAAAAGCTGATTGACGTTTTCAGATTTACTTGAGCCTTTGAGAAGTGCGTATTGAAATTTAAAGCAGTATAGTTGTGCACTATCCCTTTCTTCATGGGCTATTTCAATCCATTATCGAACAAAATTTTCAAAGAACAAGTATCGCTCTCAATTTCTTTAAGAATCAAATAACTATCTAATATCATATCTTAAAATCTTATGTAATATCATATATCGGAAATGATTTATTATTCGAAAAACGTCACGTTCTAAGATAAAAGGTTTAAACGAAGGGGAAGAACCACCACCGTCGATGAATATCGTATTCGAATACAATATTTTTACGGACCGAGCGTTTCGACGAGGATTCGAACGACGTTATATACACTTTTGGTGAGGCGTGATTCGTATAAAACGCCAATAATCGCGAGAAGAATTTGGATATAAATTGGCGAGAATGTTCGTTAAAACGCATTCATAGTCGCGAGCTATGCTACGTGCTACGATTTCAGTGGAAATTTGATGTAGTGGTCGATACCATCTGCAAAGTTATTTATATGCAATGCTTTCGTGCATAAATCCGATTTCACAGCGGTGCCGCGAATACGCTTTCCAGAACTTCGTAACGGTTCGAAACGCGCCGCTCCAATTCGGCAGAGAACCGTAAATATCATCATCCTTATACGGAGTAGGATAAAAATAGCGGAGAAACGATGAAAAAATCATTGAAAAAGGATCGATGCATTAGGTTTATAGAAAAGTACTGTGGTCAGAACGTTTTTGTTTTCATGTTCGCTACTTCATTTGAGCATTTTTACAAATTCTAGGATTTCCTCCCATAATAATGTACGTAATAACCGATGATATATTAGTAAATTGACAAATTACAAGGTGTACAGTATTGACTTCGACATTGCAATTTTACGTGAAATAGCAAAAAGTGTGATAACAAAAATTATTAGCTAAAATGAAAAGTGATAAAGGTGATTATCTGTTAACTTTGCTTGGGATTTACGACGTAATTAGATTTTTCTAGCGAGGAAAATGAAGAGAAATTGTTTGGAAAATAGTGGTCGTTATATAAATTGGCTTTTAACGTGCAGCTGCTGGTATCCAGTCTTTAAATATTTCCGTTTAACGCAGCGATTGTTAACGATTCTAAATATAGTGAACTGGTTCTTCGAGACCGTTCGAACGTTCGTCGGGCGTAATACTACAATTCTTATTAACCTGTCACTTCATAAATTATGCATTTATCGCTGGATCTACAGAATCTGTTATTTACAAGTGTTTCTGATTTACCGAAGTCTGAATCACCTTACCTAAAGGTTAACAAAAAATTTAAATACCATAACGATATCGATCGAGCAAGTATGAATATTAATTGTACAAAATATCCTTGCAAAGTAATATCGAGGATTTTCTATTTAATAATTTCGAACAGAGTAGTCTGCGATACGACGAGAGAAATTAATTTTTTACTACCACGCAAAGTCAATAGTAATGACCTGTCAGAAACTGTAAGGAGGGAATCGAATTTAAGAAAGAATATAAGAGAAACGTGTACGATTCGTTAACTAAAAAACCTTATTACCTGCCATCTTATGAATTATACATTTATCACGAAGCAGAGAGCCGTGAAACGTTTAATTCGTTCCGCTCGTTACATTTTTAATTGCGTGTCATTCCTCGTAGTGTTAATAAGGCAATAGAAAAGCAATTTCGAGAAATCGAGTGAAAGAGAAAGGTGCATACAGATGTCGTGGATGCATTGTTTTTCGCGTTAACGATCCAAACGTTTAACGTAGGTACGACACGCGAATATATTAAGCGTATAATAGAAATATGGCACGGTCGATCGTTAAAATACCACAGGCGCAATATATACGATAATATCCGATTAAGATGCTTTTGTTTTTATTCACGATAGGTCAAAAATGTTGACAAGCGTTACCGAACGCAACGACTCATTAGAAGGGAACGCGAAGCATGCAATAATTCAATATCATAAATTAGATAACGTTTCTGTTATAGAAAGCTAAGGTTCGCCTACATTACATAAGCAATAATAAAGGCACCTTATTATTAATTGATAATCAATTCTTCTGATTTTCACGAAAACGATACTTTTTCATTTTTTGATTTATGCTAGCAAAATGTTTCGTACCGATAGGGATCCAGAGGAAGGTTTTATATCGTGAAACATTCTGGTAATATTTATGAATAAAGTATAAAGGGTAATGGGGTAAATTTCTTTAAACAAAGTCATATCGTTACGATAGAAAATAATATCTCATATTCGCATGGACTTTTAATGACTTTCTTGAAAAAACACACAACGTATAATAATATTTTACTTTGCTCTTTTAAATTGGCGAATAACCGTCTGATGAACAATTTTACAAATTTCAACGTATCTGATGAGATATTACGTTTGCTATGTTGGATCACAATTCATATTTCTTAATATAATATCAATGTTATAGAAATTTTTAATATAACTTTTTCAAATATATATGTATGTTGCACTTTCTAATCTAAATTGTAGCTCTATAATTCTTCAAAAAAAATAATGACAAAAAAATATTATTTGTAAGAAAATAAACTTATACAAAAGCCATGTGATGAATATTGCAAACATTCAATAACGTAATTCGACATTTCCTCAAATAACTTAAGTTATTAATAATTTATTAATTATAGCTTTCCTTTTTTATTCTTATATCTCTTCCTGAATCATCACTCGATAACTCAAACATAAAAGAATGTTCATTCTTCTCTTCATATCAAATTCAACCTGCATCTTGCACGTCCCAGGAGCAGTGTTAATCTCGATATAGTATCGAGACAATTAAAGTCGCGCTCGACAAGGGAGGAAAGATCCATGACGCACCCTTCAAGTTGTGCATAGTCTCGAAAGGGAGTGAAAGACCCTTGTCCCGGAGTCGAGAGAGCAACCGAGGGGCCGAATAGACGGGAACAAAGAGGGATCCGCTTCTTTTCCATCAAAGTCCAATTACCACGATAGAATGGAAGGGTTCGTTAAATCTTGTTCCTCGGCAGCCAGTACGTCCGTTTTTCTACCTTCGTGTCGTGGCGCGCAAGTCAGTGGCTCGGATTGATTTTGAGGCCAAGACATTTTTCGCGCTCCTGCCTTCCGAATAATCGACCTGTCAACTCATAGAACGTTCACGCGTGTCGACTTTGCGATTTTTCCGATATTCAATTATCTCTCTCATAAAGGTAAATTACCCCTCCGACAACGGTTCGATTACTGCAACGGCGGACTGGTCCAGCACTGATTGTTGCGCTAAACGTTAATTCTCTACGCGCAATTAATTTATTTCTCGGACTTCAATTTCTTGAGTAACGTTTGGTAATATACGACGATTGAACGTGCGTGTTTCTAGAGGAATGCTGTATTTAAACTTCTCATAGATAATATAGTATATACTTTTGCAAGATAGTTTTCATATATTCTGGAATATAAGTTCATTTGTTCTAGGTTCCATAGTTTATTGATTTTCGATCGATCATAATTTATATTTCTTTAATATCTCTAAGTTAATACGAACAGAAAATATATCGAATATTTTCGACTGTATAAAATCATTCACTAAGATCATAAAGCTGATATAATCTCTTCTAACAAATATTTACTGTCTAAACTACAGAAAATAGTAAAGTAAAACTATACCCACTAAATTAAAACCTCTTAACAATCTCGCATCTCCACAAGAGAGATACTTCTACGAAACCTATAGCTCTTTCCACGTCTCATCAATCTCCTCTACGCCGAATTAGAAGAGGCTCGTATACCGTTCGTCCGAGAAAACGTCAAATCCCGTTTGTTCTCGATTCTCGATCCGACACCGGAACTCGTCGGCGAGGATCGTGGGGGCACGACAGAATAATTTCGTAATTGGGTCGCCGGCCGATTATCTTTGTGGGCTCGTGGCTCGTTGTTAATCGACGACGAGGCAGAAGTCGAAGCACTGATGTGGCCCGTGTCGGACAGGTGGGCTCCTATTAGGCTGCTCGCGCTCGATGACCAACATGAAATCTCGACCGATCTCACCTTCTTTCGCGTTCCGTCTGGTCGCCGACAGCCCTCCCTTCCTGCCTTCCGTCGCGATTACCATAATCACGTGGATTATATATTTAAGCTAATTGCACGTTCGCGAGGCCAGGTACGGCCGCCCTCGATCAGCCACGCTTCTCTCGCATTAATTCGATCGGAGCAGCGCCGATGGAAAAAGTCATCGACCGACCGGAATGCCGCCGATACCGACGCTACCACGCGTTTATCCTCTGAAACAGGGGCGCGAGACGAAGAGGAGAACCTCGTCTTTATGGCATAATTAAATAAAGCCTGGACGGCCACGCCGCGAGTACACCGATTCCAAGAATCTGCACAGTTATGGAGATTCACCGAGAGATCTCGAGCGAGTCGCGTCTCGCGCTATCGAACGACCCCCGGCTGTTCGTTGAAAACGTGGTGTGATTTAGTGGATACCTTTGAAAGCATAGACCAGTTCGATCTTTTGTATATGTGTGTTCAAAGATTTAAGAAAAATTGTGACCTGTTCTTTTTACTGAAAGATCTTAGATCGAAGGTATTGCAATTAGAGATATTGTAAATAAATGAGATTGTGAAATGTGAAAAACACTGAAGGAAAATTCTGGAGATTCAATGAAATAGTGTGGAGAATTTAACAGGTTTGTTGGGAAAATTAATGAAAAAGACATTTTTAGCAATGTACTTTGAAGAGAATTGAATTCCTCGTTTTCAAGTAGTTGTATAATTATACAAGACTTCACTATGTTTCGCTGTAAACTTGTAAAAGAACATCCTGTTAAAATTCGCGTGTGAAACCAACCATTAACGTCTTGATTTACAATCTAATAAAAGATTATCTTCTCTCGATCACAAGCCTCCGAGTCAAACAACCGTACAAGATATAAACGAGATACAACATTAACCCTTTGCAACAATAAACTAGTGTTCTACCAATAAATAATTTCCTTTTGGAGAAGAAAAGGATAAATTATTCCTCATATTTTATTCCTTATCGCGTTAAGATATAGCAATACATGTATAACGCAACATATAACAATATATAACAATATATAGATATGAGACGCAGTGTAGAATATTCTATCGAATTCGACATAGATCTCTAAATAGCTAATGCTGTCTGGACGTGTTTTCCAACATCGAAAAACCCTCTCTGCTCGAATTCTCCGCTCCGTTTACCATGCAAATAACTCACGGTAGTGTAGGTATACGTTAGCTTCTAACCTACGGTCTGTCAATAACCAGCATCAACAATGTGAAGGTTGTGCGAGAGGAAGTGATGCAAGTGCCACACACGACCGCAGGCCGTCACACAAACGCATACACGTGTGCGTGTTTGAATGCACACGAGTTGCACAGACGTGTCTTTGATGAGTAGACTGATAGACGGCACGGGATTACGTTGCCGCAATCGCCGGCTGCATTCCAGCACCGGCAATGTGCCATTGACTCGTGGAAATTATTCAAATAAAATTGTGCAATTACCGGTGCTATGGCGCGTGCAACTGGGACGTAACCGGCGCGGTTATGCATCGCGTGATACCAAGCAACTCCAGTCACGGCTGATAAGCTGTGCGAGCTCGCATAAATTTGGAAAACGGGGAACGGTAGTGAATTAAATTTGCGCAACTGACTGGTTCCCGTGCCACCGCGTGCATGCCCGTAAAGGGAAAGGGATATTCCAACGTCGAGAGGGAAATTTTTGGAAGGATTATTATACGGACGTTTGGAATTATTTGTGTACAATTTAGAAAAACATCATACATTTGTTTCTGTTTGTCCTTTTTTTAGTGGAAGAAGAAGTGATAATCCTATGACGAAATAATCTTTCAGTATAGTAGATATATGAGTATTCATCATTTACATTGTGTTAATAACAAATCATAAAATTCAATATATTTTATCCAATAATTTAAATTAAAAGTTTTGTTATTTCTATACATAACGTTTAAGTTTTTATAAATTTTTATTCTGAACCTAAAGATAATATTCATATATATATATAATTACTTGTCTATCTTCTCGGATCTCATTTATTTTATATATCTAGTATTATAATCTGCTGATATTCAATAATAACAAAAAGCAAGGTATAGTTTAGTCGGTATACAAATTTAAACATTATACAAGTTCTCTGGTATTATGCTTGATATTATTACGAGGGCAGTATAGTAGGTTAGGTCGAAACGTCAAGGCTATGCTCCTGAAATAATTGTAACAGATTCAGAACAAAATCGCGAGATAAAATTAACTGACTTAAATGCTCTACGTTGTTATTATGTTTTATTATGCATGCATGTGAGTACACGCAAAGCTAAACTTAGAATGTTTTATACACCACGCCTCTTCTACAAACATGTCGATACACTTTCGTAAAATAAAATAAACCAAATCGATTAACTCCGAGATTAGCGAAATCTTCATTTAACATCCAAAGCATCGTTTGCTGATCCCATGACATGAAACACTACAAAAATTCATTTTATTGCATCAGCAAACACGAGATGCAGATTTTATCGATCCATCGAATGATAATTAGATCCTCCTTTTTAGTGTAACGTCTCTAACATCCCAAGTACCCCTGGCTGATGCATCTATATCACGCGGGAATGCTCATAATCCTCGACAACAATTCCCATAAATTGAACATTAAGTCGAGATTCAAAACAGTTGGTCCAATATTTTCAAAATGACAAAATTTCAACGAAAAGAAAAATTCGCAAGGGAGGTGGTACGAAAACGCACGAATAATCAAATATTTACGCGTCTTTTAATAGCTGTTTAAGAGCACGTGAACATTGATTTCTTGGACGATCCAGTTCACCTGAACGCCAATTAAGTCTGTCAGTGGGTTTTTTGCAAATATTCCAATTACATGGTTTTTCGTCCGGCGAGCCTGTAATTATGGGTATGCTGTTTCGAATACGAACGCAAATTCCATCGTTGCAAGGCTTCTTGTAACACTAAGTGATACTTGATTTCTACTTATTGCCCCTGGCTGGCTCCCGGCAGCGAGTCCTTGGAGGCCTAGGGTTCTCCGCCTGCAGAACGAGAGAGATCTCAAGGATAAAATTGTCCGACGATCGTGCGTGGGTACGATATACCTACATATATACTCTTTCGAAACGATAAATCATAGGAAATCGTATATCATTCGTTCGCGACGCGAACCAGTTCGAAAGTCGTCGGGCGCCGCGTAGAAAACGCGGCACTTCTTGATATGCTTCTATGGAAAGTGTTCCTCAAATACTTAGAGAAACAGTTGCTGTTTTCTACATGTAATTTCCGATGTTGGGGAATTTTTGACTTCCTGGATATAGTGGCTTTGGACGTTATTAGATGGAGTTTGAGAGAAGTATCAGAAATAGGAAGTCTGATACATATTTGTTACTTAAGTGATAAATGCTTGGAAATGGATACAAGATTAAAGGAATTGCTTGTACATGAAATTTTTATCGTGATTGATTTATCGCGTGACTTATGGTAATTACTGGCATTAGTGAAGTTGTGAACAGGATCGATCCAATTTAATTATCTTAACTTAAAGTGGCGTTGCAGGATACTTCTAATTATTAAAAATGTAGTTTTTATATAGGAAAATACGTGCATAGAAATATTAACTGGCATATGAAGTAATATATATTTAGTATCTGATATTTTCTGATTGTTAGCGTCTCATCAGGAAGAAAGATTTCACGAAGAATTCTTAAAAATACTACACAAATGTCAGGCTATACAATTGAGTGACCAAAACTATAACAAATTTTCATAATATCATAAATCTCTCGTTCCCAAAAAAACCTCTAACATCTACCATTTACCAACTCTGCTTCAGATATATCTTCAAAGTAGCATAAATATCCGCAATCATATATAAATCATATATAAATTGAGATCCCCATTCTAACATTCTAAACTCCCAAACGACGTTCTTGCGATTTCTTAAAAATTTCAATATTCTCTGACCTTTAAAATTGACTTCATCTCCCACAAGTATTCCAATACTTACAAGCAAGGGACACACGATTACTCCCATTATCCATCCTTCACACTCGTCATCCATGTTCATACCCAAGCTCTCGTCTAGCAGAATTGCAACTTGGAATAGGACAAGCGATGGAAATGTGTGTCACTGGTGCCTATGTCGGGTAACGGCATTTCGTCCCCGCGGCTGTCATTGGGCCACTATAATAAATAGTAATATTCTATGCATCGCGATGCATCGCGTGGCGCATATGCGTCCTCATGCATAAATATCACCCGTACGTCCGCGTGACGTGTCCGAAGTGGACGCGGTCAAACCAGAAACGACGTGTGTTCGCCACGTGTTGCGCTTCTTCCACGCGTCAGGGTGAACGCGGAATGGCTAGAAGCTATAGCGATCTAACTGCTTTCCAAGTATATAACTTCGCACGTATACGTGTAAGCACTTGGACCAGCCAATCAATGAGAAATCAGAAACGGCCGCGTGATGGTCGTTAGAGGAACGCGATCCTCGACCAACAACGTGCATCAGGTAATTCAATTTCCGCTATTTCTGGTCCCGTACCTGTGAACCGGCCACGCTTCTACCTTGTAACTGTCCGAGAGACATTAATTCAGAGGTCGTGTCACTGGTAATTCTATTGTTTCAGACTTGAATAGTTGCAGTCGCGTGCAATTTGAATGACAGATTTTTGGAGAGGTTTATTTGTAGCGATTTCGAGAGTGACTTTGGTTTTAGTGTTACGTATATATAGCTTACAAAGAGATGACAAGAACTGTGAAATCTCGAATGAGTGCATTTGATGCTTTAGGTTGACAATAAAATAGTCCCAAGAGGATTTACATGGATAGTCCTTTGTTTCCGAGAAAGTAATCGAGAAATTATGTTTTTGGTGTAGTAATTTCTTGTTTTAGATGTTTTTATTACAACTTCCATCCGCAACATTGTAAGAATGAAAATGTATGCAAGGATACTAATAAACAAAAATAGTCAAAAATTTATCAAAAATGCAAAAGTTCATGTCGAAAAAGGAACATAATATTAGTAATAAAAGAATTTATAGAGTAAGATATAAAAAAAACTTATTAATTTAATCTGAAGCTTCGAATGCATATATAGCGAACACGTTCGATATTTCGTAGTTCTTGTTATCTCCTTGTTAGCAGAAAAGGAAATTTTTTAATATTCGATAGATTATTTACGATTTCAAGAGCAGCTCTGGTTCTGGACCATGATATTTTAATTAGTGAACGGGGTAAATTCTGCCGATAGTAATGGGTCGGTGGTCAGTGCAGTATATTTGCTTGTTTTAGGTGCTTCATTTTATCAGTCTCTGTATTTTGTACAATTAATAGTAACAAGGATTTTGATGAAATATCATTAAGGCATAGTGGACTAATTTTGTTACATCTCTTGAAAGGGAAATTTTCAGAATTCTCAATTACTTAAATTTTTCTTATTTTCTTTCCTTTTCGTTCATTAAAATATTTGGTCAATGGAGAATTCGCTGACCGAAATTCCATTTCTTGCTGCGTATATCCTGCATACGCAAATGAGCGGCGACCTTCTAATTCGAAGCAGAATTTCAAGCTTTGATTCGTCCTGTTGACAAAACACGATGCATCGTGGCATGCTTTCATGTCACTTTTTATTCTACGCTTTGTATCATATGACGAGTCACATTCTCCATTTCAAAACAAAGATCATTCGTGTTATATTTTATCATTTAACGAAAGTTTCTAATAGAGAAGAAATAACACAGTCGGACACGGAAAGATTTGGATGCTATACAATTTTGATTTCTAAACTCTTCATTTTCAATAAATGTACAAGTATCAACAAAAATGCACTACATTATGTTACACTGCATTATACAGATAACAGTAAAAAAAAACTGTTGAAAAACAATTTAAAGAACATTTGGAACAAGAATGGAAACAAATTAGTGATAATTATTTCAAAAATCTTATTTCTACTATGCTGAAACATTTACACCATATTATCGGATATCCAGTTAAATAAACTTTCGTGAATAATCCTTTGCAAATAATCGTTTTAGTTTTACGTGTATAATTTAGTCCTTGTCTAATTTTATGTGTGTAATTAGTACTAGTGTCCGAAACTTTTTGTGATATAAAAATTCACTCTTTTTCAGTGCTTTCTTAAGGGTTTCTTTAAAGGTGTTTTCTATACTATATATTTTTTACTCTATTCTTCTCTCTCTCTCTCTATATATATATATATATATATATATATATATATATATATTTTATCAGTTTTATTTTATCATTTTATCAGTCTCTGTATTTTGTACAATTAATAGTAACAAGGATTTTGATGAAATATCATTAAGGCATAGTGGACTATATATATATATATATATATATATATGCTTTCATGTACTGAAAATATAGAGCTTAGAAATCCAAACTGTACCATGTCCAAATCTTTTTGTGACCGACTGTACATCTTATGTAAAATATTTCCCTGGAAACGCAATACTTACAAAATTTTCAGAAGAATTCAAAATTTCCTTTTATCTCATACCGTTAATATTTAGATTTAAAATTCTAAATCGAATTCCAAAATTTAAATCAAACAATTTTTCTTTGATGGATTTCTAACGTTCTCTAACAGTCGATCTTTCTCTTCTTCCTATTTATTTCATCCGGAACAATACAGTTCCCAATTACTCCGTCAATTTAAAATAAAATAAATTCCTGAAATATTTCACGTTTTATCTAAACGATGTAAAATATTTCCCCGGAAACGCAACACAAGAGTGCTTTTGAATCGCAATCGCGCCGATCGAATTCCTGCGATACATCAATTCGAGCTTTCCATTGGTGAACGTTTTCGGCGTGGACCGTTCGTTACCTCGAGTGTAGAATGCAGTTTGGTTAGCTGATCCATGTACTCGCATTGCGAAGCCGCGGTGAACTCGTGGAGTCTCGTTAAGCTCGGATTAGCTGTAACAGAAACTTCCGCAGAATGCGGTAACTTCAATCGCCGTGCTCAGAATGCAGTGCCGTGAACGACTTTGTTAAGTGAATTTGAATTATTGCCGCTCGATTTAACATTAACTCTTTTCATTCTTAAAAAAACTGCAAAATTAGTACTTGGTTGTATTATATTTTGTTACTCTCATATTCTTTTGAAATTCTTCCATTCCTTTTTCAGTTTTTATTCTCAGTTTGCTATATACGGATATCTATCGATATGTAAAGAACTCTGGAAGTGAGTTTTTGTTCTAAATAATGAGGGTGAAATTATAGTGTCAAATAAAGAACTATGAAGCTGGGTTTGGCTGTACTAGCGATACTACAAGTATAGTGTATAACATAATCTAGAACATATAATTCATAAGTGAAAAAATATCTTTAAAAAAATATTCTTTAACGATCAAAGGAAATTCAAAGATCTCTAAAGTAAAAAAAACCACAAAGGTTGAACATTTCGTACAATAAAAAAATTTACTATGCACGAAAATGTTCTAATTCACCTGTTCACCGTTTTCAATTCCATCAAGATAATTCGTTTGTACCATAGATTTCCTCGTTCACAGTAATTACAGCAAATCTCGAGGATAAAATTAGAAGATCGTAATTTCCTCGTCTAAGATTTGCGCTTGAACGAACCATTGGCGATATATCTCTTGGAAACTACAACGAGTCTTTTCCGCCTGTCCGAATCGATTTCTAAATTGATGTATTTCCCGATTTCTTTCTAGAAGCTAGAGATACTTAGAGATTAATTTTCTCTGTTCCTCAGTTCGTTGGTTGTAACGCCGCCCGATAATTGGAATCGTGATGTATTGCCCTGTGAAATTATTGTCGCGGTCGTTTAGCAAAAGTTGACAAGAGGCAACACGGGGTTAAGTGTTGTTGACTCCTCGGTTGTCTGTGGAAATTAATAGTCTGGCGATTCCGTTCCACCGTTGAACGGGTTGCGCCTGCTTTTACGATCGCGCGAGAAAACGTTTCGGCGATGCTGTGCATGGCAGTAAACTGTCTCGACGTGTTTTTACGGAGAATGGCCGCTCAAAACGCGCAACCCCTGGGACTAGTCGCTCTCAAAGTCCCTCTCTGCGATTGGATCCTTTTGAATATTAAATTATCTTTTGTATCACACGACTGAAACGCGACATTTGTAGTTTATTTAAGGCTCTTCGCGTGTTTTAATATTGTATTCCGATGGATGGACGCGATATAAATTTTTGAAACGTGTCTTTTGCGAGTGTAGACTATTATCTTCGACGTAGCAAGGCTACTATACTATACAAGATCTTGCATAAGAATGGCTTTTACTTTTAAAAGAAACATCGAATTTATCGGAAGGTTTTTGTTCATTTCTTGTGAATTAAAATTGAATATACTGTAATATAATGTAATGTAATTACATAATTCAAGAATGAACCTGAAAAATGATCATTCTTTTATTAAGATATTTTTTAACATTCTAGCGTATCATATTTACTACAATAAAGTAAAATTGGGCTCTATAAATATGTCTTCGTTTGTATATAGTTCCATCACTAAATTTGATTTTATAATAATTTAGTTTGATAATTTAGAACCACAACTTTACCGTTCCACCTTAATGAAAGATGCTATATTACACTTAGTATATTGTCGGAAATAATCTATTGTAGAATTTCATAAAAACAATTTACGTAATTAGCTTCGTATGAACAAAACGTGAAAATTTATCGCGCACAAATCAACGATAATAAAAATTCATAGGCTCGTCAAAGCCTTAAAGTTGCGCATCCATAGATATAGATAACCGGGCTAAAGAATATTTGAATGATTAATAAATATAATGCACAGAAATATTCACAATTTTCTTGAAACAATATATCTGCGCACTTTCTCAAATATTCCAAACGTTTAGTCGATAGATATTATGAAAAAGTGAAAACCAAATAACAAGATGGAAACAAAATTACGTTTAAAAATACCTGTAAGTTTTATGACATATTCATTCCCGCTGCTGAATTCCTTTGGACAGACGTGCTTCTGAACGAATATTTACGACGATCTGTTCATAAATATCTGACGAAAGACAATGTCGACGACTGCCAGCGCGGTTGCAACTCGAGCAGGAGAATGCGAAAGACACTTGTTATGCGAGAAGTATTTTCGCCTCGCGTAAGTTACGTCCCTTTATGCATATTTACCCGAAGACACGGAAGACTTAACGGGTCCCAGCGTGGCCACTTGTCGCCGTTTCTTGACGGGTTTTCACAGGAAACACAAGTGGTCGGGACGGTCGCTCTTTGTATCCTCTGATTTCCTCCTCGGTTTCTCACCTCTCGCAGAAGCTACGTATCATTGGACAAGTCGTGTTTCTCGATATATTATTTTCAACGATCTGCGTATCTAACGGTACGCCTGTCGCATAAAATATTTTATCTGGGAGATGAAGAAAACACGGGTGATATACATATTTTTTGTTTATAGTATTGAAAATCAAATATTGTATCGTGTGTCATAGGAGTGGGAGTAAAAGAATTTTGTTGTAGGAAACTATTTTAATGTTTACCACGTTTGATTCCCCGTGAGACATTGGTGACTCACGATAATAGGTAGAAATAAAATTTTCATTCAGCGAATAAAGATATTCTATATTATACGTCTCTATTATACGATGCGATGTATGCTTCGAATGAAGCACCTAGTCGTGTTATAAATTGTGTTACGCGACGTTAGATTTTAAGCTTAGGTAAATCTTGTTTGAAATAAAAATAAAAAGGAAGAATTTGAAATAATATACTCTCATGATATGATAAATATTACACTATGAATTATTACTTTATTAGTTTTATTTTAAAAATAACATATAGAACGTAACTTTGCTTTATGTTCAGATTAAATAATTTGCTATGATACTTAACCCTTTCAAATAAAAGAACAAATAGTTTGGACTTCAATATTAATTTTTATTTTAAATACAATTATTTTAATATTTCTCATAGCTATAGCTAAAATAACCACAATATTTACTTCTAAAATTCTTATTTTCTAACAAATATGATTAGTTACCATTATAGCGTCACTATTTTAAATGATCTGAGGTTTTTGCACAGCGCTGTATGTCGCGATGGTTTTTGTGAAGAACGCGTGGAAGCGGCGACGCGTAAAGGGGAACGTACTCCCGGAGGAAATCCCTTGAACAGGCTTCGCGGACTCCGCGAGTATCTAATGTCTTCTGGAAGTACGCGGCTGGTTGTTTCACAAGCGGCCGGGATAAATGGCCGTTATCAGCTGATGGATTTTCAGCGGAAACTCAAGTAGTCGCGGCGCGGTGTCTCTTTGGTCTCTTTTGCCGGGTTTACTTACGAGACGTGGATCGCTATTCGCTATACTTGCACCTCGCGTAACGGGACTACATGTACGTACAAATGTAAAGGAAGTACAGTTATCGCTTACATGAATATTTCAGAAAATCTCATAATATAGAAAGTTCATGGGACAGCAGCCCGGGGGAGGGATTACGATCGTTTGTTCGACGTGTTAACGTATTCTTATTTGCACGCGTTTGCTTCCCCCGCAACCAAACTCGAGCAGTTTGAGCTGTATTAATCGTCGTTTATTAGTCCCCGCTATGTAAAGTGCGATCTGAGTCACCGATAGATGATGCTAAAGTAAGAAGCCTAACCAACCTTTCGATTTGATTGAAACGGCTGAATAGCGGAAATGATGTTTGCTAAGGTGAGTAGGTGGATGAAATGAAATAATAGTGACAGAGGCTGAGTGCAGTTGGTCGTTTTGAGAAGTTTAATTTCGTCATCAAATATTCATTATTCTTAAATGCGAAATATAAGAGAGAATATTATTTTGTTTTGCTGAGGAAACATCATTTGCCGAGAGTTTAATAATTTTATATTTACTAGATGATTCACTAGGTTTACCAGAAGAGTTTAAAATAAAAAGTTTAAAGTAGAGATTATAATATGAATTACTAAACTGTTTAACAACAGGAACAAGAACAACAAGAACATTTTATTATATCACAAAATATATAATTAGTTATTGTATTTTCTAATCCTGTTGAAATTGTTGCACTTTATCTTCACACTCAATTATCATATTTTGCAGCAGTGGTAAGATAAATCCTTCAAGAAACATGTTTAATGAGAATAAATCTAGAAAAATGTTATTCTATCAATTAATAACACAAAAGCTCCAATAATCCAACGACAAATATATTTAAAGAAAATCTTCATATAGCGTATGTACATAAACCGCGAATACCATAATAGAATGCACGAGTCATTGACTCCAACCCTGGAAAACGAATCATTACACAGCAGAACATGCGACAAATTTTCCCGAGCACTCTGTTCATTCGAGGAACCATTTTCCGCGTAATCCAGCCCCTACGATGATCGTGTATTAAGCTCGCGTTTAATGAAACGTCCTTCCCACTGTTGGCCGCATAAATCCGTCCGGTGCTATTTAGAGAAGCCCCTAAACGTCCGAAAGTCTGGTGTTGGAAACACAGCGACGCTTGCACAAAAACAGAGAAACCGAGGTCCGGCGACTCCGGCCTTCTGGTGAATTATCCGTGTTTAAAATTGTGACTTTGGTCACAACGAAAGCTGCCCGCGAATGACGGAACATTAAGCGATAAACAGCGAGACACGGCTCGTTATTCACGGAAATCGCATCAGAAGTGGTCGGTGAATAATTTCGAGCGACACGCATCGGCGCGCCTCTGTCATCGGGCATTAACATCACCTGAATTCTCAGAAATCGTAGTTTAGACACATCAGTTTCCATCTTCTCCTTTTTCTTCTTTATCTTCGTTTTCTTAATTTATTATATACTGAAGACGAACATATTTGTCTTTGTATAACTAAATGCTGTACAGGCTTTAGCTATTGCCAATTTTTAATATTTTTTTTCATTCGTAAAATTGATAGGTATAAGTGAACTTTATATAATATTCTATTAAAATTTTTCACTTAGAGTTTTATTTCAATTTCGTTATCAGCATCTCCCAACGCTTTTAAGTGTTTTATTTGAAATTTACTTTAACTAAAAAATGAGACAATTTAAATAAATAAACGAAGAAACAAATTCATTTAAATACCAGTTTTATTCACACTATTGTTGTATTTTCTAATTTTTAAATGTATTATATATCTTGAAACAAATTCCAGGATGCAATCCTGGTTTTCTTTCGCAAGTTCCACAAAAAAAGATGGGACTGAAAGAATGTCGAGTGGGAGTCGACAAAAGAGCTCCTGAGATAAAAATTGATGTCGAGTCACACTCGTCATAGGAGTACAAAGGGTTAATACACAATATGCATTGGATAGGTAACGAAGTTCACGAATTTTTTATTTTTTTAAAAAAAATGACACCCTGAAATTACACATATTGATAATTTTCCATCAAAGTAAATGTTATTCAAATTAGTAATCTTGTTATTTATATAGTTCTCACACAATTTTCAAATCTTTCTGGAATAGAATTTGGATAGATTGGAAGGAAAGTATACAGTGAAGTACACTTTAATGTTGTTGATTTTGAAAAAGTACTTTTCAATCAGAGGATATATGAAAGAAAGAAAAAGAATATAAAAAACGAGAAGATACGACGAAACAAATAAAAATCAAGAAAAGAAAGAGCAACTTGATGTGATTTAGAAATCGGCATGTCGAAATCGCATTTCAGATGGAAATATCAGGACGAGTTTGCATCTGGATTCTCGCTCCAGCGTAGCGAATAGAAACGATGAAATCCGTACGACGAGAATGTGACCTATATATGCGTGCCACGGTAACAACGACGAAAGTGTACATCCTGGGACGTTCGCCGGATCATTCGGATATTAGTTTACCGAACGGACAGCTTACACTGCGGACTTTCGATCGATTAAGGTTACATCCATCAGCGAAGCACGCGCCTCCTGCTCTACATTCAACCGGTGTCTTTTCGTTAAGCATTGTTGTGCCTTTTCGTGATCTCCTTGTGGTTTCCTCTTCGCTCTTTCGCGCGCTTGGAGAATAGAAGCGTGAACGTTCTTCTCTAACGCTCTGACAGTCACCTTTTTCTTATCTGTTTTTGTCTTATATACTTAATCTTCGAAACTCACCGTGTAATTAGCGTTTAACGCGTTGTTGATTCTAACGTGGTTCTTTTTCAATAAAGCAATCTTTCGAGATATGAAATTTTCACTTAATATTTAATTTTCTAGAAACTTTCCTATAAAAATAATGGCAGCAGAAAATCGTGTCTGTACCTACAGCTCAAAAATATTCACTCGAAAATATCCATATCTAACATTAGAATGCATTCGAATCGCTTCATAAAAATTCAAGTTACCTCGATAAGAATAAAAATAACAATAAAAAAGTTCACTCACAAACATACCGAAGCTTCTCAGCCGACATTAGAATATTAAAACATCTTCACCCTCGTCATTTTACCAAAACTCGTATCACACGTGCACACTCTTTTAGTATACGTGAGTGCATTCGAGTGCATCAAGATGCACGTGCCGTAACCAGACATAGCCAGGTGATGCGTCGATTATCAAATCGGAGACGTAGCGTTCCAAAAACGACGGGTCGGACCCTTTGTCGTTCGTTCCTTGTGGCACGTAGGCCTAGACTCGTCGGTGAATTCTTATTGGTCCCGGTGAAACGACCTTGCACGGCACGCAGGTAGAATAACAGCTCGATGGTGCATCCGAATTCCACTGTTCGGGACATTTATCCAACCGCCTGGGAGTTCGGCGATCCAAATAAAAAAGAGAAGAAAAATATTTTGGTCCCCCGGGAATCTCTCGAAAATCCTCCGCTTAGGACATGTGTATAGTACCGAATTTTATGCACAGGGCCTTTCCTAAATTCTCCTTGGGTATCATAGTTGAACAAAGGATGTACCACTTTTTCTTCATCCTCTTGCGGGGACAGAAAGCAAAGGAGGCTGTTTAAGTGCGGATTTATCTCGCGTGCCGGTTATAAATGCACGCCAGAGGCTTGCAATTTAGCTAATGCGGATGAGATAATGTTCAAGCAGTGACAGCACCACTTCTCGATCTTCCAGGTCTAACATGCGAATATAGGGAAAGAAATCTGTTTAAGAGGATTTTGTTTTTGATTGCTTCTCTGGAATTCTTTTTGCAGCGCTTTTGTCGAGTTTGTTTGAGATCGTCCATTTTTGAATGGAATGTAGAAGGGTATCAGTGGAGAAGGTCCAAGGATTGCTGGGAGTAAATGAGTTCGAAAATTTTTGTGTTTTTAAAGGGATAAACAATTTACGGTTTGTAGTGAAGTATATTTATATATATACATATAATGTATGTAAATTGGTATTATTAGATACGAGAAAGATTTGATGGAAATAAAACAAATTAAATGGAAATAATAGAATAAATAAATAATAGAATAAAATAAATTAAATGGAAATAATAGAAATATCTGACTCCTTCCGTTTAAATAATTATTCTGTTGTTTATAGTTTCGTTAGAATCGACATAATTTTGTCATCAAAATACAATGTCTCTGATATTATATTTTTTAAATTATTATATTTTTATATCTTTATTGTTATTTATATTATTATATTTTTGTTCTGAATTTTTTACAATTCTGGATTTTATTCATTTTTAAAGCTAACATGGTAAAGATAAAAATTTATGAAACAAATAACGAACGAACGAAGTGCATGCATAAATTGGCAGATTATTTTGACAAATGAAGTGCACTTGAATTATTGAAATAAAATCTCGTTTTTCTAGGTGAAGTTATTTGAAATTAAATTCCATTCTTTTATGGAGTCGTACTTGGAAATTATTATTCGCAGAAGAGCTAACAAGTTCACTTTTGAGATTGCAAAGTTTAAGAGCATACTTTAAAACGATAACGAAAAGTTCTCCGAGTTTGATTCTTCTATAATTTAAGGCAAATATTGAATAAGGTAATCATTTAGAACATGATCGAATCTTTCACATTTGCAAATTTCTTACATAAAAATAAGTCTTATCCTTGACATATTTTTCGTTGTAAAGTACTTTGTAAACAAATAGAATATTTAAATAGAAAAAGATGCTTTCAGATTGAATAATTATATCTTTCTATCTAACCTACATATTTTTAAATAATTTTTCGTTTTTATTATTTTTAATATCCTAAAATAACATCTTTTTATTACGTGTTATATATCGATGTAGCAAAATGACAGCGTGGGTGTAGACACGTTGAACAGACGTATAAAACGAAGTTAATTGACCATATTACAGCGCACAAAGGAATCCAGTAAAAAGAAATGGTTCTCACGAAGCGTGCATTACGCTGTTGTAAGAAAACACAATACGCGTCATCGCAGTAATGGTATCATTATCGTAGACAAGAACTAAGTTTGTCGCATTAATTATTCTAAAATAATAATGTTACAGGAAAAAATGGTAATTTTACACGCGAGTCGGTAATTAGTAGTGCAATTGAGAATTGTGAGAAATTAATTTAATCAAGGTGATAGCAGAGACACCACCGCGTCAGCGAAAGTAAACTATTGAGTTTCGAGCTGTCTTGGCCTCTTTCTAATTCATTATCGCTAATTACAGGCCAGCACAAGGAAAGTCTTTGCTTACGGCGAGCCAACCAAAGATACTCAATTATAAAATTAATTAATTAGAAATAACCTTACAGATACATCACCGGCATAAATCGAGCAGAACCCATTGGTTTTTCCATATGGTCGAAAATTATTTCTCGTTGGCGTTAACTTTCGAATGAAGTGTAGGATGTTCCGAATGGCGAAATATTCGCACTGTCATTATTTCTAGTCGATATTTTTTTTCGGAGAAGCTGTTTACGTAATGTCAGAAACATTTATTCGGTAAAAAAAAATATGGTTAAGTGGAAGTCATAGCTCAAAATAAATTTCACTATTATTTCATGACTATTGTTACGCGTGTCAAATATTCGTGTTGTTTCTTATGTTCAATATGAATAAAGATGTTTTAATTTATATACATTTTTAAATTCATATTTTAATAACAAAAAGTTTTTAGATTTCATATATAAATTTCTACAAAAGCAACATAAACTAAGTACTAGGATAGTACAGATATTTTATTTTTGTAATTACTAAAATATGCATGCATGCTTTGGACAAAATTAACGTTGACTTTCATTGAGGAGGAATCGTGATTATATATGTGTACTTACTTATTATCATATCGCCTTAATTATAGTTATTTATGTACGATATATTTAGCTACACATTGCCAATCAGTAGCTCTAGTGTTAAAAATTCACCATTCGCGCATTATATATAACTAAATTGATAGCCAATATCAACTATATAATTAGGTCAAGTACAGTACAGACGCTGCACATTTTGGTTAATTGATACTATCTCTATACTTTACGACGAAAAATCTTTCCGAAGATATTTATTACTAGTAGAATATCTTGTGCCACTATTTCCATTTAAATAAATTACAATTTCAATGTATACGTGTAATTCAAAAAATTATGTTCTCTTTGAATACGGTGAACACGGTGCTCTATTAAGAATCGTATGATACCGTAAAAAGTGTTCAATTCTCAATTAGATATCGCCAGTTTAAACTCACGATCGTCCTATTAGAACTTGAAATTGAGAGTCACTGATTGGAAGCTCCCACGCAATATGCGATATAGTCGGAACTATCAGTCGATCCGATCTTCTGTGATTGGCCAAGGAAATCCACTTAGATGAACTTTCACTGAAATATCCTCTTTGTATCCATATTTTTCCTCTGACTCTGTCGTTTGATCGTTCGATTCGTCCCCGGTAGGACGTGAACGTTACACCGGTAGGGTCAATTGGTGGCCGTCTAACTGGCCCAATCATTATCGTATTAGCATGAAATGCCACGTAGCCTGACGTCACCCATCTCCTTCGACCAGAGGGAAGATGGAACGATCGCCGATCAGATCCCGATGATCGCGTGGGCCGCGTTCCTCTCGGCTCGAAACACGCGCGGTCCTCAACTGGACGTTGGTTCACACGGTTCGTAGATCTTCGTTCGTTCGTCCCGAAAGGTCGTGGCAGATAAGCTGGTAATGCGTAGTTTTAGCTTACGACCAGGTCCGTCGGTTTCTCGCGCTCGATATCTCTTCCAGGATATCTCCGCGATATCTCTGTCCAATCGCGACGAGGACTTTCGATAAGAGTTTTCCTTCTTCCGGTACTTTATGTTGGAACCAGAGAATTCTTGGATGGCCGACATTGTACCCGTGGATTGATCGCTGACGACTATCGGCTGTATGCTCGTATACTATCGATCGTTAGGAAATTGTCGAACGAAGCACTTTTGTTTTTGTCCTGCCGCCGATAGCTGACGAAAAGAGAGGTTTGAATGGCGAAAGACACAAGGTTTGAAAAAATAGGAAACGAATTATTTTTAGTGGAATGGTATGCAAATTCGAAATGGTATAAGGTAAAATTCGTTACATAAATGCTGGGAAAATTTATTTTAATTTTTAGGTCTGCTACAAGAAATATTACTTTAGGTATTCATTTTCCATTAGATATTCATTTAAAGTCAGGTTGCATGAATGAGTAAATTTAATGAATTCGGACAAGTAACTTGGTTTGCATGAACACAATTTCGAAGTCCAGTTATTTAGATGCATTGGGATGATTCAAATTCAAATGACTTGACGGATTTGAACGGAACTTCAGGCAATCCTTTGAATTCAGTTTTATTGACCAGAGAGTATATTGAAGCGGTTAGTATAGGAAAAATGGTTAGACTAGCTATTAGAAAGTGACTAAGGGTTACACGAAGCTGGCGTTTAATTTAATTTTCTGCACGGTCGCGTTACGTTGATATTCTCGACGACGTTCGTGGCTACGCAAGCTGCTGTCAGTGGCATCAGAAGCGCGTAATGACTTCTCATCTCGTCACCACGTGAATATTTAATGTGGGTTTCTCTGATTCGAATTGAATAGCGAAAAATTGGAATTGCGTCGGTGTATAACATGGAAAACTCAACTGGGATAGATAATTGGCTTGGAAGTTTTGTTCGTGATTCCACGCCCACGTGGATATTGCAAATTACATGCTTTCGGTAATTAACAAGTTTAACCGATCGTTTAAAACGCACGAGTGTAACTTTCACTGTGTAATTTGCGATACCTTTCGACTTTACTGGTTTTGCATGGAATGATAATTTTACGACTCTTTCGTTCGACGAAGAACGCAGATAGGCATGTTTATACTAGTCTATAGGTATATACACGGCTGTTCAGAAACACATTAAGACGTTGTTCGTTCGTCTAAATGTCTAAAATCGATTTTGCAAGAGTACGAGAATAATTCTCAGCGGACAAGTTATTCGAGAAAGCTTATAGCCACGGGCAAAGTTTTTAATACTCCAGAAGGAAACTATTATAAATCTTAACTTCACTAACTGATCGCTGCTTTCGAACTAGTATTTAATTAACTTAATTATTGTTATGATACAAGTTGTTATTTAAAGTTTTTTACACTGAATTTTTAATATTGCAATTTTTCGATACGATATTTATGACGTATCGCTCTCTGAAATTTCGTTTGCTATATTCTTAAGGAAATGAAAGTAAGAACTTATTATATTTGAAGAAAAGTTGCGAGAAAATAAAAATTAACAAATTACGAGACATCGATGAATAAATGCATCAAAATTATGGTAACATTATATCATAAAATATAAATAGCTTGCTAAACATCCATTTGATACAATATTGTTTCTTTATAGACAATTAATTTTAATTAAACACAATTTACTAATAGTTCTTTATTGCAATAAATTCAACCAAAAAGATAGAATATAGAAGCTCATATTATTTATATATAATATAAGATTATATTAAAATCATAAGGTAAAAGACAGAACGACCTCTTGCAAAAACATTTATAGAGGGAAAAATGCACCATGACTCATTGCACATCTTATTAACATGAGAGTACCAGACTAGTCAAAGTGGACAAATTAACAATTTTTCATAGAAATTTGATAGATCATGTATTTTTCATATACTTCTCATTTTGATTTCTTTAATACAATCTCCATATTTTTAATCGTTCATAGTCCTAATAATTAACATGATTAATAACTATCTTCCCTATGGGACCCACAAATTGGTCATATCCATTTATTCAATGATCCAATCACAATGACAAATTCACCTCCGCCCCGTCATCCGAGTTCAAAGTCCGCAGTGCCATCGACTCTTTAATTTAAAACATGGCAATGATTGTTTCATCTGGCCCGCACGTCAAAAATCGCTCGAAGAATCTCAAGAGTCACTTCGCTCTCGAAGTGAACGGAGCTTCTCCCTGTTCTCCCTGGAGCTTTGATCCAACCGCGGGGGTCCATTTCTATCACTGGTCTGCAAACGTCGGTAGTAGTCAGTCGGTGTCCATAATGGATTACATAAAAAGCACGAAAATAGGCCCGTCAATCGGTGCCATCATCGAGCTGGTTCGCGCGACTATTGGACAGAAGGCGAAGCTGGGGCGCATCCTGCGTCAGAGCGACGTCAATGCTTCTCAGGCTGGGTCGACGAACTCGAAGAGAGCCGCATCCAGCGTTATTTTCAACGGTCGACTATAAAGACGGGCCGCTTACACGCGAATCGTGCTCTCACACGGAATCTCGCCTAGCGAAAAACTCCTGCTGTGCTCGTTCCAGTGTCGTTAGAAAGAATCCGAGCTAGAGGACGAGGACGAAGAAAAGGGGAGAATTAGGAGAAAAAATCGGTCTCGCGTTCCCGAATGAACGAATTTAGACATTGGGGCTCGAAAGGTGTGGACCAATGAAGGTTGTTTAGACTGCACTGGCTCGGTCGCAGAACGAAGGAGATCGTAAACTCGAACCGTGAGAGCGGTTTTCGCGACCAGACCTCCGGCTAGAGCTACTCTCTTGGGAATCGATTCACCTCAACACTCGCCGTTTTTATTCACAAGCTTTTCCTGTTAAACGTGTCGCAAGGTTATCGCGAGGAATGCTGATTTTCCACCACGGAGGTCACTATCGAATAATTAATAGTCTTATAATGGAGTTTTTCAAACTTTCTCCTTTGGTTACAGGTTGCAGCAAGAAGTAGTATGGCGTTGTTATTCGTGTACGTTTTATTTGTTGATTTTTCCTGGTACACGATTCAAATATATATGGCCTTTACGTGTGTTAATCGTATAACGAAGGAGAATTGAATATTGAGTTATCAGAAATCGACGATAAAAGGAGCATAAAGATTGGAAATGATATGTGTTATATTAAAAGTTTTAATTAAATTTCTGATTAAAATTCATAGAATCTATGTTTAAGACTTCTGATAATTTTACTTTCGTTTCATAGTTTTCTTATCAAGAATATCACCTTAAAGCAATCTTAAAATGAATAATTAAAAGAGTTGATAAGATATCATGATCAAACATTGATTTACTATCATTTTTATGTTCAAAAGGTCTTGAATTTTATTCTATCACGCTTCTTAGTTTCTCGTAAAATGATCACTTCGAAACATACGATACAGCCGACTTTTTATTTCCTTATGTTGTATTTACTTTTCTTTCAGTTTCAAATATTTAATTATTATTACATAACAATTTGTATCTCGCCATGTAACTTTACGTAAAAGGTAAAAAACACAGGAAACTTAAATATTTCAACATATGTTAGAAAATGAAAAACTATTTTCATAGATAAGACAATTTAATTAATGAAGGGAGAAGTCACTGTTCAGAATCAAATATCTATAAAATAATAATTCAGTGCGACAGGACGCTAAAATACTATTTGATGCACCGGACGAACGAGTATCGCCTCGCGATAAAGCACGGAACCGTCGATTCGCGAGATTCAAATTTAGCCGGGCCAAATTCGATTCGTGGAAACGCGGAGGCGTGTGCGTGTACGCGCTCGACGTGCTGAAATAAAAGTTTCACCGGTCTCGCGGAACATTTCCAGCCGCGGCGCCTTTTTATGCGACAGGGAAACGTATATAGAACGTTCGTGGAAGCAATAATAATTCGGTGACGCAATTGGACTTCGAATCGTGCCGATTCGTTTGTCTGCGACAGCGTGTCGTCGCCTGGACCACACACACATATTTCGATCAAATCGGATACACGCATAGAATATTTGTATTTTAACTTTTTTCTCATATTTATTTCTGTTGTGGGTGTTTTACATTGTTTCGAAATCAACACATCGACTGGCCTATTTTATTGGGAACAGTGATTTTGGTATGAAAATTTGAAGAGACAATATTTAAGAGACTTTTATTATTATTAATTCTATATGTAATTATCCATGTGATATATTATATGTTATATATTATTTTATATTTAATTTTATTATATATTATTTGAAACAGTATTTAAGTTTCATATTTACATAGCGTAGTATGATTATTTGACAATTGGCGTGTTATGTCGTCAAAATATTGTAAATGTATATATATTATGTTGCAAATGATTATCGATTCCTTAGGTGCATAATATTTAGAAGTTATTTTAATAGATTGTAGTTAATAGTATTTATTAATATCTCATGCTTACAATTTTATTATATTTTATTTTTATTTTAGTATTATTGTACAATAAAGTTAATTACTGTTTTATACAGGATGAACATGACTTCAATAAAATGTGTATTTAAACATCTCCATAGAATCGAATAATAGAAACCTGCCGCAAGATACGTACGGTAAAGGGAACCTGATCGCGTCAGCGTGCTTTCCTATCGAAATCAGCGATGTTTATCGTCAGAATATAGTCATCCAAGCGATTGCTAAATGCATGTAAACGAGCGGTACCGTAAGAAGAAAGATTTAAGCGAGAATTTACGAATCTAACGGTAAAACCTCTGGATGTCTAACCACGCGATCTATGTTCGAAAGAGCCTACAAAATCGTGAATTGTAGGATTATTCAGACTAGTGGTATATATAAAGCTTTTGAGTCTTCGAAGCTTTAAAACTCAAGCTTAAAAACTACATTTGTAACACTATCATTATACGAAACTCTAAAACTTAAGCTTTTAAGTTAAAGCTTTAAAGTTTATGGAGTTGAAGCCATGAATCCAAAAAGGAACTTTCATCGATACAGAAAGTCGGGGAATAAAATTTTCCTTGTGTCAGGGAGACGCGACGTTAAGGCGTGAAAAACAAACAAAACGTGCCGTTTGGCGTAAACGAAACAAGTGGCTGCCAATTGTTTTTCTTATCTGCTAAGGAAGCGTCTGATTGCGAGACGTATCGAGTATCTTGCAAATGTTCCATTCGAATTAACGGATCGTCCGTACGTTCCTCGTGGAGACTAGAAAGATTTATTTTAAAAAGCGTGATTTATATCAGAGGCGCTGTTTTATATAGACTCTTAACGCTTATTTGTTTTCGTATGATTTTTGAAATAATAATTTCACGATATTTCCAACGGGATTTCTAGGAAATTTTTCATATTGCAGAGAAGCGTAATTTGATAAAATAATTTAATAAAATAGATACTGACATGAAATTTATGGATATTTCAACTAGAACTTCTGGGAAGATTGTGATATAAATATTTGCAAGAGAAACATAATTTAATGAAATAAATACTGACACGAAATATAAAGCACTTTTCACATAGTCATGTTTCTATTCAATTTTCCGTATACATTGCATTAGAATACATATCTTGTAACTTCTACATATATACATTTTTAGATTTGTTTCAAACTGTACCAACATAATCATAATAGTCAAATCTCATTAAAGGGCAAATGATGCTTTTAAATGTTTCACATAATGCAAATAATATATTCATAAAAAATTTCTGTAATATCTCAAATGCCTTTGCGAGTTACTGTATCTTATTCCGTTCTTTCCTTTGTGTAAGAAATTCTACAGGGAAGACAAAATTCAAGTATCATATTGGAAATGGTTTTCTTGTGACGCGACGTTACACAAGCGCATCATCCTTCACGTAACGAGTACAATGCATGCATGACAAGCTGCAAAAGGAAATCGATCGTGATTGGACTCTATTTTGGAAATCCCAACAGGACTAGCGTCATTCCTCGACACTCGATGACACCGCAGAACGTTCAGTGACGCAAATTATATTGCCAGTGTGCGTAAATTCAGATAATTTCTATCAGTTCTGGCTACGAGAGTACAGCTTGTCCGTATGACGATGATTTATTGCGTGCAGAAACGCGTAAACGGTACTAATCTGCCTGTAGCTGGAAAGTCAATATTTGCTCTTGGTGATCGCGCTTTTAAGACTTGTTTGTACAAATTGCGGTGAAAAGAAGATTGAATGATATATATTTACTTAGTAAAAATTTACTTTTGTTGATATTGAACAGAATTAAAACCAATGATTAAGTAAATCGCTTATATCTGTCTCGGTTTTGTAGAGTTGTGAATTTTGTAATATATTTAAACGAGTCGTGAGTATACTTATGAATCTTATCTTAAGAGTTACTGCTGGATAAAACAAATGTGCGGGAGACAGAAAAAGATAAGTGTTTATTTGTCCTAGAAATTGCTTCTTACAAGAAAGAAACACATTGTTTATGTAAAGTTATAGAAGAATCGAGAATCCATAACAATATTGAGAAATATTGTACCACGTGAAAATAACAATTTAGCTGTTTACACAAAGCGGGGTATTTATCTTTAATCATTTCACTGTTCTAAATTTCCAAAAAAACATGAGAAAGTTTTGACAACTTCTACATTACATAACAGTTTGTTGAATCAATATTGGAAGCTTTCCTCAGTAAAAATAAAATCTCTCTTCTAAGAAACACAAAAGATTAAGATACATACTTCTAAAAAGAATCCTTCTTTTTAAAAGCTTTTGCAATTAGTAAGTAGAAATTCAGAAAAAACTTCTTTATTATACAACCTTAAAACAAACCGTTAAATTAAATATTGGAAATGGTTTTTAATACAAATAAATTATTTCTTCGGTGAAATGCCTGCAGAGAAATCAGATATCTTTGGAAGTAATCTTTCTTTTAAACAGATTCTATATCTAATGCTGTTTCCACCTTGACATCGTCCGGAAAGTCTCATTAATATTACACGAAGGATCTTTGAAATTTCTGTGCAATAATATACGCTTTTTATCAATTCAGTGTCATCGAGCTGCGTAGTCGTGGAATAATATATATGTTTGCGAAAAGTCTTTGGGAAGATCAGCAAAGCGTGTCAAGCATCTAGGAGCATTGTGAAAGATCGTACCGAAGTTCAGCGACGCGAAATACCGGCTCTCGTTTCACGGCTGGCAAATTCTGGTAATCGTCATACTTGGACCGTGTCCTCTCCTCGTTGGAATCGTCCACAGAGGGTCGTTATTTGACAGTCTACAGTTGTATTGTTTCGATTTCTCTATGTTAAGCTGTGTGTTGTAATGCTGTTTCTCGGGGAATAAAGAATAATTAATAATTGTCTCTTTCTGATATTGCTTTTCTTTGAAATTCTGCTTTGTAGTTAATTGAATATATATTTGAAAGAATCTTTAGTCTTTTCATTAAGGAATAATCTTTTCATTAACTGGGAACGTTTTCATTATATAACAGTTAATATCGTTTTGTTATATCGAAGTAACTTTTAGTTAATAATACTAATAACTAGTAGTTAATACATTAATAAAAAATGTACGTATTAATGTTTGAATAATAGGTACAATTAATTGTGGTGTAACGCATACATGATAAGTGAAAATCGCCAGTTCACGAAACATTTCCCTTAACTATCGATAATTCGAAAACTAAAGTACGTACGATATATATGTTCGTATAACTTTTTTTTTTTAGTGATTGTAATATGTGAATTCGCTTCCTAAAATATGGCTATACATTTATGAATCACCCTGCATAAATTATGATCTCTATATGTAATAATTTGGATCGCCAATGACAAATTACCGCTTATAATATAGTATGAAGTGTTTATGATGCGGTTCTAATTCGATATCCAGTAACAGTAAATAACAGTCTAAGAACATCTTCGATTCTAACTAGAAACTATTCAGCTACGAACCCGATCCTTCGTCGAATCTACGCAACAAAAAGCCCACATCGAACATAGATAGACGAAACGATCGAAGAACTAAATTGGCCGAGATTAACGAAGAATCGTCAAATGTAAACGCATCCACGTGTTCGTGGACGGCCCCGAAGGATCGTCGGTGTTCTCCTCAGGGCCTGGCGCCGCTGATCTTCCTCAGCCGCTTACTTCCTGATGCGCCGCGAATCATTCGCAGCCGGACTGATTTACGACACGTCAGAGAGCTTTCGACGTCCCGAAATAGCGGTGGACCGTTTAACAAAAACAAACGCCGTTTATAAATGCCGGTCTTGATGCATTGTTGAGAAAATACACCCTGAGAAAGATGCTGGGTGACGTCACGGGCGCACGCCACCACCACTCTTTGCTCCAACTCAGACGCCCCGTGTTATTTGTTTAGGTTTCCCGTCCATTCGCAGGGCGTCATCCCTTAAGCTCCTGATTATTTTATTGCCACGATCCTCAGGGCCGCCATAGGAACCAAACTGACTCCTCGACGCGGTGGTCAACGGCTCTGACGTGAAAGCCAACAGATACCCCTTTGTGTTCCGATCTATTATTAGAACCGACCGAGAGCAAGTAGAGAATATTTCGGAGCGTTGTTAGTACATAAAATAAAGGAGGAACTGAGGGAAAAGCAAGAGGAGTGAGAAGAGGAGCTTGATGGCGGTTTATAACGGAGGTGTTCCTTGGCGTTTAGAGATCTGTACGTCAGCGCGTTTCGTGCTCGCTTCAGATTTTATCGTGTTTTTGCGATTGCCGCAC